>NC_067158.1:20233330-20563330 GCF_903995435.1 Acomys russatus | reverse complement strand
GATCATTTCTTCTATTGAATGATCTAATTATTCTACTTTGAATTCAAGCCCTAATAATCCACCTTATAATCAATCCATTTTATTGGTTAGGTTTTTACTGAGTGCTTATTATACTTACTAAATTTTTCATTTAGGTTTGTGTGCTCTTTAGCATGTCTTTCTATTGCCTTCTAGCTTTATGTCTTGAAGTTTTTCCTTATTCAATCAATTGTTTGTTTCTTATTCATCTTTATTCCAGTGTTTATTAATGCTTCTATTTTGAATTTATAGTCTTGAGTATTATCTAATTTGACCTCACTAGCCATCATGGCTATGGATTAAATAAATCTGAGAAGACTTACTGTCTTGACTTTTCATATTGTGTTTCTATGATGGAACTTCGGTATCTGGAATTAGATCATTGGCTGTGTACGTTGGTATTTATATCTGCCCCTGATTGGTTTAGTTGGCACTTAAACTTCTATTTGAGAGTGACAATTGAGGCATTAAGTTGAAGAGTAGATTCACTAATCTACTTTTTCTATCTTCCCTATATATTTCTATATTCCCTCTTCTTTCTTTTCAACCCCTTTCTCCAAACAGGATGTCAATGTCCAGTATGCTGTGAGGAATGCATCCTGTCAGGTCTGGTCCACTGTCAGTGTCTGGTTCTTTTGTTCTGAAAGCATATAAATCCTCACAAGAATTATACAGTCCTAAAATTATAAGTGTGTAAGGTGTGCATGATGCACAGAACAATTATGGCTAGATTTCTGCTCTTTGTATGAGCAGGAATAGAAGACATCTGTAAATCTTCATTCATGCCATATGAAGAATGGCATCTAATAGTAATTCATAGGGGTTCTGTAGTCAACAAGAAGCATTTGTCTATGCCTAGACATTCATGTCTCAGCCAGTCTCAGAGCTAGTCCCACACGGTGGCATTAGCAAGATGTTACCTGCTTGTTTTGCAGTTTAAATTCTTCCCATCCTTATTGTAGCCCCCTCCCCGCTTCCCTCCCAATCCCCCCTCCATTCCTCATCCCTTCTCCCCCCCTCCCTTAGTACTCAGGCAGGGGAGCCCTCTTCCTCTAATATTTGACCAGGTAGCTTAGTTCTACAATGAAGCTTAATTGTTTAGGGGTTAAGATGTTTTTAGGTCTAGATAGGTGTTCTAAGTTGATAATGGCAATATGTGATGGAGATTGATTTACATTCAGAAATTTAGATGCACCAAGATAAGAAAGATGTCTTCTTCAAGGCTGTTAATTACAAGTAGCCAAAACACTAAGAATGTAACATTTATATAATTCCTGATTGTGTCATGTTTCTTCTTGCTATTGGTAACCTATTGTATACATGTGTAATAATATAAATTCATATGTAAAAAATAAAATACATTAAAAAAGAAATAATTATAATAAAAAGAAATAATGAACAAAAGGTTAAACTTCTATTTGCTGGTAGCTGAGCTTAGCATGTGTTGGCTCATCTGGATGAAGAGGGAAGATCAGTCCTCTGGCCCCTCACTGGTAATTAGTGCTTGAGTAACAGAGGTGGTCCTGGCTCAGCTATGAGAAAGTACAGCTCGTGATTTCAAGCACAGACAGTCTGTACTACCAGCAGCCTCTTGCTGTAGTTCCTCAGAATTGCAAGGAGCAGCGAGATGAGTGCCATAAAGGGGACACACAGACACTCAGGCAGATCCTTATATGATGGCATCAGGGTCTCAAAAAGGGAGAAGTGAAGGTTGCCCATAGAATGAGAAAGTGCTTAGCTTAAGTCCTCAAGTGTAGGTGGTACCATCTCAGAAGTGGGTGGGGTATGTGTGGAGAGAATAATATACTCAGCACATATCTTCAGATAGCAGATTAGAATACCCAGGGGAGGGGAAGGGACCGCTGACTATGTGATGAGCAGGCACTAGGAGAAGGGGTTTTGATCGGAGAAACATTAATTTATTGTAGACTAACAACCGGTGAGAAATGCATGTTAAATGAAATGCATCAAAAGTTTTTTTTTCATGTCTTAAAAAATTTAAAATTCTTTATAAATAGAAACCAAGAACTACTATTTTAAAAAGTATAATGTTACATGTATATAAAATATACCTCAGATAAGCTTATATAATCGAATCTGATATCATCTATTTATTTTGGAACCTGAAATTATTTTACAAAATGCACAGTATATGTAGGAAAATGTAAAGTAGGCCAAAGATAAGCTCAGAGAATATAAAGCAGCGAAGGAGTATAATTTTTCAAAGATGATATTTATGTATTCTGAATCACAGTTTCAAATTCCCACACTAACTAGGCATATTTGGGCGTCATGGCTATTGACTGAGTTTTGGGAGATAACTTACATGGATTAGGACTGGGAGAACTGGACCAAACCAGGCCGCTTGCTTCAGATCCACCGCTGTCAGTGTGAACTTGCTAAGGCTTTTCTATCACCTTTGCTCACTTTGAGAAATTTATGAGAAGAATATTGCTGACACTTTTTCTGCCTGCTACCAAGGATGGGCGTGTCTTGAGTGTCTCTAAGATCATGAATGAATGAATTATTTCTAACGAATAATATAGTCCATCTCTCGGTGCTGTTAAATCCAGTAGGATTAGCTTTACAGAACTGATGGAGGAAACAAAGTCAGAGCATTTATTGATTTTCAGGAATGATAGGAGGAAGTCTTAGATTATTTTGAAGCTGAAATAATGATTTTCTCATTATGTAAGGATCTTTTTATTTTAACCACTCATTTTAATTACAACTTTTGGTCAAAATTACAACACATATCTATGCCGCTTTACCCAGGTATGTTTGTTAGGAAAAATATCTCAATAGATAATTTTGCTATAATCTTATAATTGTTTTCAAACACTTCAAAAACTCAGAAATAAGAAGTGACTATACATGAAGAAAAATAGTCACATGAAGCATAAACTACTCAATTGCAAATGATAGTGTTATTCTGGGCACAAACCTTTATCGGCATCTCTGATTAATATCCACTCTTGGTAAAGGCTTGATTTTTTTTTTACTTGCCTCTTTGTTACTAACTATGACAGTAATAGGATTTAATTTCTCTTCACAATTCTTATAGACATATTTCTGGGCTAACTGAGAAAGTCTTATGAGACTGGAGGAGTTAATTAGGGTTGGCAAACTTTTCACTGAGGCACTGCAAAGCAGCTACTTCAACTATTTCATATTGCAAAGCAGGATCTAATTTTAATACAAAAATTAAACTACAGGAACATTCGCAATGTCATTTGCATGGCTCTGCACACTGTGCTGCTACCCATGACAGTGAGGACAACCTGTTGTTAGCGGTCTTGAGAGAAACACTTCTATCAAAGATGTTGCATGGATGGGAAGTTTCTGCTTTTAATAATGATATTCGTACTACATTTGAAACAGGCACAAGATATGTGAGACTGGTGCTATGTACACTCTTTGCATTATGTGAGGCTCTGAGTCCTTTTGTCTTTATTTTCCTGAGTTGGGAGTCACTCTGAACCTCTCGTTTGTCACTGTCAGGTGCCAGGCCCTCTTTAGCAGGGCCTTGGGACAGCCTTGGGATGACAGCAGTGACAGAGGGCTGCTGCAACTGCAGGTGCTGAGTGTGCAGTTTCTGACTATCCCAGGGCCACCGACTCCGCTCTCCTGAGAGAGTCCCACTAAGGGAGATGGACAGAGTAAAAGCTGGCAGACACTCCTTGACGAACACTTCTGCTCACTCAGGCTTGGTTGGGAAGAATCAGATGGTCAGGAAGAGTGAGCATAAAGTTGGCAAAAGCCTTTGAAGAAAAGTCTATCCTTAGTGATGGTTTTAGGATTTTCTGTGATACATGGTAACTTTGAAGGTTATATTGTATCTGACAACGTCAAATACAATACTCACAAGAGGTTACCTTGATGTTTGCAGTATTTAAATATTATTGAATAGATTTTTTAATTCTACCCAATTTATGTAAATCCTGCTGTTAATTTCTCGATGTTAATACATTTCTGAACCATCTTTGCCTTTACAATTTTTAAATGATGAGGCATAGGTGTATGTATCTATGTTAGCCAGTGCCATGAGGGATGCTTTGTGACCTATCTCTTTAGGTTTTATTGCTTGGGCATATTATTTTTAAACAGAAGGTCATCATAATAAAACCAAAATGGTAACACAAGCCTCAAAACATGTATTTGATAGTTATAGTTATAGTTTCATTTTTACTTCTAACTTGACCTAGCATTGCTTTCTTTTTTTTTTTTTTTTTTTTTTTTTTTTTTTTTTTTTTTTTTTGCCATTTATCTAAAGGCAGAGAAAATCAGACCATTTAGTCAGTAAAGTATCCAAATGAGGATGTCTGATTGCAGGATACTAGGTTTCTCCAAATGTTCTGTGTTACTGCAATCCCCATTAACACTGTATAGTCTCCTGTATTCTTATCCCACAATACATTTCATCCCACTGTTTCATTCCCGTAATTAGAAGGCTACCTGGCTGACCACCAAGAGTGGGTGCTCATACTAGGAGGTGTCACAAAGTTCTTTAGGATCTGGCTTTACCAAGCTGATAGAATTCAAGGAGCCCACAGCTCTAGAGAAGTTCTATTGCTATGAATAAACAACATCTTAGGAATGTAACCTCAGACTCTGACAGCGAATTAGAACTAGCTCCAGACAATGTTACCGCTTTCCCCTTGCACTAGCGCTATCCTGCCCTAGCTCAGCACCACCTCTCATGTTCCTCTTTTTAACAATTTCTTAAGCAGTTCTTCTTGTATACCTACTCTAGTCCAACCAATTATGAACACCACAAAGAGAGATACCTCTAAAAAGTAACATGTGTTTATGTCATTTCTTTACTTACGGTCCTGAAAAGTCTATTCTGCTTGTAGCCAACTCTAACCTTAAAATTTCATTTCACAGAAATATTTTTTTACACCCCATCTTCAATATTTCATATTACTGTCACCCAGGAAGTGCCTTCTGCTATGCTCAGTGATCTGACACATGCCTGGCCTCAGTGGTATTCCTTTTCCCTTGAGTATCTTTCTATACTGCTTACCTTCAGACTTTTCTGGTCCTGTAATTTATTTGGGTAGATTTCTTACTATTCGTTTATGTGACCTCTGCATGGTGAAACTAATATGTTTTCCCAAATGAGCCTCTGTGATTGATGCTGCTGCAAAAGCTAGAATAGGTTTTGGAATTAAATAAAGGGCATTTCAAAGTTCAGCTGAATTAATAAAAACAGAAGAGGAGAGGACATGTTAAAAGCACTGCTGAGCATTACAATCTACCCATATAAAATGGTTATTATAATGTGTAATAGGTCTAAAATAATTAAATAATGGGACTAGGAATAGACAACAGCTTTATTGAACAGAATAAGACTTTGAAAAACAACTCTAGACACAAATAAAATAAAATGAAGATAGAGCAAAAACCTCTGTGATGGTATTATAATAGATTCATCACCAGGTAAAGAATGGCATAGTTTATAAAACCATATACACAAACCTAGCAATTTTGTTACAAAATGGCAATATTTATAATAACCATTCTTCCTTCTTGTCATTCAGTATACTAACACAACATAACAAGGCCCTTGGCAATGAATTATGGGAAATGAGGATGTTTGGTTAAATGTACATGGAATCTGAGAAATAAAGTTTGAAATCCAATCAGATGTCATCTGCTTCAAGCAATACTGGTCAAAGTAAGCAATATCAAGGATAGTTAGTGTGAGATGGAAGCATATGACTATCTAGTGAGAATGCAGACTGGTAGCAATTCTATGATTGATAGTTATGCCTTTAAGCTTAGTGATTCCAATTCTGTTTGTTTACATTAAGAAACTTTGGATTTCATAAAAAATTAACTAGCACATTAAATGGAAAGTGAATTGAAATTTTATTTATATTTTAAAAATCAAGTTATAAAACAGGTGCATGAAAACATGATAGTTTGTCAGATGAAGAATTGGTGAAGATCTTCTACCAGTCTGTAGGCTGTTGCTTTGTTCTGTTGACAGTGTCTCCTGCTTTACAGAAGCTTCTCAGCCTCATGAGGTCCCATTTATTAATTGTTGACCTCAGAGCCTCGGCTGTTGGAGTTCTGTTCAAGAAGTTGTCTCCTGTGCCAATGAGTTCCAGGATCTTCCCCACTTTTTCTTCTAACAGATTTAATATTTCTGGTTTTATGTTGAGGTCTTTAATCTACTTGGACTTGAGTTTTGTTCATGGTGATAAATATGGATGTACTTGCATCTTTCTACATGTAGACATCCAGTTAGACTGGCACCATTTGTTGAAGATGCTATCCTTTTTCCATTGAATAGATTTGGCTTTCAAGAAATTAAACACCACCAAACCAAATAACCAAATTAAGAAATGGGGCTCAGAACTAAACAGAGAATTTTCAACAGAGAAATATCAAATGGCTGAGAAATACTTAAAGAAATGTTCAATGTCCTTAGTCATCGGAGAAATGTGACTCTGAGATTCAATATTATATCCACCAGAATGGCTAGGATGAAAACCTCAAATGACAGCACATGCTGGTGAGAATATGGAGAAAGGGGAACACTTCCTCATTGCTGGCAGGAGCCCAAACTTGTGCAACCACTTTGGAAAACAATATGGAACTTTCTCATAAAACTGGGAATAGGGCTACCTCAAGACCCAGATATTCTACTCCTTGGAATATACCCAAAAGATGCTCCACCACACAACAAGAACATTTGCTCAATCATGTTCTTAACATCCTTATTCATAATAGCCAGAACCTGGAAATAACCTAGATGTCCCCCAGTCAAAGAATGGATAAAGAAACTGTGGTACATTTACACTATGGAATACTACTCAGCCATTAAAAACAAGGAAACCCTGAAATTTGCAGGCAAATGGATGGAACTAGAAATGATCATCCTGAGTGAGTTAACCCAGACCCAGAAGGATACACATGGCAAATGGCATATACTCACTTATAATTGGACACTAGGCCAACAGATGTGTCCCCTGAAAGTCTTCACTTAGCCAGAGATTGGGATAGATATTGGGACCTCCTATTGGGACTCTATGTGAGAGAGGTAAGGAAGAATAGGGAAATAGAAGGATCCAAGAATACTAGAAACCTACAAGAAGACCATTAAGACTGGCAGATCGGAAGCCAGGCAGGTCAGCTCAAACAACTGTACCAACCAAGGACAATGCATGCAGTAAACCTAGAACCCCTATCCAGATCTAGTCATTCTTCACGATTGTGTGGAGAGCAGGGACTGATTCAGAGAATATGATCTTCGATGCCCCCTATTTGACCACTTCTCCTTGCTGGGGAGACCTGGTGACACTCAGAGGAAGAGTAAACAGGCTACCAGGAAGAGACCTGATAGGCTGTGATCTTATAGTGGGGGATGCGTTGAGGTCTCCTTCTGTCACAGACCTAGGGGAAAGGAATAGGATGAAAGAGGGAGGAAGGAGGGAACAGGAAATACAAGTGAGGTGATAACAATTGAGATGTAATCTGAATAAATTACTCAAATAAAAATAAAAAAGAAAACATGACAGTTTAAGAAATAAAACACGTATTTACATATATAGAAGATGAAATAATAAAACTTGATTCAGTAAAACTGATCACATAATTTGGAAACCTTTCTAGAATTTGCTTTGCTCATAGGCTTTAGATAAGAATGTTTAGGGAGCAAAACTCATCTGTCTCAGGAAGCATTTCCAGGGCTGGAGTTTCTTACTTCATCTGAAGCTTCACTGTTCTGTTCTGTTCTATCAGATACATCATGTTCACTGGAATTTCTGGCCTACGGCACACGTAAGAATTTAACATGCATAAGTCAAGGATTTGAGTCACTTTTATTTTACACTCTGCTATTCAAAGTCCTCCCCAGTGATTTTTGATTGGAGAATTTCTCAAGGTTTTAAATACTGAGAGGGCAGTAGCAAAACATTACCAAACTATCTGGTTAGCCAGTTTGGTTAGGTCATATAGCCTAGGGGAGAACCTACAACCATTAATCTGTTAAATGTACATAGTATTAAATTGTGCTCTAAATTCTAATCCTTATATGCATAAGTTCGGTTAGCTTTCAGCCCTCATCACAGAAATGCCTTTGTGTCATAAAAGGTGATTAACAGGGAGACTCACATCTGGCCAATGAGCAGAGAAGGAGAGACTGCTAAGCACTCAGTCCTATATAGGACATCTAGATCACACCTTCTCCCCTAAAGGCTCTGATACAATCTTGGGAGAGGGGTGGGAAGATTTTAAGAGTCAGAAATCGTGTAGGACTGCTGTGAAACAATGTTTCCTGGATTTGTCAGGGTTTGTCAATTTAACCATCCCCCACTTAGTTAGATATGAACTCCCAGCAGCTTTGAGTAGGTGCACAAGTTCTGCCAAGATCAAAGCACTCAAAACTCCAGCATGGACAGAGAGGGCTCATGAATTCCAAATTTAATTGAGGAGTGATTGGCCATTAATGCCTGTGGAGGGAGGGAGAGTGTGGAAATTATTTTTATGAAACACTGTTTCTCTTATCCTATTTATTAACCTAGCTATCATACAGATAATTGAGACTATTTTTTTTTTTTTTTTTTACTTTTTTAGATTTTTCCAGACAGGGTTTCTCTGTGTAGCCATGGTCGTCCTGGACTCACTCTGTAGACCAGGCTGGTCTTGAACTCAGATCAATTGCCTGCATCTGACTCCTGAGTGCTGGGATTAAAGACATGTGCTACCATGCACAGCTGAGACCTTTTTTTTTTTTTTTTTAAATACAAGGCATTGCAACACAAACTTGAGCAGTTTAAGTCTGTTCTTAACCCTCTATGCTCTTTTGTCTTCCTCTCAGCAAACATGCTAGTGAAACTTGCACTTTATAGCTTTCCTGGGCTCCAGCTTCATGCTCCTGATTGATCTTCTTGGACCTCTACCAATGGCTCAATCCCCTGGCTAAACCCCCTCTTCCTTTTCTAACTCCTCCTCCCCTGGCTGGCAGGAAGTTCAGCCCTACTCTCTCCCCTGCTCATCAATTGGCTATAAACTGTTTTATTGACAAAACAGGAGGGCAATTGTGGAGTAGAGTCTGCAAAACATTTAGACAGGAAATCAGAATTTAACCTACACAATAACCTTATCCCTACAAGTGTCAGTTTTTATCAGGAATGTAGCATCTGATAAATACTTATCAGTGAATGGCCCGATGGCCAAACGTACACTGAGAGCACTCAAGAAACTCAGTAGGTTTAAAGTGAGTACAAAAATTTGGGAGAGAAAATGATGGTATATATGATAGGATATGGAAGGTAAAATGTGGGCTAGGATTTGGTCAAAACACGCATTATACACATATATAAAATTCTCAAACAATAAATCTAAAACGTTTACAGCAAAAACACAATGAACTCAAGTACTCATCATTGACACATTGTCTTTCATCAAAGTTAACTCTTCAGCATGGATGCTCAGTGCCTGGTACCCTGCTCTGGCTTTCCAGTTGCCGTATGGTTCCTAGGTTACAGGTTTGATAAAAGCAGGACATGCTTATTTTATTAAAGTTGTAATAAATGCTGGAACTTGGAGTGATGGCTTACATAAACAATATGAATAGTTGGTAGACATAAATTTAAGGGTTTGTTTACAAACATGGGGGCTGCAAAGATAGCTCAGTGGTTAAGAGCACTGACTGCTCTCCCAGAGGCATGGAGTTTGATTCCCAGGGCACACATGATAGCTCACAACCATTTATTACTCCAGTCCCAAGGGATCTGATGTTCTATTCTGGCCTCCGTGTGGCACACAGACATATACTTGTAGACCAAGCATTCGTACACATGAATAAAATTTAAAAAGTATATAGTAATTAATATTTCACATTTTTAGTTGAAAATGAAAAAAATATTAATGGCAATAGTAACTTTCATTTCAATACTGGTAGGATGTGGCCTAAGCTGCTCATTCTGAATTTCCTTGCCATGATTGCATTCATTGAGTAGACGGGAATATAATGGGTTCTGTGGGCTAAGACTTGGTGATCACATTCACTCAATCATTTGAAAATACTTTGTAAGGATTTGCCAGCATCCAGCCACTGCTCCAGTTGTTTAGAGGTTGGGAACGCCAAGAAGAACTAAGAAGACGTACATTTGTGAAGCTTTAATCACACTATTCTACTTTTCAAAGATTTTTAACCAAAGAAAGAGAAGACATTGCTTATGAGAAAATGCCCACCACATTTAGAAAGCAAGTCTAGGACTTTAGCTAGAAATTTGTTAGGTACATCGGCATGGTCAGCGCTGTTTAAGGGATCTCCTGAAGGAACTGCTGGATTTCACAAAACTGAATGGCCTGGGTTTCTCACTTCCTCCTTCTGAGTACTTGTTATTATGTTGTTTGGGTAAGGACTAATATTAGCAGGATCTTCCACTGCAGAATGTTCACTGCTAATTCAGAGGTCCTGAACATGATTGAGATATGGCCGAGGGAAACGCTTATTCCATTAAGACTTTGTCTACTACATAACATTTGTTTGAACAGCTTGAATATTTTAGTATATGATTTGATTTTTCTTCACTGACAGAGAGAACATAGACCATGCGGTACCTGAATTGTGGCCATTCTTTATCTCTTGAACTCCAAGTACCCGAAAACTACCTAATACCATGTATAAAGATTGATGATTCAGAAAAGGGACAAAAATGTGGAGCTACCACTCTTTTGACTAAAGGTATTAGACATGTTACTAAGTTGAAAAGTTTTTAAAAATACAAATGGAATTGCAACAAATGTTTACTTTATAGAAACAGAGTATGTCTTTATAGTGACTGTAAAAGTAACTGCTTAGAGCACAGCTTACCAGCTTCTTCCTATGTAAGCACTCAAGGATGCAGATGATATGGAACAGAACAGATCTCAACTGAATATCTTTCTGAAAATATGAACACCAAGTATAAATTAAATCTGGCTATAGAAAACTAAAGGATATGCACACAAACTTACTTTCTGCCTATTTCTTACATATCTCTCAACACCCACACTATATATAACAAATATATTAAAATATAACCTGCATATATTAAATGCTGATTGTTTGTATAATGCAGGATACTTACTAAATACATGTAAGCACAAGGGTAAAATGTAATTCTTTTTTCAGATTTCACATTTCAGATAATGCCTTGCTCCTTGTCCCCTCCATGTCATTTAACCACTTACCCTACATCTTACATATTTCAGCACTTGTCTTTTCAGTCTTCTCACTAACTTTTAGAATATTTGTACAGTAAGGCATTGTCTTTGTCCTCAGATATAATTTTAGAACCTAAAGTACTGGCATGGTAGGAGTTTAATGAATATTCATAAATCATGTAATGGTATTATAAAATAAATTACATATTTCTCCATTTTGTGTGGATCATGTTGGAGACTATGAGGAAATTATACTTTAATAAAAATATTTTTGATTAATAAACCTAAGAGAAGAACAGGATGCACTGACAACCAATCTCAATATTGATAGTGGAATGAAATAGAGAAACACAAGCAGAACAGTCATCATTTGGTGGGCAAATATTTAGCTTTATTTCTCTTTTGTGTGTTTGTTCAATTTTCCTGAAATGTGCCTATGAAATAAATGGAAAAGTAATAGGTGAATTATTTATAGGAAAGTTATTCCTTTGGTGGCTGAAGTAGTTTAGAGAAGAGTATGTGCCTAACAAAAATAGTGCAGCTATATTTTCTAAGAGAAAGCTTCAATCAAGGGTGTTTGACCTAATCATGGTGAATTGGTGACAATGAAGCTCAATCAAGCCATTAGTAAGGTTGCATGATCTGATTTCATCACAATCAATTGTGTAGTAATGGACTGAGAAGGTCAGATAGAAGGTTTTGGACAAATGCAAAAATATTAGAAAAAAGAAAAGTAGTGAAAAATCCTGTTTTCTAATGCTTTTTGAGAAAGGGTTTTTTAAATAGTACTTGGTATTGCGGAAATAGTAAAAGTCTGAAGTGAGTATTTAATCAATTTCATTAAAGGAAAAATTATCTTAGCTGATGAATCAATTATAGTTTAGTGGCCATCACCTACCAGAGGTCTAACATTATTTCACAGTAGATAGGAATTATTTAATACTGCTGATCAAGGGTTATGAATTAGACTCTGTATTTCCATTGCCATTACAGCTATATATGTAGGTTAATAGATGTGCATGCCTATGTTGAAATAAATTTATTTGTTTATAATTATTCATAACCATTTATCTTTTAATGCTCTTAAAATATAACAGAAAATAGAAATGCAATCCTTAATTAGACTTTGCTTTTATTTTTGATTTTTTTAACCAAGGCAATCATAATTCTAATTGTTTTTAATAACTGCATTCCTAGGGTAATCAGGACATAAAGTGAATATATAAATTTTTTAAAAAGAGAGAAAAACAAACAAACAAAAAAGGTACTGTAAGACAAGGCAAAAGCCCTCATATTGGGCTCAAAAAGGCAACTTAATTTTAGGAAAAGAATCTCAAAATCTGGCAAAAGAGTCAGAGACACAGCCAGTCTCACTGTTAGGAGTCCTTCAGAAACACTAAGATAATAAGCATAACATATATGTAGAGGACTTGAAAAGACCCATACATGATCATTTACAATGGCAAAACCCTAAGGTTCTGCTGGCTAGAGTGTGTTCACTTGCTCTTGTCTGTTCTGCGAACAAACAGCACAACCAAGAGCAAAAGGCTGTTCTGGCAAAGCCACCCAGGTTGGTGAACACCAATGAATTGACTCTTCTGCCTGGGAGTTGAGGCATCAGGTTAAGCAACAGACAGTCACTGGGCCTCAGAGTATAGTGTGAGGACCAGCAGCTTTATATTTAAGACACAACTCCCTTCATTTAAGTGAAACAGGATTATTGGAATGATGGACAGGCCTGCAACCTGGTAACAAGGAGCTGGTTCAGACCAATAAAGTTACAAGTGACTGAGTCAAGTCAGGGAGAACAGCAGTGAGGCACTAAAGTGTTAAAAGTTCCATTTTGAAACCCAATGCAACCCACCACTCTGGTGAGTATGTGGGTGATTCCAGTTGACTTTCAAAACCTTTCATGCTTCAAAGTCCACTTGGTGCACTTTCCCCCATTGCTACTACTGGGTTCAAATCCGACCTGTAACCTAGCTGTGAAACATAAGGTTCATGGTTTCAGGACAACTTTTGGATTAAACATGACTAACAGACCATGGTGCCATAAGCTGTGTGTCCCTTCCCTCCACACCCCTGACCTTCCAATCCCTCTCATACTTTCTCATCTGAGGGGTGCTTGTAAGTCCCACTTTTGAAACAGATGTTCTAGCCCTACCAGGGGTTTGAGATACATGCAGGGTCATACATTTCTTCTCTGTTATTCCTGTGAACAATCTTGCAGTTCATTAAAAAAAATCAGAACATTCCCATAATCTCATGCCATCCAACACAAGGAAACATGACCACCTCCCTTTACCAAGAGTAGATCCAAGAAAATTCATCTTTGTTTTTTGATTCCTTTTAAATTGCATGTTTTATTTCTCCCAGTCCCTGCAATATAGCAGAAGCCTCATTGCATCCATTTCAAACTGGTTTTGAGTGGGCTGAGATTGTAGGGAGCCTCAGTAATGCTAGTGACACCAAGGGCTCTCAAATGCTGGACACAAATGTGCCACCAAATTGATGGAAGTTAAGAGTATACTGGACCCAATGCTTCAGCACTCAGTCTGACTTTACAATGAAACCTGCACCGTTGAAACGGACAGTCTGGGAGTGGAGGGAGAGGTGTGAGGGAATGAAGCTGAAATTCTCTCCTATTATATCACCCTTTCAACATTAAACAGAGACCAAACCACATATATTTCTTTTTGTGCAATCTAAGCCAAGAATTCCATGTAAATGGGTCCCTGCGAAATGCTGCAATTTATTTATTCTCCTATCAAAATAAGAAACAAACCATATGACCTCACTTCTCCTAAGTTTTGAAGATTGACAGTGGTTAATGTATTTTACTTCTTTGTATGAAAGTTAAAGGGCCTTTTATCTTTTTGGCAGTGTCCTTTGCCTTACGAAAGCTTTTCAGTTTCATGAGGTCCCATATTAATTGTTGATATTAGAACCTAACATATTGGTGATCTGTTCAGAACATTGTCTCCAGTACCAGTGCATTGAAAGCTATTCTTTACTTTCTCTTCTACGAGATTCAGTGTGTCTAGCTTTATGTTGAGGTCTTTGATGCACTTGGACTCGAGTTTTGTATAGGGTGAAATTATAGATTTATTTGCATCCTTCTACATGCAGACGCCCAGTTTGACTAGTGCCATTTGTTGAAAATGATTTATTTTTTTTCCATTGTGTATTTCTGGCTTCTTTATAAAAGATTAGGTAATTTTAGGTATTTGAATTTATGCCTGGGTCTTCAGTTTGATTAGATTAATCAACCAGCCTGTTTTTAGGCCAATACCACATAGTTTTTGTTATTTCTATAGCTCTGTAGAATAACTTGAAATCAAGGATGGTAATACCTCTGGTAGTTCTTTTATTGCTTAAGATTGTTTTAGCTATCATGTAGTTTTGCTAATTTTTTTTATGAAGTTGCAAATTGTCCTTTTATGGCTAGTAAATAATTGTTTTCTCATTTTGATAGAAATTGACTTGAATCTTAGATTGCTTTTGGAAAGATGGCTATTTTTTACTAAGTTGATCATAATAATCCTTGAGCATGGGACAACTTTCTGTCTTCTGGTATCTTGTTCAGTTTCCTTCTTCCAAGACCTTAAGCGTTTATCATAGAAGTTTTTAACTTGCTTTGTTAGAATTATATCAAGATATTTTATAATAGTTGAAGCTATTGTAGAGGTTGTTGATTCCCTGATTTCTCCCTCAGCCCATTTGTCATTTGTGTATAGGAGGACTACTGATTTTTTTCTTAGATAATCTTGATTCAAAACACTTTGCTTAAAGTGTTTATAAGCTAGAAGAATTCCATAGTAGAAATTTTAGGATCATTTTTGTATTCTGCCCTATCATCTACATATGAAGATACTTTAATTTCTTTCTTTCCAATTTCTATCACCTTGATCTCCTCCTTGTTTTATTGCTCTAGCTAGAACTTAAGTACTATATTGAAGAGATATGGAGAGAGTGGACAGCCTTGTCTTGTTCCTGATTTTAGTGAAATTGCTTTAAGTTTCTCTCAATTTAGTTTGATGTCTATTTTCTTGCTGTACATAGCCTTTATTGTATTTAGATATGTTCCTTGTATGTGTGATCTCGTCAGTACATTTATAATGAAGAAGTCTTGAATTTTGTCAAAGATTTTTTTTGGGGGCATCTAATGAGATAATCGTGATTTTTATATGTATACATTTTAAAATAACACTTTTTATATTGTACTTTGCTTATAGGGTTGATTTTGATAGTGATGAGGTCTATTAGGCAGTAAATTTGTACAGAAATGATGTTTTATTAAATATATTTCCCCTTTATTATTCTAAAATTTATTCCTCATTCTATAGTACAATTGAAATTTTTAAGCATGAAAATATGGGCACTGCAAAATAGTTCATTTCCAAGAGGGAAAATACGTCATAGCTTGGAAAAATCACACATGGTATCTATCAGAAGTAGGTCAAGTTCAATTTTAAAAGAAGCAATAGACTATTTCTCTTTTAGATTCTATATCCATCAGCCAAGATATAACTAATTTCTACCACATTTATTTTTGTGTGTGTTGAATTCTAAAAAGCAGATTTCTGGCAGAACTTGTTTTATCACAAAGATTGTCTGAACCCAGTATAAATTTTGTTACAATGGGGTAACTTCAACTTCGAAGGAATTAGTTGTAAGTGAAATAGAAATGTGTGAACATGAATAGTTATGGATGCATTGAATTTCATTGCCTCAAAAGTCTTTTTCATAATACTCTTTCCACATGATGGCTTATTGATCATAAACCAGCCTCAGCTGGTGTCTAAAAACAAGGAACTTTTTCTCCCTGAAAGACAAATGACGGTCAAGAAATGTAATACTGGATAGGATAGGTCATAAACCCCTCTCTTCCTTCACCTGTGGACACTGAGTTTTCTCCAGTGACACTCACATGTGAGGTATACACATGGTTACAGATGAGGACTTTCATCTGATGATTTTACAGAAATGTTCATCAGACAGGTACTCATCTGGGAACACAAGGTCGGAGGCATCCTAGGCATAGAAACTCCCTGCAACCTAGGTTTCTAGTAATGTGAAAAACAGCGAGACTCTTTTTTTTTTTTTTAAATTGTCATTCCTTTATTTATTTTTATATTTTATTATATATTGTTAATTTATTCATATTACATCTCAATTGCTATCCCATCCCTTGTATCCTCCCATTCCTCCATCCCTCCTGCTTTCCCCCCTACTCCCCTCCCCTATGACTGTGACTGAGAAGGACAGGAAGGATAGCAGGCTACCAAGAAGAGACTTGATACTCTATGAGCATAAACAGCTGAACTCTTGTGAGAACTCCTAGCAATATTGTAAGAGTGAACATTCTGGAACTATGGTGCAAGATGGAATTTTTTTACAATGGAAAAATAACATGTGTTCTGGGGACTAAATGTGGCCCAAATGAGCTGGAATAGCACTAAAACTACTGGTGCGGAGACCAAAGCAAAAGAAAGCAAAAGGATTCTGAACTCTGGGTGGTCTGTATGCATCTGCCTGTATTGTTTATGCTATTTTTCTCTTTTGGTAAAAATATAGAATTTCAGCAATAACACTGGATATATAGGCACCAATTGAAAGTCACTTGGGATAGAAAAATTTCAGGGACTTGGTGCATCTGGCCTTGCAGAGTTTGCAGACCCAGAGAAGATAACCGGCTCTCTTCATTTTAAAACAATTATTATGAGGAAAGGAAGTAGCCACAGATAGTTACAGATCTCAGTTGAAATGTTATCTATGGAGTTTTTTGTTTTGTTTTTGTTTTTGGTTTTTTCCTGCATGGATGTATATCAGGTTACCAGACACAGCATTTCAGAGGAAATTGTCATCACTGGCCTATTAACATGGAGCCTAGTTTCACAAATGAGTCAGAGGCCCAAATGTGTTTATATTTCTGATTACGGGGTCCTCAAAATTTGGCTTGAGCAAAATGCTTCATAATATACAATGACCAAAAATTAAAAAATCAAAGACATCATTAAGTAGAGATATTTAAAGTAGTGTTTGCCTTTCTTCTATCAGAAAACATCACTGTAGCCTTGGTTCTTAGCACACAACATACATTATTTGCAATCAGTCACATTCCACAAGGCCAACAGACTCCGTATGGACCATCTTATCTATGATTAAAACTGTTGTATGTTACAAACTGCAGTATTTTACATATAACATGTTCTTTAAAAAAATAAAAACCTAATGTTTTAATTATATTAGTCTTCAGTATTAAATTATTATATCTGCAGATTGGATTATGTTAGAATGCCTGATTTCTTAAAAACCTGTTTTTAATTTTGGTTTAATTGTATTATAACTACGTTTCTCTTTTCCCTATTCGCCTTCCAACTGTACCGTATGCCTGTCTCCATTCTCCTTCAAATTCATAGTCACTCCTTTAATTAATTCTTATGGAATATATATATATTACTAAATACAGCATGTTCAATCCTTATAAGTTACTTGCATCTGTCAGAAATGATCATTTGACAATGGAAAACCAATGAGTGTGGTCTTCTCTAAGTAGAGCTGCCTCTCCTGCTCCCAGCTTTCTCTATTGCTTATAGTTCTTTTTGTGATTTTGATGTTTCCTTGGCTTCTCCCATCTGCTTTGGCATGCCCATTGGTGCCATTCTTCTTCAGCTCATGTTTTGGCAGTCTGATTGGTCAGAATTTATGGGTATATCTTATGACAGTGCTGGGAGACACAATCTCACAACAAACCTGCTTATTCTCTGACTCTTAGCAATCTTTCTGCAATGCTCTCTGAGCGTTAGGCATAGGAGTGTTTTGTAGATGTGCCCATTGGGACAGGGTTCTATGACTGTGCACCTTGATGGGTTGCAGTTTTCTGTAACAGTACCCATCTATTTCAAAGAGAAGTTTCCTTGAAGGGTGAAAACTACACTTCTCTGTGGGTATGTATATTTATACACAGGGTTGTGAATATTATCCGTCCCTTTTAGATAAATGGTTCACTGTTCTATTTAAAGACCCTCTTATTGTTATTTTACCTCCCCCACCTTCTAAATTTATTTCCCAAGCCGGGTGTGGTGATGCACGCCTTTAATCCCAGCACTTGGGAGGCAGAGGCAGGTGGATCGCTGTGAGTTCGAGGCCAGCCTGGTCTACAAAGGGAGTCTAGGACAGCCAAGGCTACACAGAGAAAACTTGTCTCGAAAAACCAAAAAAAAAAAAAAAAATTTCCTCATCCTTACCCAAGGAAGTCCCTATTTTCCTATTATATTACTTGCACCCCTTTACCCTCTTTTCTATTTACTTCCTTTTTTCCTCCCCCATTTCCCTAACTCCCCTACCCTGGCAATGGTTATGTTTTACTTTTCTGGTTTCTGCAGTTGCCCCAGACCTTGTACTTACATGTTAAGATTTGGGGCCAGGAGACTCCAAAGAGAGAAAACATGCAGCACTGTCTTAGGTGTAGGTTAGCTCACTCAATATGAATGTTTTTAGTTTCATCTTCTTCCCTGCTAAGTTCATGATTTCCTTTTTGTTGCAGTTGAGTTAATATCCCATAGTGCGTATGTACGATGTTCTCATATTCGTTCATTGGTTGAAGAGTATTTAGTTTTGCCCCTCCCCCCACATTTCCTAGCTATTTTGAATAGAGCAGCAATAAACATGGTTGGGCATGGTTGAGCAAGTATCTCCAGCGTAGGATATTGAATCCATTGGATGTATGCTGGGGAGTGGTATTGCTGGGTCCTATGGTGGATTTGTCTTTAGCTTTTGAGAACCTGCCATGGTCATTTCTATAGTGATTTCATCAGTTGTCAATCCTACCACTAGTGAAAAAGCATTCTCTTTCCCACATTTACTGCTGGTTGTTCAGTTAATATTTGCCACAGAATGCTTGGTCTTTAAAGTTGATGTTCAAGTCACAGCACATGCTGGCGAGGAGGTGGAGAAAGTGGAACCCTCCTTCATTGCTGGTGGGAATGCAAACTTGTACAACCACTTTGGAAATCTATCTAGCATTATCTCAGAAAACTGGGAATTGGGCTTCCTCAAGACCCAGCTATTCCACTCCTTGGAATATACCCAGAAGATGCTCCAGCACACAACAAGGACATATGCTCAACCATGTTCATAGCAGCCTTATTCATAATCGCCAGAACCTGGAAACAGCCTAAATGTCCCTCAGTTGAAAAATGGATAAAGAAACTGTGGGACATTTACTATATGGAATACTACTTAGCTATTAAAAACAAGGAAATTCTGAAATTTGTGAACAAATGGATGGAACTAGAAATGATCATATTGAGTGAGTTAACCCAGAAGCAGAAAGACTCACATGGTATATACTCACTTATAATTGGACACTAGCTCAAAAGGCATGTCCTATAAAAGTCTTCACTTACCAGGAGATTGGAATAGATGTGAGGACATCCTATTGGGACTTTAGGTGAAAGAAGCATGGGAGAATGGGGAAATAGAAGGATCCAGAGGGTCCTAGAAACCTACAAGAAGAACATCATGATAGACAGATCTGGGCCCAGGGATTCTGCTCAAACTACTGCACCAACCAAAGACAATACAAGTAGTAAACATCGAACCCCTTCTCAGACCTAGCCAATGGACGGTACATTCTCCACAGTTGAGTGGAGAGCAGGGACTGACTCCGCCACAAACTCTGGTGCCCAATATTTGGCCACTTCCCCTTGGTGGGGAGGCCTGGTGGCATCCAGAGAAAGGATAAGCAGGCTACCAGGATGAGACTTGATAGCCTATGATCATATAGTGGGGGAGGAGGTCCCCCTCGGTCACAGGCATAGGAGAAGGGAGTAGGATGAAAGCAGGAAGGAGGGAGGAAACAAGGGATGGGATAACAACTGAGAAGTAATATGAATAAATTAAATAAAAAAGATTGATGTTTGAGTTGTTGGCTAGTTTCCTAAAAAAATGTTAAATGAAATTTGGCATGAAATTAGGACAGAATTTCTAACATTTTATGAAATAACCATAAACATACTTCTGTTGCTTTAAAAAATTTAAAAATAATATTTATTTTTATATTATGTGTATGAGTGTTTACCATGAATATGTATGTGTGTCATATGCATGTCTGATGCATACAGAGAACAGAAGAGGACCTAGTATCACCTAGAACTGTAGATGGTTGCGAGCTACCATGTGGATGCTGAGAAATGAGCCCTGTCCTTTGCAAATGCAGCAAATGCTTTAAATACTGAACAATCTTTGCAGCCCTAATTCTGCCATTTTGAAATGCATCATTGACAATTATAAAATCAAAATATTGGCCAACTCCCAAATGTGTTGAAAATTCTCATGTTCTGCAGTATCAAATATTCAGGCAAGACTTAATTATTTATGTAAAAATAAACAAGATACCCATATCACTAAAATGTGCCTTTGTTTTACTAAATGATAAAATTATATATTTGTTAATGAATCGTTTTTAAATGTGTTTCCGTACATGACTCTATGGTGAAATTGATCCCACATTCAATTTCTAAAATAAGTTTCCTTACGATTGATTATCAATGAATGTTTTATGTGTATATCTATGCTTGGGTTTGTATAAAGATTTCGTGGGCGAAAGGAGATTGTGAAAGGAAAAGGCTTAAGAAGCCCATGCATAAAACAGTGGTTCTCAGCCTTTCTAGGTTTTTAATATACTTATTTATTTTTATTCCTTATCTACCTATTTATTTTGAAAATATGCATGTGTGTCCTCATGTGTGCGTAGTATGGTACGCCTGAGAAGATCAGAAGACACATTTCACAAGGCGGTTTTCCTCTTCCATTCTGTAAATTGCAGAGATCAGATTCAGGTACCCAGGCTTGGCAGTAAACACCTTTACTCTCTGAGCCATCCGAATGACATGTTTCTCATAGTCTAATGAACATGAGCACTATCTGGAGAGCCTACAATTCCATTTCCTGTGCACTATCACTAGTAGTTTTGATGGAATTGATTCCCAGAGTGGGCCACATACACCTGAATTTCTGCAAATCCCCCAGGGCTTTGAGAACCTCAGCAACAGAGTCACATACTTGTTAAACAAAGATTACTGGCCTGGCAAACAGCTTCTGACTTGCGCTTATTGCTCTGAGCTGTGTCGGACTGTTTGACAAATGATCACGTGAGTTTTCAAGCTGCCGGGTTCAGACTCACACCATGGCAACATCAACTAGTATTTGATGCTCTGAAATGCCGGTTCCCACCATCACTGTGGGAGGAATATGTGCCAGATCCACAATGTTAGTTTTTCTGAGTCGATTGGGAGAGTCAGGAAGAGCAATCCCCACTGCGGTGTTTTGGGTAAAACTTGGACTTTTCTTGAGAAAACGCTCTATCCAGTGCCTTCTCGTGAAATACTGCCTGTGTTTCTAGTATATCTGTTGATAGAGATAAGACGTGGCCTGATCTTGATGTCCCCAAAGGTGAGGCATGGCTACATGACAACTCAGGTCCTGAAAGAGCAACTGAGACTCAGCTCCCTTTTAGTCAGTGGAACAGAACTAGGAAAGAAATAACAGGAGAAAGAGGAGTGTTAGCTGTAACAGTGCAGGTCGTCACACACAAGGAATTCAGCATAGGAAGTGGGGTACCGACTGCAGACCATGGGAGTGCAGCTGTAAGCTGGCTCTACAGGAACCAAAAACCTGTGTCAGGGACAGGAGACAACTTTTGCTGGTGGACAAGAGACCATTCCTAAGGACTGAGAAGCAGAAATGGTCACCTCGTGTGGAGTTATACCTGTCATGCCTAGGGAAGCCTACCAGACAGATGGGTTCTGTTTAGTCAAAGTCAGAAACCTCAGAAACACTACTGAGGACACAATTCATCCATCACTTTAACAATCATTTTGTCTGCTTTGTTCTATGTACAGGACTTCCATGAGTTTCAACTATGACAGGAAGAAGAAGGCAGGAGGAACAAACAAGGCTATTGGTACTTCTGCTCAGAAACACCTCGCAGTGCATTTCCTATGCCTGCATTTTTGTTTTAGTTTTTATTTATTTATTTTTTTCAAGACAGAATTACTCTGGGTATCCCTTACTGTCCTGGGCTCACTTTGTAGAGCAGACTGGCCTCGAACTCACAGTGATCTGCCTGCCTCTGCTTCCTAAGAGCTGGGATTAAAGGCGTACAGCACCACGCCTGGCTTCTGTGCCTGCTTTTTATTGAGAGAGGCATCTTTTTGATCAGGAAGTTCACAGCTGCCACACAAGGGTGCCCTAGATTTTTTCACTCCCTGAAAGTTAATTCTCAGCAAGTACCACAGTGGCTTGAAGTAAGTTGTTTTACAGAGCATGAAAACATCCTTCTTCCATGCTCCCTTTTAAAACTTAACTGCTGGGAGTAGGATCCAAAGCCAGGCATGTGGTACACTATGCTCTACCATGGTGCCGTATCCCAGGCATATTTGTAGTTTCTAAAGCCTCTTGTCTCAACCCTACAGGCAGACTACTCAATGACTGGTTTCATTCTTGTGATGGACAGAAGATAACCAACTATTGTGCTTATACTCTTACTTGAAAACAAAAGATAAAAGGGGCACTTTACCGAAGGTTTATTAGTAATATGTGTGTATAACCTGTGTTTGAAATGACAAGATAAAACTTTCATATGTTGTATTAATTGAAAGTGTAAGGAAATGGAAGAGAGATTCTAAATGCAACACTTATTAATAGGAGGTAATTGGAACCAGGACACTTAAGGATGCTTATCAAATAGGTTAGAACCTCATTAATTCAGTTTCTCCACACAAGAAGAAAGCCTACAGGGCTCTTAATTATAAATATGTTCAAATATTTTTTTCTCTAAATTAGTCATGATTGAGAGGAAAACCTCACTAAAGTAAAAATTTGCATGAAAAGACTGAAACTTAAGACTCTCAACATCTAAGAATAAAAAATAAGGTCATATATGAACAGTGCTTAATATTTGTAGAATTCTCATTCAAGTGGGCTTCTTTCAAGTTTCCTCATTTTACTCACTATATATTTGCAATATTATAGTTAAAATGCATTTTATATAATTATTAAGGCCTCTTTAATTTATCTTTCAAAATGCACTTGAAGTTTTCAAAATGTTTCTTGTTTTGGATTAAAACAAAAATTCTCCATTCTTTTTCAGTTCTTGATAAATTTCCTGCCTCCATGTGTGACTTGGTCACTCTTCAGTCACTGAGGGCAGTGACACAATTACCATTGACTGTTTGCTTTTACTCTCTTGTGAGTCAGGCTTGAAAGTCAGTGCCAACTCTATAAACCCTGCATGAACCCATGCATGTGGTATGTCATATTAAAGCTATTTCCAACTTACTATCATGTATTTTTTTTTACCACATACTGTTAGATATTTTTGTTTTATTCTCCAAACACAACACATTCTAACAAGCACAGAGACACCCCCATGCTCCACACATTGCACTTATTGATGGCTCAGCTAGCTATAGGAAAGCATGAGTTTTAAAATTTTATTTCCAGCAAAGTCTTTGTACTGCGTTCATTTTCTATATCATCCATCTATCTGTCATCGCTCTACCTACCTATAATTTTCTATCTATCTTTTATCTATCTATCTATCTATCTATCTATCTATCTATCTATCTATCTATCTATCATCTCTCTATCCTCTACCTCATCTATTATCTAGCTATCTATTATTTCTTTACCATTTATCTTTTCATTCTCCTGTCTTTTGAACTGTCTACTTTCTCCAGTCTACATCTGTTTCACATATTTTCACATGTCTTTTCTCTATATGATGTCTTTCTCTAACTTGAAAATCCCTTGTTATGTTTGAGTAAACAGTGATGTTATCACCTCTGTTCATAGGTCTTTCTCATCTCTTCTTGAGAATAAATTGCTGGAATGAGTTCCTGACGTCCCTGGACCATCTTTATTTTCATGGCATAAACAGCATTCCAAATCAAAACCTTTTTTAAGCTTATACATATTTTTCATGTGACAATATCTGTTCTTCTCATTTAAGTTTATGTCATCAGTGCATAGTACATGATGGATAAATTTAAATAAAATATATAATGAATATGTTTGAATGAATGACACATGATGGACAGAGAGAGGGCAGAGGCTGTGCTAATCCTTTTCACATGGTGAAGATGCTTCTCATTTTCCAGGTTTGTTTTCAAAGAAGGGTGTACATATCTGAGAGAATGTGTAAGGATGATGTGAGGTTTCAAGCCTTGTAATGAGGAGAACAGTTTAAGATGCTGAATATAGTTCAGACTAGACCAAGACGATCTGCACAGCCATCTCCACACAGCTGAGATCAAATTGGAAAAGAGATAACATTTTGTGTGTGTGTGTGTGTGGGGGGGGGGGCTACAGGCATGAGAGAAAGGACAGTTAAAACCAAGAGCGGCAATTTAAAGTCTCTTACATGTGCTGTTCTTAGAAGTAGTTTTGGCCCCTGGAAAGTGTTCTTACGTAACATACTTCACATATGTAAGGGCAGTAGAATATGTCTTATGACTTAAATAAAGAAAGAACATGCTAAGAAACGTGATGGTCACTAATTTATAGAAGCCTAACAAAGGGAGGATAACAATGGCAAAAGATTATTGTACACTCCTGAATCTATAATAATCTTCCCTGTCATGTTATTAAAGAACTGAATGGATATTGTAGTAAGATTTGAATTTTAAGGAAATATACAAAAACATTAGAAACTAATGATATTCAATTAAAATAACAGTATATAAAGTATGAGTTTTGATACCAGATTATAAAGCGTGGACAAGAGCACTTTAAGGTATGACTGTGGGGAAAGCTTTTATTGTAAAGATGAGGGAGAATACAGCCAGAGTCATCTAGAAAAGCCTATAGCAGGAAAAGAAAGCAGTAGACTGAACACAGCCAGCAGCAGACTGAACTGGGCCATAAGGAGAAAGGCAGGAGTGCATGGCTGAATCAGTGGGCTTATATAGGAATCAGAAACTAGAAAAACGGAGACCCATAAGCTGAAGAAATTTAGGGGAGAAGATAGGATGAGGAGAGATGATAGGAGCCAAAGGCACAGTGAGCCTGGAGGTTAGCAAATTCGTTGGCTTGTTAATAGGCACCAGTTAGCCATTTGTCCTAAGTTCCTTTTGGACATGACAAACATAAATCAATTTTCCTTGTTGAATTCACCTTTTAGCCTCATAAAAGTAGCTTTATTTTGGGGAGAGTGTATACTATTTGAACTCACACAATTACTTTGTCTGTCTAATATTTAAATATGAGTTTTAAATTACAAATTGATCTTTGTTAGGAAATGGGGATCTTATTCATGTGAAAACACTGGTGAATTTAATTTTATGACTATCAGAAGGAAAGAGAGGAACCAGGAGGAATGATGAACAAAATAAATGGTGCCATCTAGCAATGTAGAGGATCTGAAAATACTGCCATGGCACGATAAGAAAGCAATATTTTGCCTTGTATTAGTTTTTATATGAAAAGAGGTTTATTCATATTTTTGCCACAAAGTGATGGGAACTAGGAAGGAAATCAAGGATCCTAATCGTAGCCTCTAAAGAGCCTTTCCTGTCAGCCCAGTCACCCTTGTACATCATAGCATTCACAGCTGGGTGTGGTGGAGGATTACTTTTCTCCCCTGGGACTTTGCATAGCATATTCCAGCACTATAAAAACGAGTCAGCAGGGACGAAGCTTCCATGTTAGTAGCAGCTTGCTTTATTCATGTTCTCTGACTCAAACTTTTGGTGTCTCCAGCAGTGGGGTTTGACTTTCAAGCTCTAGAGAGCAAATCAAGAGCAATGACAACAGCCTGTAATGGTGAAAGGCAAGGGGTGTCTGTGGGACCTACTGTTGCCCTTTATGGGGTTATTCCATTTTAACACTGTGCTGGTGTTTGTGTTTGTCTGTCTCTGTGCATATGTTTTGTTTTGTTTTGTTTTGTTTTCCTTTCTGTGTCTGTTGCGTGAAGTGTGTGTTTTAGGGATCTTCTGCAGTTGTAAGGTTCTGACCATCACTTTTCAAAAAATTTTGGATAGTATGCCTGTGTTTCCTCACTCCCTTATTCTGCCCTTCCAACGGCTTTCTACCCAATTTAAGCCTTCCTTTTTTTTTCATTATTCCTCTTTATCCCAATATACAGGTACATTTTATCACTCTTCCCTTCAAAGTTCTTCCCTTTGTAATTTCCTGACCTCTATGGATATTGAAACCAAAACATATTATATGTGAAGATTGAAAGCTAACAACCAAATTAAGAGAAAAGTCATATTTTTTTCTGGACGAATTGCTGATTCAAAATAATTGTTTAGAGGTAATGTAAACTTTTAAGTTTTTCTAAATATATGAATAATATCCCATTGTGTAAATATATCACATTATTGTTATCTCTCATCAGTAGATGAATATCTAGGCTGTTTCCTTCACCTGGCTATTGTGACTAGAGCAACACTGAACATGGATAAGCAAGGATCTCCATAGTAGGACATGGAGTCTTTTGCGCATATGCCCAAGAGTGGTACAGCTGAGTGGTATGGTATTTCTATTTCTGTGTTTTTTGAGGAAACTTTACATTGGTTTGTGTAATGGCTACAACTGTGCATGTATGTGTGTATATACCAACTTGAGTTCTATAGACTTTTAGGGTTACTTCCTAAAAGTAAGATGAAATGATTGGATTTGGTGTTTTCAATGACATAACTAGACTTGGTGTTTTCAGGTAAATATTAACATACATGAAAGAATTAATTGTAAGATCAGTATACTCCCTTCTTTGAGAAAATGTGAAGACAAATTAATCATAAAACCTGAGAATTGTGAGATATTAACAGGGTTGGGATGTAGTAATAAATAAAGTTACATTATTTATTTATTGTTTGCTTATACCAGTGCGAGACTAGGAGACTCATAAGGAAAACATTGTATGCACACACTTGGAGAAACACCTTGGAACCAATATCAGACCCAAGATCCTGGAGCAGAACAGGAGTAGTAACTACTCATTAACAGACAAAAAAGCAACTAGGATTTGTGCAAGGTGTGAGTGAACAGTTCACTGAATGGGAAATCTGTGCACCTATATGAAGCATGACACTCAGAGTAGTCCCTATGTCCCAAAAGATCTGCCTTGGCAGGTTCACATATGCAGGAGTGATATCTCCGAGGAAGAGCTGCACCCAGGTGAGCACCTCTTACAGAGGAGGATGTACTACTGGAAGCCTAGTCCAAGGTAGAAAAAGGAAGTGGGCATTTCAGAACCAAAATTGGTTTTTAAAATCTGAAGAGACCAGAGCACATTAACAAAAGCAGCATATGACTTTATCCATTGAAGGGCAGGCACCTCCTTGCTTTTCAGAATAGGGTGTTCTTGAACTACATAGGTACTAGGTGCTACATAGCTGCTGCTCCTAGCCTAGGGTTGCTTGTTGTTGTTGTTGTCAGTCCACAAACAGAGAAGAATTGGGAAAAGTGCACCGTGAACGTCCACATAAAAGAGCAAAACAATGCAATAAATGCAAATGTTTTTAAAAAGAGCATCCTTCAAAAATAGACATATTGAAATTCAGAATGCCAAAATGAATCATTGCAACTTGAAGGGAAGAGAAAGCACGTGCAATTGCAGAAGTCAGCTTGGGAACAGACAGCTATGAAGCACCGAAAGGTCATCCCATCAAACTCTGCTTACCCACTGAAGAACAAAGCAGAGAACGCTAAACTCCCCTCAATATTATCAGCTCAGTTACAAAGGAAGCGGACTTGTTATCAAAGGTGCCATGGAAGAGTGGGTAATAAAAATTATAAGAATGGAAAAACTAAAATGCACTAAATGAAGAAACTAGTACCTAGGAGAAATTCTATGACAACATAGAACACAGGAGAAATGAATTTAAAACAGATACTGGTGTCAATGAAGATGAAAAAATAAACAATGAGATAGAAACAGTATTTAAATTTTAGAATCCAAGGGAAGAGAATCTGTACAAGAAAGAGGAAAAAGATCCGTGTGTGTGTGTGTGTGTGTGTGTCTTTGTGTTTGTGTGTGTAAATAACAGTTATACATGTGAAAAAATTGATAGAGATTGCCCGATTCTGAACACTTGCCTGATGATGTCACTCGTTCTGAAGATCAGAATACCATCTTGATGGCACTTAGACAAGATCTTGTTCTTAGAAAAGAAAGAAAGCAATGTGATGTGCATTGTCTCAGATAAATATCACCAGAGAAATGTCTTCAAAAAAAACTCAAGGGCTACCAAAAAGAGACTTGATACCCTATGAGCATATACAGGAGGAAGAGGTAACCCTCATTCACAGTCATAGGGAAGGGGAGTAGAGGGAAAATGGGAGGGAGGGAGGAACGGGAGGATACAAGGGATGGGATAACAATTGAGATGTAATATGAATAAATTAATAAAATATATTTTAAAAATTTCATATCCAGTTACATTTCTTTTTTTTTTTTAGAGATTTTTTAAAATTAATTTATTCTTGTTACATCTCAATGTTTATCCCATCCCTTGTATCCTCCCATTCCTCCCCCCCCCCATTTTCCCATTATTCCCCTCCCCTATGACTGTTCCTGAGGGGGATTACCTCCCCCTGTATATTCTCATAGGGTATCAAGTCTCTTCTTGTCTACCAGCTGTCCTTCCTCTGAGTGCCACCAGGTCTCCCCCTCCAGGGGACATGGTCAAAGAGCCAAGAAAACAACTTATGTGGCTGGAGTGCTTTCTTTAGCTATCCATCCTGAGACACATGCTAGAAACCAAGTTCTATTCAAGCTATTCTGAAGTGACTGAAGACACTCTATTTTATGAAACATTTGTGTACTTGCAGTGTGATCTGTGATGTACTGGAGTTAACTAGGAAGGAAGGTTTATGCAAACAGGGACTGGGAAAGTTGGGCAGTTTTATTGTGAGATGAGGGTTAGAGTTAGCTGTTACATATCTAGAAAAACCAACAGAGACTTGTTGAAGAAGAAGGCCACAGATAGTTACCTAATTTAACTAACAGAATGGCAAAGCAAGTTAAAATTTAAATGTCACCCTTGGTATCAACTGAAAGGCAAACTAATGACACATGAAGAGCAAGGGTGAGTGTATGATGATATATGTTTTTTTTTCTACCGGTGGTCACAGCTGGGAAATGTGATACAACATACTTACAACATTATTCTTGCATTCTTGGCTTACCCTTGAAGTGATTAATGTTTAAACAGAATTGGGGGGGGGCGCGTTGCTCTTGGATACACCATCAGTGATAGCTAGCCTTCCCTGAGAGGACCATTTAAAGTGTGGAGGGAGGAGAAGGGGTTCACAAGGACAGGAAATGTGCTGCTTGGTTCATGTGTTGAGCTTGACTTAGTTCCTGAAGTGCATTTCATGGTTTCCTTCATCACTGCTTATGCACCATTCTTTCTACTTTCTAGATCCACTGCACAAAATGCCACTGTTCACTGCAACTACTCAGACTAGCTCAAAAAGTGATATTAATAAACATCACCTGAACTTAATAAACTATGACGCTTTTATGTTAAAGTCTTTTCCTTATAAAGAAACTTGATTATTTTCTCCTTCCTTATCTGACAAGGGAGATAGGAAACATATGCATCAGGAAATTTTCTATATAGAAAAATTTAACAGAAATTGTATATTCTTTCTAACACTTTGCCCAATTTATATTTCTATTATACTAAGAATATACGAAGACATATTACAGGATTAGTATTACCATTTTAAAAACTCATTAATGTATTAAAAGAAGTATATATTTACCCATCAAGATCACTCAATTTTGAATATTTATTGGTCATTGCAACTCACCCTGGAATTTTGTTCTTTATTCCTTTTTCATTTTGAATTAATATTTTTTGGTTTTGTCTCATAATAACTCTGATTTAAGGTAATGTTTTCTTTCTTCTCAGATATTTTACAATTAAATTATTGGCTCTAGTTTATGTTTTATGATAATAGTGAAAGAATCATTTTTACATGTAGCATACAATAAAATAATAAACTACTAAATTTTAATTCCATTTGCAGAACTCTTTTAAAAGTTAATATTCTTTTGAAATCTATGTGGAATTTGTTTCCAAAAGGTCCATATCATGATTCATCGGGGTAAAAAGCCTCAACTAATTTAAAGCACTTAAAATAGTTTCTTATTTAACCACAATTTAATCAAGTTAGAAATCAGTAACGGAAAAGTGATAGAAAGATACATGAATTCCTTGAAATTAAATAACTCCCCCTGAGTCATCCATAGTTCAAAAAAAAGAAGTTGTAAGAGAAAAAAATTGTGAACTGAATGAAAAAGAAAATATGAGAAGCAAAGTGTCTATCTTTGAAAAGTAATTAATATGATCTTGAGGCCTAGCATGACAGACAAAAAAAGAGCAAAGACTCAAGTTACCAGAAATAAATGGTGATTACATTAGAGGGTTGTAGAAAAGAAAAGGGTGGTGTGGCTTTGCTAGTAACAGTTCTACACATGTCTACCTGGACGTTCTTACAAAATGGACTAATTCCTCAAGAGACACAAACACTGTGAAACAGATAACCTTGCTATCCCAGTGTCCATTAAGAGAAATGAACTTGTAATTTGAATTATCTTCCCCCAAATATAAAGGCACAGGGGCTTTATAAAGATTCTGTTGAATATTTCAACATGAGTTAACAGTATGACCTCTACTCAATGCCTTTCATAAGACAGATGAGGAGAAAACAGGACTGAATTTAGCTATCTTAACCTGTTCATTGATATAAAAATCAGAAAGCTCAAAGACCAATGCTACTAATGAAATGGATGAACGCTCTTAATAAGACACTAATAAACTTTGCTACAAAACATAGGAAAGAAAAATTCAATAAGTTGCTGTAAAGAGATATATACTCCATCATAATATTTATAAGACTTGAATACATTCTGTTAAAATAATTCGGAAAAGTCATTGTCATTACCCATCAACAATTCATAATACAATTTTTCAGAAAACAAAAACTAACAGAAATGTCCTCAGTTTATTAAACAGCACATTATAAAGCCCTTCAGCTAACATTAGAGTTAACATTACTCATCAAAATCTTTCTTTCTCAGATGGGGAACAAACCAGAGATTGGTATTATTATTGATAGAAGTTTTAAGCAACAAAAAGAAAATAAAAGCACGTAGATAAAGAAAAATGACATAAAGTGGCCTAAAGAAGAATTTATTTACAGAGACACACACGAACTCAAAGACATACACACACACACACACACACACACACACACACACACACACAGAGAGAGAGAGAGAGAGAGAGAGAGAGAGAGAGAGAGAGAGAGAGAGAGAGAGAGAGACTAACCAAAGTCCCACTGCAACTAAATGGATATTTTCTTATTACTACAGCATAAGAAAAAATAATTAACAAAAAAGAACAAAAACAAACAGATTGTATTTTATATACTTATAATGGATAAGTTGAATTCCATCTCAGTATCACTCTCCCAAATTTGAAACTCTTGGTATAACAAGAACTTACATAGCCACCTAACTTGGCCCTATGGGTACTCACAGAGACAACCAGCAGAAAAGAACATTCATGGACTGGTTCTAGGTCCCTTAATGAAGATGATGGGCTGTTTGGTCCTCACACGTGTACCCTAACGATTGTAACACAGGCTGTCTTTGAATCGGACTCTGTTGCTTCCCTCTGGATCCCATTTCCCTAACAGGTCTGCCTTGTTCTTGTGCCAGTGTTGTTTGGTACCCAAGGTGGGAAGGGGGGGCAGGAAGGGGTAATGGGGAAATGGATGGTAGGGTGGGACTGAGAGGAGAGGAGGGAGTGGGGTTGCAGTTGGGATGTGAAAGGAATTAATTAGTTGAGAAAAGAAAATTTTGGTTTATTTATAGCAAAGTATGCTATAAGCTTGGATTCTTAAATTTACCACAAGTTGAAACAATAGAAGATGCACAAATGGAAAGTCATCATTTAGTCAAGATTGGAAGACAGTTATCTACAGGCTGACACACAAATCAATTAAAGATCTGTCAATTTTTCAATTAGAATTCTTGTAACTGTAAGTTTGATTATTCTGAAAATGGTTGGAGAAAGAATAATAATACAAAGATAAACCGAGTGGCCATATGAGACATGCTTATGAAGTGGTAGCCTAGGGATGTCTTCGTGATGATGACACAGTGACGTATCTTCTAAGGTGCTGATTTCATAAAGCTACATCAGTTACCAAACGACATAGGGCCATACACACAATCTCAATGTCAATTTGTTATTGTTATTTTTGTTCTATGGTCACAATGGGTGTATCCATTGAGGAACATGTGGAAGACCACTTGGCGTAATCTCTTAATTCCCATGCATTTGTAACTATCCTATAATGAAATGCTTAACAAATGTGTGCTATTTTGTAGCTGTTTTATTTGCTTACAAAAATAAAGTTAAATGCATAATTAAACAAATAGTAATTAGGAATAGTACCATGACATAACCCTCCATGCACTTTGAAGGAGTAATTACACATATTCAATGGTGTGTTACTTCACCCTTCGCTACTGCCGTTTTCGTGTAACTACACAGAAGCCGTTTTAAGACCTTATGCATTTTTAAGTAGCAGAAACATGCCATCTTTAAGATGATCTCACAGACATAGTGGACAGTCATCAGCAGAGGTGCTCTTAATTAACCAATGGTATAATGTGTCTTACCGGCCTTTGGTTGCTTCTCATTAATTTTTAATTTCTCTGTCACCTCTCCTCTGCCCCAGGATTCCTCATGTGCATTTATAACAATCTGGTTTCTTTGTTTTTTCTTTTTTCCTCACTGTGTTTATTTTTCCTTTTTCATTTCAATTTGAATAGTTCTACTGCTATCTCTATATTGATTAATCATAATTTTAGTTGTGTACAAACTGCTATTGATTCCTTATATTTTTATATTACACATAGGTTTCTTTTTACTTTTTTAATTTATTATAATTTATTAAGATTACATTTGGATTGTTATCCCCTTGCTTGTATCTTCCCATTCTCACCCTCCCTCTGTCTTCCACCCTACTCCCCTCCCCCAGACCTCTGACAGAAAGGGACCTCCTCCCCCACCATATGACCACAGCCTATCAGGTCTCATCAGGATAACCTGCTTCCCCTTCTTCTGTGTGTGGCTGGTCTTCCCCACCAAGGGAAGTGGTCAAATTCAGGGCACCAGAGTTCATGTCAGAATCAGTCCCCGCCTTCCCCACAACCACAGAGAATGAGCTGTCCATTGGCTCGATCTGAAGAGGAGGGTCTAGGTTTACTGAATGCATTGTACTTAGACATGTATTTCATCTATAGAAGTTCTCTTGGAGTCTTTAACAAAGCTCAAGAATTTTTCCACCTACTTGAGCATTTGGGTTATATTTATAGTAACTATTTTAATATCTATCACTGCTAATTCTATTATCTATTTCATACCTGAGTCTGTTTTGATTGACTGAGTTTTCTCTTCATCTGAGTCACGTTGTTGCTCCTGAGCAAGTCTGATTATTTCAGAAGTGTAGAAATTACATAATTTTGGTTTTGTGCTGTTTGTTCATTCCTATGACAATTTTGAATTCAACTCTCCGACGCAGTCAAGCAACTTGGAAATGATTTGATCCGTTATATATTGAGCTTAAGTTTCAGCACAGTGATGCCTGGCCTCAGCAAGAGTGCCTGACACCCTTGTCTTCTGTCTTGTGTGTGGCTGTGACTAGGGAAGGGCCTTAGGGATCTTGTGTTCTGCTTGTCCCTCAGGCTTCTTTCCTTAGCTTTGGGCCTCTCCACGGTGCTTCAAAGAGTCCCCCAAGAGCTACTCAGTGTCTTCATTTCAAGCAGAAATCAGGGCTGGCTCACTTCTAGCCCACATATTGTCTGGACCCTGCAGACAATAAGGCAGACAATACAAGGTGACTCTGGCATTTCTCTCTCTAGTGAGCATCACGGCCTAGTTGCAGACTCTCCAGGGTCTGAAGGCTATTGCATACCATGTCGTGACTCTGCGGTTGTGTGGAGAAGATGGTAAAGTCACTTTCTACTCATTGTTCTTGGTATTCATGAGGTTATTTTTCTCTGTCTTCATTCCTTCCCAGTCAGCGTGTTTAATTTGAATGACAAATTTATTATTAGTAATGTCATATAGCACAAATGGCCTACTTTGACATTCAATATAGTTTTACGTTCTTTCTTCTTTTCTTGGCTTGATTGGCCATTATATCAGTGCTAAGTAAAATTCCATTGGTTGGATGCCCTACAGTTTGTGCTCCTCAATCACAACTGGCTTTAGGCACTTTTGAATAAATGTGAATATCCATATATGGCTATCAATTGTCAACTTCTGGAGTATATGGTAACATGTGCTTAGTTAAGTAAGCCTCCAGATTCTATTCCATTGCATTCTATCAGCAATGAATGAACTTTCTCCTTTTTCTACATCCTTGACAGAATTTGATGTTATCAAAATTATATTGTCTAGCTATCCCAGGACATGTGTCGTGGTGTCTCATTGGGTTACCCTACACTTCTTCTGAGGAAATATGGGGCACAGCTCTCCTTCATGATATCATTATATAATACGCTGTCTTCTTTGTTGAAGTTGAATTGCCTTTTATGATTAATGCTGAAGTCACAAGATGCCATATGCATATTACAAGCATCAAGAGTGATTTAAGATAAATTACATTTAAGAGAAAAGATCACAGATCCACCTTTGGATGGAAGTGTGGCAAAGTTAAATTGTGAACAAGCATACAGAGGGGGAAGTCTTACACAGACATCTTTTGGAAATACAAGCTTTTGAAGAATCTATAATAAGACAGAACAGCGCATCAAAGAATGTTTAGAGAAACTGGAGCAAAAATATTGAAGGAAATAAATATATTTGGCAAGGTAATTTGAGAATAACTAGTTAATAAGGACTAAGTTACTCAGCATAATATCATCTCAAGCAGTGGATCACAATATACTAGGGCAAGAGACCATTATCCCAAAATACTTGATATTATTTGTCCTTTATTCCTTCTATGCTGACATCCTCACAATTTCCTATTATGAAGGGTGTGACAATGAACATTGATGAGCAAGGGTCTCTGGAGAAGTTTGATAGGCCTAAAGGAATCTCATTTCATATTAACTGAAATTTTAGACAATTCATTGTGTGTGCATGTGTGCATAGTGCGTGTGTGTGTGCACACGTGTGTGTGTGTGTGTGTGTGTGTGTGCGTGTGTGTGTTAATGGATATTGTAGCATTCAGGATTTTTAAAACAGGCTCCAGACAAGAGCAATATACTAACAGGCATCAGGAATTGGAATCTTCTGGAATGGTTTTTCAGGGTAGTTCTAGTGACTTTTAAAACATAATAGAGTATTGCAATTGCCATTGGTTGAGTTTCAGAGGTTAAATGTAATCCCTCATTATTGAATATATTAAATATTTAGAACACAAGACTTACTATTGACCTGATTCTACACTGAATGCCCGTTTCCTGCCATCCAGCTTCTATTGTGCCCTAAAATACTATGCAAAAGGCCAAGGTAGGGAAGCAATGAAAAGTCTTACCCTGGTGTTACACCTATGAACCACAAAAATGGCCAGTAGGGCAAGATATTCGTAAAAGTACAATAAGTGGCATCCATATGTTAATGATAAGGAATGGCTGTCTAACTGGGCTTAGCCCACTTAAGAGGAGGGAAGTCATGTCTAACACTAGAAACCCAGCCAACTATCTGGGCCTAGCAAGCACATGGATCTTAAAAGAGCATCTGTTACCACCACTTTGCTTACTAGCACCATTTCTAACTATATCCTAAATCTTAACCTTATACTAACAGATACGTGTAGCTATCACTCTTCATCAAAGAAACTTCTCTACCACAAATGGAGACCACAAGAGAAAGCCACAGTCAGACACAATGCAGAAATTTCAGACCATGGGGTTCCCATCCCCAGTGGATACATATACGTCTCGTCTCTTGTATCTATGACTCAGGAAATATTACAGGCAAAAGTTGTAGAGATCATAGAAGCAAGAACACCTAGATGTCCGTTGTGAAGCAGTCCTTCTTAGGAATGGCTACATAAAAAAGACCTGAGCAAGCAACAGTATTAATAGACATGCTAACACAGAAAAGAGAAAACCTCATTGGGGTCTTACTTCTAGAAAGAGACCTACAGGAAACCAATGACTGTAGAGAGAAGGACAATTATCTTTTCCCTGGCTGAAATTCTTAATTGGTTTTCTAATGTAAGGTGTTCAGCCCTGAAACCATATACATATCAAAAAGCAAGAACAGGTTGCAAATGCATGTGTGTGTGTGTGTGTGTGTGTGTGTGTGTGTGTGTGTGTGTGTGTGTGTGTGCCTGCGTGTGTGTGTGCGCGTTTGTAACAATAGCAAAAAAAGCAGTTATCAATTAGACATTGAGCAGGGAGAAGGAGGCACAGAAATAATTAGAGAGAGGGGAATTCAGAGGAGCTGGAGGAAGGAAAGGAAAAGGGGGAAATGATATAATTACATTTTAATTAAAAATGATAAGACCATTTTCCCCATTTACCTACTCTAACACAAATTAGATTTTTAAACCTACACCAAAAGCAGTTCCGGAAAAGGTACTGTGGCATCCACTGTTTCTTTCGAAACACTGGCATGTGAATTAAGGTCTCTGTAAGATTTTGTTTCTCATTCAAGGGCTTGGATTTTCTAAAGAATGGGTTTATGTTAAGTGGAGGCAACTTTTCTCTCATGTAAAGATGAGGTCACAGGGTGGGGGGGTGAGGGTCAGGGTGGATAAGCAAAGGCCAGGGCATGGTGCTAGGCACTTGGATTACTTTTGAAGGATCATCAGGGAACTGAACGAAACACACCCTCTTGCCAAGGACTGGCGTTTGTGCCCTGTCCTCACTCTAGAAAGGTCTCCTGCAGGTAGCATGGGTCTTCACAGGTGACAAGGAGCAGTAAGCCAGTTCTGACCAGCTGACAGAAGATGCATAGATATTAAGTTCTTGCAAAGTTCTTTACCCCTAGACTCCTGTCCCAAAAAGGTCAGAGACATTTTCTCATATCTAAAATGTCAAAGTTTAAAGAGAAGAGAAATAAACGGAGCCTTATAATGGTTCTCCTCCCTCTGAGCATTTCCTTCTGTTCATTTCTCGACTCTGCTGCCATTTCCATGCACTTTTCAGGTCTAAATGTCAGGTATCAGAATTCAACGTGAAACACTTCTCTTCCTTATGTGTGTTTCTCTTCCCAAGAGTCCCGAAGCCTAAATTTTAGATTCTATTTTTACCGTCCTTACAGTGGAGAGTGATGTGTTTCTATTGATTGATCTGGTTGAGAAATTTCTTTTTCTATAAGCTCGCTCATGAGTCGAAGCCAGACAGGACCAGATTGAACAGCAGACTCACTCTCTGGAGAGCCAGCCATTTTCCAAGGAGAGGCCCTGAAATTGTGGCACAGCTCCTGAAGTTCCTAGCAAGTCCAGTTCCTAAGGGAGATGTTGAGATCTCAGAGCAAGGTCATCCCATCTTCCCTGATGTCCACCTGACACTCACAGCCTTCATTGGTGCCATATGGCTCTTTTCCCTCCTGTACAAAACAGACCATCTAATCACAATGCATACTCCAATCCATTCAAAGTGGATTATTTCCATGACTCTTAGATACTTTTTTTCTTTTCCTGTTTTGCTTCTTATGAGTTTTTACTTCTTTGGATACTGTCATTAGATTCTTAGGTGTTTTGCATAGGTGTGAAAGCTGTCAAAAACTTCTTGTGCTGAATTTAAATCACTAGTCACCATAGTAAAGTTAGGATTAGACAGAGGGTGAGATGGACAGACAGCTGTTGTAACTCAGAGTTAGACAGAAACACAGACAGACAGGCAAGCAGACAGACAGGCATGCAGGTAGGCAGGGAGGCCGAGAGAAGGAGTTTGACTATGGTGAGGTTAAGTGCAGTGCTGTTTGCCTGCCATACATGCCAAACCTTGGGTTTAAGGTTGAATCCCAAGTGTGTTACCTAGAATATATTTTCAATATATAGCTGCCAAGTAAAGGCAGAAATTATTTTTATATTTCCTCTTCCTAATCTCTATTACATAAATAAGAAAGCATGTATTTTAAAGATTAGGTAGCCCATTGTTACTGCTGTTCTATATGGTGTATGACCATTGAGATCCATCTGACCATCTCTACTCAGATACTGTGTCATGCAGACTGTTTCTGAAAGGCTATAAAATATGACTTTAAGTGAAACTGAATAAACCGTGAAGATCTCTTCACAGTGATATCTGTAGCGCAGATTTATAGGGTCACTGTCTTCTCTCCTTTAGTACCCTACAGTAAAACCCTGACCTACCTGGTCCTGTCACAGGAGCCCAGTAGATATTAGTAAAAGGAAGTCTGAAAATACATTTTAGCCATTTTTCCTCTAGAAACCTTTTACTTGAAACTTCTAGGTGTCTTTGCATAAGTATAAGATTAAATACTTACCCCATTTACAGATGACAATGAGTTTTATCACCAATATCTTCAAATTTTGCATTAATTTTTATTACTAAAAATAATGCAGAGTGATATTATTGCGTTAGTTCATTGTTAAAATGGTTGATATGATTGATTGATTGATTGATTGATTGTGTATGTGTGTGTGTGTGTGTGTTTCAGAATTGTAATTTTCCGGGTTATTGTTATGTACTGCACACACAGATATGAAAGAACACACTGAAATTCTGTGCTTTTGTAACAACACATGCTATTCCTCTGTCAGACGTACATGATCAAAGGCAGGTTTGTGTCATTTTGCGATCCTTTTGTGTGTGAGGGATGTATGGAAAAGGCTGGGAGGCTGACATAAATTTCCTGTGTGTCTACAGCTTCCAAGATTCTCTTTTCTACTCTTAGCCTAAAATAAGTCTTGTGAATCAACACACATTTCAGATAATAGCATTCAACATCATTTGCCCCAATATGGGAGCACTCAGAGATCACCTTTCCTTGAGAACATTCCTGTGATGGCTAATCTTGGTTATCAAATTGACATCCCTGGAATAGGGAACCTCAATTGAGGAACTGCCTCCACTAGATTGTGGAGGCCTGTAGAGTTATTTGTATCATATTTTCATATGCCTCACTGAAGTGTGAAGGTATACAGTGTGTGTGGTGTAATCCCCAGAGTGGTGGGCCCAGATAGAAAAAAAAAAAAAAAGGAGTTGAGCAAGCTTTGAGGAAGAAACCAGTCATCAGCATTCCTCCATGATCTGTGTTTCTGTTCTCATGTCCAGATTTCTACCCCAACTTTCCTCTGTGATGGACTGTAAAGTGGACATGTAAGCCACTAAGTATACCTTTTTTTTTTCCCAGTTTACTTTTGGTTATGATGTTTATCACAGCAACAGGAAGCAAACTAAAACAGAATTTGGTTTTTAAAAGTTGGTTATCACTTTGTCGGACTTAGCCATGTCATTTGTATGGAAAGGCTTATGGAAGGATTTTGGAGTATAGGGCTGGAAAAGCCATAGAATGGTCAAAGTTTAGTGGGATGCCCTCTGTGCGCTTGGAGGATAAAAGTGCTGCAAACAATGAAAATAATAGCTTGTGAGATTATTGAGAAAAGCAAATATATCAGGGATAATAATATGATATTTTGGATTAGGTATTTTTAGAAATCAGGCCTTTACTGGGACAATGGATAGTGGTGAATTGGAACTGAAATAATCATCTTGATTACGAAGAGACCAACACCATTGTGGTAAAACCTCCTGGGAAGTATTTCTTGAGGGTCAGCACACAGAAACTGTGGTTCAGTGGGACTAAGGCTGCATCTCAAGCTGAAGTCAACTAGGTATTGTATAAGAATTTCCCACTTAGTACAGGTTTGGGTAGGTCGGAAACTGTGAATTGGAGGGCTCACAGAGAGAAACTGAGTTCCTGTAGCACAAAAGGCCATAGACCATTGGTGAAGAAAGGCACAGTTTCAGCTGTGGTGGAGATGCCAGTACGTTAGGGACATCGGTTCTGTAGGATGTCCATCAAGAGCAGCAGCAGGTGGGGAGTGGAGTTTGCCTAATCTGTAAAACAAGCTGTGTGTAATATGTTTGGTAAAACCAGAAAAGTAGAGGTGCTCAAGCTTTTTGGAGTCTAGAAGATCACGTGTGAGTCCGAGATGCTGGACTTCAGCCACATCATTTGAGCTATACTTCAGGACTTTAGTTTTTGCTTAAGTGTGATTGTTTTATGTTTTCGTTCTTTCCTTTGGGAGTAAGATAAGGTTTATTGTGTTTGTGCTTTTACAGAGGCACACAATTAAGACTTTGGATAATTTAAAGAGATACTGAACTTTTAAAGCATTGGAATCTTTAAAGACTGTGGGGCTTTTTAAGTTATACCATATTTATACCAGCATATTAACAAGCAATCTTGGAGGCAAGAACAGAAAGGCTATAGGTTAAACTGATTTGTTTGTATATTAAAGGTCACAAAGTGTGGACTTGGCATTTGTAGTTTCAAATGTCACCTTGACACACCCTGGGAGTACAAACGTTAGTTGTGGAAATGCCTCCAACAGAGTGTTTGTGGGCATGTTTGTGGGTGTTTTCTTGACTGATAACTGATTTAAGACCTCACAATCCACTATGAGTAGTGCCTTTTTGGAAAAGGGGGCCTGAACTGTTATAAGAAATGAGCTTAAGCAACCAGTAAGCAGCATTGGTCTGTAGTCTCTGTTTTAATTCCTGACTCCAGGTTTCAGCCTTGATCATCAGCCTTGGCTTCCCTTCATACTATGTCAGCCAAATAAACACTTCCTCTTTCAAGTTGCCTTTTGTCAGTGTGATGGTTTGAATAAGAATGCCCGCCATAGGCTCAGCTGATGAACTGTTTTGAAACATTAGGAGATGGGACCTTGTTGGAGTAGGTGTGTCTTTGTTGGAGGAGGTATGCCACTGGTGGTGGGCTTTGAGGTTCAGTGTCTCTGTCTGTCTGTCTGTCTGTCTCTCTCTCTCTCTCTCTCTCTCTCTCTCTCTCTCTCTTTCCCTGTGGATCAGGATGCAAAGCTCCCAGGCTCTGCTTTAGTACCATGACTATCTTCCTGCCAAGATGCTTCTAATGATGATAATGGACTTACTCTTTGAAAATGTAAGCAGCCCCAGTTGAATATTTTTCTTTATAAGAGTTGTCTTGGTCATGGTATCTTCACAGTACAAAAACGCTAAGGCAGTCAGTGTTGAATCATAGCAACAGAGATGTAAGCTAGAGTTGGAAAAGTTCCTGTATTCCATTACTCAGACTTCATTTGTCTCAGAGAGCACACCCATCTTCAGATTACAGGTGGCTTGAGCTATCTGGTATATTCAAGACCATTTCATTTGTAGACATTACAATATTCTTTGTTGTATTTGTAGGGCAATCATTTTCCCATCTTTCCAAGGCTTCAGTAGAAAGCAAAACTGAGTTTTATAAGTTCAGCATATGTATTAAGTGAAAAGAAAAGCTGAATTAAAATGATAAATATAAATAAAAATAAACCATGATACATTCCAGACATAATGGTCATTAATTTTCTATTGCTTTCTTAGAACATATTGAATTAGAAAATTATTAGAAATAAATAGTTGTACTGTTTTGTATATTTGATTTTAGTTTTGAATTTCTAGTTCCTCTGAAAGTTTTTTCTTTCATTTATTAAACATTTCACACCTATCATTTTACTAATTTCTTTTATTTTTTCCTATTTAATGACAAAATTTTATTCCTTTTTATTATATTGCAATTATGGTGACTAATGCACATAGTTGGGAATAAGTGGCTCTTTATTACAAATGTAAATTGAAGGTATTTTGTGTATTTTCTGAAAAGGCACATAGTTATGGTCTTCAAAGACATTGTCTTAAATTTATTTTTATTTCCAATGGAGTGTATGTGCTCACGCACTTGCGCACACGTGCACACACACACACATACACACACACACACATACACATAACCAAACCAACAGAACATTTCAGTGATCTCTGTCTATTTGTAAGGCATCTAAAGCATCTAAAGCACTCTTATTCAGGATGATGGCTGCATGACCAAACACTGTCAGGACCTTTTTGTGGTAAAGAGGATGATTTTCTAGTATCAGTTTGTTGGTTCAAGCACCCCAGGTAGGAAGGAAAGGGTAGAAGCCAAATTCGCTTTGTATATGGGGGTCATTGATGCCAGTGGCTCTGTTCTTTGGGCCTGAGAATTGGTATAGAAACAGAGTTCCTTGGACAACGGGCAGAGGTAAAGACAAATGAACCCTTCTTTCCAGTAATACGTAAACAATACTGTCAAAATTATCAAGATGTATAGTCTTCTAGAGACCTCTTAAGTGGGATTAGAATCCTTTTAAAATGGTTTTGAGGTCAAAGGCTTGACACTTTTGAACATTCAGACTTTCTGCCCCGTGTAGAACACAACTTCTTTTGTCTCATCAGCCATAACGCCCCATCATGGAAGAAGACCTTCACTAAATTCCAGATTTCAGTCCTCCTACTAAGTTGAACTCAGACTTTCTTACACCTAGAACCATGGGATTTTCTATTGAATTAAAAAAAAATGCTCCCTGTATGGAATTTTGTTAAAGCAGCATTAATAAATATAAAAAAACTCTGTTTCTTTAGCTTTCCATATTATAATTTTCAAGTGCCATATCCTTACTTCCTATGACATCAAACTCTACAATACTTTTTTTACTTTTTTACAATGCAATTTTTCTTGTCCTAGGGACTCTTTGATAGCTGCAAACCACTGTTCCCTTTTAAAATATAAATTGGATGATATATTATTGTTCTCATAGCCTTAGAATTAAAACAAGAGGTTTAACTTTCGTGATCAGACTCTAGGCCTCTTTCCTAACCTATTGTCTTCTAACTGCCCCTTTTCTGTTCTTTCCAAGATGCTATAAATCTTTCCTGTCCCGAGTATCCGATGATGGTGCTATTTATTCTATTTCTTATCTCCCTGTCCCCATCGGAGTCTATTCAAGCAGCTCCTTTGTGACTTCTTTGGTTTCTGCTCCAATGTCTCTTAATCCATTTTTCCTCTTCATGTTGTTCTAGTCTATATTTCTTTTCTTGTAAAGGTTATTGTGCTGCTTTTCACAGTGTATACATTTATTTTAACTTTATTTCCCTCCCCCACAACACCAACACATGTTTCATGAGAAACCAGCACCTGCAGTGGACGAATTACTAAGTAAACACATGTTGAATGGTGACATTAGGAGTTAGTAAAAAGCAAGAATAGTTTAAGAGCTCTAGGTTGGCCACAATTAAAGTCCTTGGAGAGGCACTTCTTTCTTTGTAAGGCGGCCTGGCCCATGCCTCTTCACATTGGCCTCCTGTCGCATCCATGGTTCCGTGGAGATTGGACTCAAGGCACACTCTTACTTTCCACCTCTGTTCTTTTAATGCAGGCTGTTAAAGGCTCCTCCCTTAGATAAATCCACATGCAGAAGGCAAGGTTTGCCTTATCTAGAGGAGAAGACCAGAGCTGATCCTTCATCCTTCACTTGGAACGCACAGAGGATTCATGTTCCTAATGTCCCCAGTTGCTGGAGGCACTTTTCGTTTCGCTTATTTTCTGTGAAGGGAGGGTTGGATGCTGATAAAGTTCCTTTACAGAGATCCATCTTCTTGTTCTGGCTTGAGCCTATTCCTTAATGGCAAAACCATTCCCCTAGCCTGAGATGTCCAAATTCTCATACTGAGACCTGTGAAAATATTACCTTGAAGGTGACAAGGCAGGATTTCTGAGGACATGAAAATACCATGGACTGGATGGAAGGATATTCTGGATAAATCTGTAGGATACAGGGGTGTTCCAGTGGTATTTTTTAAAAGCAGGAAACAGAAGAGTCAAACTGATATTGGAAATGTAAATAAAACACAGTCTCCTGTATCAAATTGTTAAATAAGACAAAATTCTGCAACAACCATAAAGAAGACATTTGGCAAAAATGTTTAAGTCAGAACTTTTTAAAAGCAGAAGATTGTCTCAAGTTTCATTTCTTCCTAGAAATGGTGTTAGCCAGTCCTTCAAAATTGTAAGGCGAGGACTGACTGTGCAGGGCCAGGTACAGGACCGCCTTTTGCTAGGAATAAAGTCCCAGGTGCAGCCTGTGTGTGCTTGGTTGCTTAGCTGAAGCCATGCACCCTTCTGCAGAAGTAAGACGTCTTGTCTTGCCTTGCTCAGATCCTTTGGATTGTATATTCATTTTCTTGAAACCACCAGACCCAGTCCCAATGGTGATGTGAGAACATTGTGAAGAGTAAAGGAATACTGGAAGCATCTAGAAGTTGAAAATTAATATTTTCTCCTGTAGCTACCTTGTTTTAACCCTATGGAAACAATTTCACAGTTTTGACCCCTGGACGAGAAATGGATTTGGATTATGTTGAGCCACCGAGTTTCAATAGTCATAGAGCATTAAAATAATTATCTAGTATATGTACCTAATAGCAAAGGACTAAAGAAGAGCCTTTCAGCTGGATCTTTAAGGAAGGGAAATACATGAGTAACTACGCATTCCTCACATGTAGCCCAATTTGTGTCTTAGACTTTTAGCAAGCTGACAGCATGTCACCTAACCTAAGTCCTACAGTTTACTCACTGAACAACCGTCTTCCAGGCCCTGTCTGTCATATACAGATTCATACTTCCAGAACCTGGCCCTCCATATTTTAACACATCTCTTCACTGTCTTGAATTTTGATTCAAGGGAGCAGGGACCAAGATCTGCATTTGTAGCACAAATTCAACTCAAGATATAGAGAACATTAAATATTTCTGTTACTACATTTCTCTCCTTTCAGTTGAAAACTGCCCTCAAATATCAACCTCACAATTCAGTTGAGCCTGGGATTTCCTCTTTTACCCTGTCACTGGAGTGGAGACTTCTGGCAAAGTCTCCGGCAGTTTTGATGATGAATTCTGTTTGAGCACATAAATAAAATCTCTGTGTTGTTTTCTTGCTTGACACTTTTGGGTCATTTTGCTTTATTCTCAGATCAACTGTGATATTTCTAATGTGACTTTGGCTTGGAAATCTTTTTGACCTCTGTGCCGCCTGGATCCTCAGACTAAGCTGCCTGCACTTGCCTACAGTTTTTATACTCAGCCAGCACTGACTCACCTTTCTTTGTGTCTCATACCCTCTGTTGTTAAGTATCCCCTAGTAGCCAGTTTGATTCTTAAAAGGTAGTGACAAGTGGTGTCACCTTTTAAAGCTGGAAGGACTTTTGGTCCTGAGGCATGACTTGAATGGAATTGTGGGACCTTCTTCTCTTTCTCTCTTTCCACTTTCTGTCTCCGAGTTGGGCAGTTTTCTTTTGTCACATGCCCCTGCCATTCAATAATGGCCACCTGACTCAAAGCAATGGGGACAATCAAGCATGGACGGAAATATCCAAAACTGTGAGCCAAAAATATAGCTTTTCTCTTTATAAGTTGTCTCCTTGGTCGAGTGATGGAAAGATAGCTATTACGTATGTTAAGATGTCCCCCGTTCATGGCCTTTGCTTATGAAGTTTCTTTTCTGCTTGCAAAAGTCCACCCCATTTACTTTCTATTACTCTTTTATACTTCAGTGTCTGACTTATGCCCTCTTTGATTTCTAAGATGTATTAGATCCTCTATTTACATTTTCTCTTTTGTACCATATATCTTTCCTTTGATTCATACGCCCGTGTTCCAATCCCCAAACCTGGGTCAATAAAAACAAAGAGGATTTTAAGGGTCTGAGCAAGGGTCTTTCCAAGGACCAGATTGGGAAATATTCTGGGTTACTTGGTGTTTTTGCAGTTATAATTAACCAGTTATTTAGATTTTTACTTCTTCCTTCATGTGTTTGTTGCAGATGGACATCACATCTGCCCTTGTCTTTCATATGCAATACTTCCAAGAGCACCTAGCTTCTAGAAGCAGTAAAGATTCAAACTATGTGCTATTTTGTGTCTGTGACCAAAACTTTATGTTGCTTAAGATATAGTCTAGCTTATGACATTAATTTCTGAACTATCCCACTTTATATTTCTGTTCCTTTCATCTCAAGGTCTCAAATTCTTCTGCTAATTATATCATCACACTAAACCATTGCACTAATCACTAGTAGCATTCTTTTTGGAAAATTGGGGAATAACTGAGCTCAGACAGATTCTAAGCATTTTAACTTGGTATTTTCTTCAGTAGTAACTATTTCACTTTTATTTTTGTTTAAATAGTATGCTCTTCTTTCTGTGTAACATTATTGTACATATAAAAGTATTTTAGCACTGAATTTGAATGAGCAACTCTATTGATTCTTACCATCTACGCAGTTTTTCTATTACAAAATTGTCTCTGAGTTGTGGATCATTTTACTTTCTGCTATAATATTTTGCATACTGATAATATTGCTACAATGTTTTCCCTATAGCAAAAGTATTATTTCAAACAGTCAATTTCTCTCATTTAATTCTTGCTTTCTAGAGCCATGTTAAACATTTAGGAGTAAGTAGAAAGAACTTTGAGATTTGCTAATTTAAATATCAAATTTATTTAACTAGGTTATATATTTTGTGGTAGTACAAAGAAATCTCTAAGGCTGTCTTTTTATTTATTTATTTTTTTAAACAAGAACCTTGGCAAATTGGTAACCAATGTTCTCTAAAATAGCTTTTGAAAAGTTTTTTTTCCCTAGAACTGAAGCCAGCTTTTACAAGATGAAAATGAATTTCTCAGGCCAACTGTTCCATTGCTTAATTTGTCTTATAACTAAAATCTATATCTTCATAATGCACTAAACCTTTCCATAACACATTTAGTCATACTCCTCTAATCTAGTCTTTCTAATTTAATCTAGTAATAATTGCCATCTTTTCTCTGTGAAATATATTGTTAACAGTTTTGGAGGAATTTTTAAAAGATAATGTCATTATTATCCACTTAGTAGAATTTTTTTCTGTATTCTCTGTTCTGTCATAAAATATGGTCATACAGTTTAACTCAAGGTATTTCATATTGAAAAGACAGATTGTATTTTTAATGATTTATGCATATTCATGTTGCAATTTCTTTCATACTCAATATAATTTATAGCACCTGATTGAAGGGCACCTTCAATAAGTTAAGCCTCAGATGGAATAATTTGAATATCTGCTACTTCACAAAGAGTGAGGATACAACTGATATTCAAATGGAAAAGTTCAAATTTTTTTTTATCTTAATGTTTTAAAGACAACTGTATTTAGATTATCCCCTGAAGGACCTCAGTAAGATAGCCACATCTTAGAGTGTTCTGACACTTCTTTCTGGTCGGGTTGTTGCTGGTACTCAGTCAGTGGTTTTTATTTTTGTTTTTGGAGAGACCGTTACATATTTATTTGTTTGTTTATTTATTTAATGTTCATTATATGCCTTTATTCTGGATGTTTTTTCACAGAATTTTAAATTTTTAATTTGTTCTGTTTACATCCCTATTGTGGACCCCTCTCTCATTACCTCTCAATCCCATCCTGCCTCCTTCATACCCTCTCCCTCCCTCCCCTAGTCCTCAGAAAGGGGAGCCTTCCTCCCCTAATATCTGACCTCAAACTATCAAGTCTCACATCGACTGATGTATCCTCTATCTCTGTGGCCTGGCAAGGCTGCCTGCCAGGGAGTAGTGATCAACATGTGAGCACCAGAGTCCCTGTCAGAAATAGTCCCTGCTCCCTATATTATGGAACCCACAAGGAGACTATGCTGGCTATTTACCACATCTGAGCAGAGGGTCTAGATCCACACCATTCACAGTCCTTGGTTGGTGCATAAGTGTCTGCACCACCACCACCTCTGCCCAGATTTTCTGGCTCCATGGGTCTCCTTGTGCAATGCCTTACCACTCCGTATCGCTCTATTCTCCAACTCTTCCGTAAGATTCCCTGTCCTCCACCCCAGAGATTGGCTGTGTGTATGATAATCGGCTTGGATTCCCTGATTGGTGGAGTCTTAAAGTGGACTTCTATGTGTCTGGCTTTATGTTTAGATCTTAATCCCTTTGGCCCTTAGTTTTGTGAAGGGCAATAAATAAGGGCCAATTTGCATTTTTCTACAAGTCGAAATCCAGTTAGACTACCACCATTTGTTGAAGATATTATCTTTTTTTCCCTTTGTATGGATTTGGCTTCTTTGTCTAAAATAAAGCATGTATAGGTTTTTGGGTTTATTTCTGGGTCTTCAATTCTATTCATTTAATCCACCTGTTCGTTTCTATGTATGTACCATGCTATTTTATTTTATTACTTTTGTCTTATAGTACAGATTGAGTTCAGGGATAGAGATACCTCCAGATGATCTTCTACTGTATAGGAAACTCTTAGCATTTTGGGTTTTTTGTTTTTCTAAAGTTGAGAATTGTTCTTTCAAGTTCTATAAAGAATTGTGTTGGCATTTTAATGGAGACTGCATTGAATCTGTAGGTTGCTTTGAGTAAGAGGGCCATTTTTACTATGTTAATCCTACCAATCAATGAGCATGGGAGATCTTTCCATCTTCTGATATCTTCTTCAATTTATTTCTTCAGAGACTTGTTTACCTGATCTTGATTCAATTTTGGTAATTGGCAGCTATCAAGCAAATTTTCCAATTCATTCAGATGTCCCAATTTTGTGACATATAGGCTTTTGAAGTAAGACCTAATGATTCTTTGAATTTCCTTGGTATCTGTCTTTATGTCTCCCTTTTCCTTTCTGATTTTGTTAATTTGAGTGCTCTCCCTCTGCCTTTTAGTTAGTTTGGCTAAAGAGTTTTGTATCTTGTTGATTTTCTCAAAGACCTATCTCTTGGTTTTGTTGATTCTTTAAATTGTTCTCTTTTTTCCTATTTTATTGATTTCAACCCTGAATTTGATTATTTCCAGCTTTATATTCCTCTTGAGTGTATCTGCTACTGATGGTTCTAGAGCTTTCAGGTATGCTGTTAAATTGCTAGTATTGGATCTCTCCAATTTCTTTATGAAGGCACTTAGTGCTATAAACTTTCCTTTTAGCACTGCTTTCATTGTGTCCCATAACTTTGGTTATGTTGTGCATTTTTTGTTGAATTCTATGAAGTCTCTATTATTATTATTTTTTAATTTCATCCTTGAATCAGAGGTCATTGAGTAGGGAATTTTTCACTTTCCATGAGTTTGTAGGCTTTCTGTTGTTGTTGAGTTCCAGCTTTAATCCATGGTGGTCTGATAAGACGGAAGGAGTTGTTTTGATCTTCTTGTATCTGTTGAGGTGTGTTTTATGGCCAAGAATGTGGCCAATTTTGGAGAAGGGTCCATGAAGTGCTGAGAAGAAGGTATATTCTTTTGTGTTTGGGTGAAATGTTCTGTAGGTATCTGTTAGGTCTATTTGATTCATGATGTCTATTAGGATCATTATTTCTCCATTTAGTTTCTATTTGATGATCTATCCATTGATGAGGGTGATGTGTTGAAGTCTCCACTATTCATGTGAGGGGTTCGATGTGTGATTTAACCTTTGATAATGTTTCTTTGATTAGTGTGGGTGCTCCTGCATTTGAGCATAGATGTTCTGGATTGAGATGTCCTCTTGGTGTATCTTTCCTTTGATGAGTATGAATTGTCCTTTCCCATTTGTTTTGATTAGCTTTGGTTGGAAGTCTATTTTATTAGATGCTAGAATGGCTATCCAGCTTGCTTCTTGGGTCCATTTGCTTGGGAAATGTTTTACCAGCCCTTTATTCTCAGGTGATGTCTATCTTTATTGCTGAGGCATGTTTCTTGTGTGCAGCAGAAGGATGAGCCATATTTTTGCATCTATTCTGTTACCTTGTGTCTTTTTATTGGGGGACTTGAGGCCCTTGATGTAGGGAGATAATGATAAGTCATTGCTGGTTCCTGTTTTTTTTTTGTGTGTGTGATGTTGGTTGTTGTTGTTGGTGGTGGTGGTTTTGGTGGTGGTGGTGATGGTGTGTGTGTGTGTGTTTCCTTTCTTTTGGTTTTGCAAATGTGGGGTTATTTACTTCCTGTGTTTTCCGGTGTATAGCTAGCCTCCTTGGGTTGGAGTTTTCGCTCTAGTATCTTAGGTAGTCCTGGATTTGCGGCGAGGTACTGATTAAACTTGGATTTGCCATGGTATATCTTGCTTTATCCGTGTATGGTAACAGAGAGGTTTACTGTTTATAGTAATCTGGGATGGCATCTGTGGTCTCTTATTGTCTGTATGACATCTGTGGCTTTCATAGTCTCTATTGAGAAGTCAGGTATAATTCTGATAGGTTTGCTTTTATATGTGATTTGGCCTTTTTCTCCTGCAGCTTTTAATATCCTTTCTTTGTTTTATACATTTGCTGTTTTGATTATTATGTGATGGGAGGATTTTCTTTTCTGGTGCAATCTATTTGGAGTTCTGTAGGCTTCTTGTATGTTTATGGGCATTTCTTTCTCTAGGTTGGGGAATTTTTCTTCGATGATTTCGTTGGAAATGTTTTCTGCACTGTGTAGCTTTGGGGGTCTTTTATTCCTATTATTCATAGTTTTGGTCTTTTTATAGTTTCCTAGATTTCTTGAATGTTTTGTGTGAGGAACATTTTAGCTTTAACATTTTCTTTGACTGATTTATCAATAACTTCAATCATTTCTTCTTTCTTTCTAAAATAATTTCTTTTTTACTGATATTCTTTCTTCTATCTCTTGTATTCTGTTGGTGTTGCTTGTGTCTTCTGTTCCTGTTCTCTTCCCTAGGTTTTCCAACTTCAAGATTATTTCAGATTGTGTTTTCTTTGTTGTTTTTGATTCCCTCTTTAGGTCTCAAATAGTTTTATTCATTTCTTTAATTTTTTTCTCCTATTTGATTGAATTTTCCTTTAATTCTTTATAAGATTTATTCTATTCCTTCATCTGTTTGATTGTATTTTTCTGCATTTCTTTGAGTGATTTATTTTCCTCCTTCAAAGTTTATATCATTTTCATCATCTTAGACTTAAAATCTTCTTATTGTGCTTTCTTGGTCTTTGTATCACCAGTGTTTCCTGTGGTAGGTTATATGTCTCTGGGTTTTGTTTCTTGTTTTCTTGCACTGGTCTCTATTTATCCTGTTGCCTATGGTATTAGTAGGTCTGGACCTTCATTCAATGAGGCCACTGTCTCGTTGGGACAGGCAAGTCAGGAGCTGGTAGAGAGAGCTCCAATCTGAAAGCTATTTGCTATAGCTCCCCTGAGGCCTTCTCAGCATGGTGGACAATGGGTGTTAGAGGCTGCACCCAGCTCAGCTCTCCTGGGTTGTCTGTCTATGTCCCAGTTGGGTCAGACAGGAGAGGAGTAGACAGAGGGAGCTTCAAGCCAACGGCTACTCGGGTTCCCCTCAGGCCTCCTTGCCTTGGTATGTGGATAATGTGTTGTGGCTGAATCCTGACTCACCTCTGTGACTGGTCACTTTCTGTGACCCACACGGGCCAGGCCGGTAAGCAGCAGGCGGGCAGAGAGCTGCTCCGGTGACCCAAAGGACTTCTCGGGCTGTCTGCTAATGTGGTTTGTGGCCCATGCTCAGCTCACCTTTGCTTGTTAGCTGTGTCCCAGATCTGTGTCCCAGATTGGCCAGGTCGGTAAGCAGCAGATGGGTGGAGAGAGATCCAAGTCCAAAGCTGCTCTGGTAGCCCATGGGCTTTATCCAGATAGCAGTTAATGTGGATTGTGGCTGGCACCTGACTCAGCTCTGCCTGCTTGCTCTCTGTGCCCCAAATAGGCCGCACCCTGGTAAGCAGCAGGAGGGCAGAGAGAGATCCAATCTCAAAGCCACTCACTCAGGTATCTCACTCCGATGTCCCACAGGCCTTTTAGGGATATCATCTGATTTGGGCTCTCTAGACTCCATTATTCTGCACCGATCCTCTGTTCTCCAGGGGGCCTGCTGTTTGCTCCAGTATTTGGAGGAGTGTAGGGTGCTCCAATCTTCTGACATCCCGGGGTCGGGGGTGTCCAGCTCTGATGGGGGTGGGGTGGGGCAGCTGGTTCTGATCTTCCCCAGCCACTGCCCTTCAGTAGGTTCTGCAGGTCAGATCCTCTCTGTTCCCTAGACATGGTACACACTGGATGCTGTCATTTTGGAATCCCAGTTAGATATTTAAATCAAAGAGAACATTAGCTTTGATTGGGGAGGGAGGTAAAATATGAACATTCATATTTCTGATATTATGCTCAAATATGGGTCTTACATGAATTTGAAAGAAGCTTTCTTGCTAATGTTTGTATCAATATTGAGGAATTCTTCACATGGCAACATGACTGAGTACAGTTCTTTGTAATGTACCTTTAAACATTTGCAAATAAAGATTCACTGGCTTAGTAAAATGGCTCTGAATTTTAACAGTGAACTTAATACGTGGATTTCCATTAATTCCTTATAGTAATTGTCTTCAAGTGATGCTGGTTATAGTCATGTTCCCTTTTCAGTCATATCTTGTCACGTCAGTATGGGACTGTCCTCAAACCAACAAGTTATACTCAGTTGCCTTCCAGGAGTAGTAACCACACACATCCATCAGTATTCCTATGGCTTGCATAAATTAATGATCTCCAACAACAGTTCTCTTATTTTCTGCTTTTCCCTGCTCCTGACATGAAAATCCGAGTCACTTAATCCTCCCCGTATGGTGTTGTCTTCTTTGATATTCAGCCCTTTATTGCACAAAGCTTTTCAGTAAATTATGTCATCGCCTGGGTCTTGTTCAGTTCATTTTAGTGATTGGATCAGAAAAAGCTAACCACCATTTAATTAGGCTAAAGGTTCAATCTTGTTTTTAAGTTTTTATTTGGTTAATATGTAGAACGAAGAAAAATTTAAATCTGAACATCAAATTGTGTTTGAGCAATGAGATTTATAAAATTATTAAACTTCTTTTTACTATAAAAATGTGAGGAATTTAATTTTATGCACTTCGTCCTACACTCATATAATTTAGTGTAGAATTTTATATTGAAACGTATTCAAGGGAAAATCACGAGCAAGGAGTTTTTTTTGGTTTTTTTCTTTTTCTTTTCTTACAGGAAAAAACATTGTCCATCTGTTTTGTGTTAAGACTTTGGCGTGGCAGTACTGGGGATCCAACCAAGGGTCTATGCACGGTGGACAAGTTCTCCAACACTGACATACATACTCACTCATGTGTCCAGGTTTCAGGGCCGAGTCTCAGCATAGTCTGTGGAGAAACATAAGCAAGATTTATTTAAAAAAATTTGCTCTTTCTCTCTGTGTGATGTGTGTGTGTGTGTGTGTGTGTGTGTGTGTGTGTGTGTGAGACGTTGAACTCTGTGGAACCTTAGTGAGCAGTGTTTTAAAATTTTTATTTAATGCATTCTAAATTGACAAGTAGCGGCTTCTAATTGGTGTCTGGCTGGGGATACAGCTTTCTTAAAATTCCAATGCAGAATAAAATTATGAGTATATTTCATTATAAACATGAGAAGCACAGGCTTTCTGAATTCACAAAGTGTGGAAGTAAGAGAGTGATAAATCACTGCTAAGTAGCTAGATTAAAAAACACAAACAGAAGTAAGCATTGCATGGCGGAATCCCACTGTGATCTTTTCTTTTTTTTCTGTTCTTTCTTCTTCTCTTTTTGAATAATATATGTACAAACATTCTTCTCAGAGGTAGCACAGCTTGAATTGAAATAATCGCTCTAATTTGTATGAAAAAAATAACCCTCATTTGTGCTGATAAAATGCAACTCATGGCAAGGCCGACCCGGTGGTTTTAATGCTATTCCAAAGCTGCCTGCAGTAAAGGAATATATTAGAGATGCTAAATGCTGACACTATTTCATTTTTGTAACACTTTGGAATACTTCTGATGATAGGAAAGATGTGCTCTAGATTTTCCTGGTGTGTGATTTTACAGTCTCTTAAATTTACCTCCAAATCCAGGAATTTTATTTTGTGAAGACTTGTCACTCTATGGAGTTCACATAGGCTCCTGGTTTTATGCGCTGAATGCAATTTCAGTGTGTCTGAGGCCTGCATGATGGCAATAACATTTTTTGAGGACACAGAAAATAAAGTAGATAGCATGTTTGACAAAAAGTATTTTCACTTTGGAGTGGCTCATAGGATTTTCAACAGAAATATTTCGGGTGCTTTATTTACCTGACAATTATGTCTGCATACGAACATCTTAAAACATAGCTGAATCAGGAAAATAATAGGAATTAAAGTTTTCAGAGGACTTCAAGTTACCAATATATAACTATTCAATAGCTAACCAAAGAAATGAGAGAGAGATGGAGAGAGAGAGAGAGAGAGAGAGAGAGAGAGAGAGAGGAGAGGAGATAGAAAAGCCAGAGAGAGAGAGAGAGAGAGAGAGAGAGAGAGAGAGAGAGAGAGAGAGAGAGAAATTATTAGGCTCACAATTTCATGTTATAGTCCATTACTATGGTGATTTGAATGATAGTAGTCCCAATAGGCTCATATATTTGCATACTTAGTTCACAGTTGATGAACTGTTCAGAAAGATTAGAAGGTTTGGCTTTGTTGTAGGTGTGTTTGCTGAGTTTGAGATTTCAACCCATGCCAGGACTAGTCTCTCTCTCTCTCTCTCTCTCTCTCTCTCTCTCTCTCTCTCTCTCTCTCTCTCTCTTTCTCCTGCCTGCAGATTAGTCTATTTGCTTCTTACCATGATGATCATAGACTAATCCTCTGAAACTGTAACAAGCCCCCAGCTAAACACTTTCTGTTATTAGAGTTGCCATGGTTATAGTGGGTCTTTACAGAAATAGAATAGTAACTAAGACAGAAATGAGTAGTTGGGACTGGGGTATTTCTGGGACAGGCTTGCCCATGCTGCTGGTTGGAGAAATAGGAAAGACTTTGGGACTTTGTACTAGAAAAGCAGGTATGTGTTAAAGGGCCATCTGAGTAGGAGTAAGGAGGACACTGGTGCTGAGGGCAGTGTGGACTGTAAGGACAGCTCAAGAGGCTTTGCAGGGGATAAGTATTAGTTTCTGGCCTACAGACTGTACTTGTGACATTTTGCCAAAAAATAGGGCTGCTTTTTGCCCTTGACCTAAAAATCTGCTCGAGGCTAAATTGAAGAGTTATGAATTGACAGAAGAGATTTTGGGACAGCCTAGTATTAGCTATGTCACTTGGTTATTAGTGATCACTGTTTTGTATATCTACAGTGAAAAGAATCAAGCAGAGCAAAGGGAAATTGAAAATGCACAATGTGAGGAGAAAAAAAACAAAAACAAAAACAAAAACAAAAAACAAACCAGACTAAGACAAAACAGAAAATCCAAGAAATACTATGTTGGAACCAAGTTCTGTGATCAAGGGTATAAATTGTTTAAACAAAAGCCTGAGGCTAAAGGGAATAAAGGGAGTAGTGACCTCACGACAAGACCCCACCCAGATAAGCTTTCAGTTTATGAAAAGCGATTAAAGAAATAATTAAGGTTCAAAGGAAACCATTAACAATGAAAAGCTTATGCAAGTGCAAGTTTCAAGAGGGCTCAGGTTCTAGCCCCAGCATTGGAAGAATCTGGCAGCATTGGCCATGTGGTTCTAATTATAGGCAAGAAAGTTACTGGAGTAATGTGGCTGTGGAATCTCCATCTGTGGTTAAGGAAAGCCACTAAGGCCAGGCCAGTGGCAAGGGAGTACGTTCATGGAGGCCCAGAGAAGCCAGTGCGTGAAGCTGTGATGGTGAAGCCTAGATTTTGTTTGGGACACCAAAGTTGTGGGATAGCTACCAAGAAGAGGTACAGACTGGGTGTAGAACCAACCAGCCCAAGAGAGTGAAGTATGCCGCAGCCAACAAAGCTGCAGGGAGTTAAGAGATCAGAAGAGTGTTTTGCTGTTCGACATGCCGACGCAGAACGTGGAGTTTGCGCTGCCGGTTTTCACTTTTGACTTGGTTTAGTATTTTCTCACTATGCTCTGTTTTTTTCCCTTTGAAATTTGCCATGTACATTCTGTGCCATCGTGTGTTGGAAGTACGTGATCTATCTGCATTTTGATTTTGGTTTTACATGGGTTACAGTTAAAGAGATTGCCTTGACTTTTAGAAGAGATGTTGGACATTTAAGACTAGGGACTTTTGAAGTTGGACTAAATACATTTTACATTATGATCTGAGAACATACCAGTGGGGGCCAGGGAGTAGAATTTGTATGCTTAGTACCAAACTGATGAACTGTTGACAGGCTTAGGAGATATGGCCATTACATATCCAGAATATTATTTTATTCATTTGTTTTAGCAACATATTTTTTGCTATTCTTTAGTTATTAAATTCCTTCAAACCCTATTTTATGATGTTATCTCAGTATTAGAGTGATATAGACATCTTCTTTAGAACTGAACTCTATACCTTTACTCAATCTAGGAATTCCGGCGAGTTATGAATCTCTGCCTTAACTGCTACCTAAAGCAGAGGAAGAATGAGGACACCACTGGTTGATGAGCATTAAGGAGGCAATTTGATGCTATGTCTGTTTAGCAAAACAACAGTAGTAGGTTTCCAATACAGTCTATATTATCTGCCTAGCCATGATTCTTGATCATATTTACATTATCAAGCATGGTTTCTGCCTGTGGAGTGGGACTTAAATGTAATCATAAAGTTGTTATCCCACAAAGAGTCAGGCTACCATTGTCACAATCTGTCCAAATTGTCACATAGGTTGATATTGTTTTTCAGTGGGTTCACAACTGGGTAAAACTATTGATGCCCTTTTCCCCCCAGCAAACCACATAGCTTGTTGTGACAGGATGACTGTTAGCCAGGAGGTGGAAATCTTCCTTCTAAGCTCTAGTTTCCTTTCTCTGTGCTCTGAATACAAGTGTATTGTTGGTATCATCAGCAATATGGTCTTGACATCAGGTTCTGGTATCTAATCAATACTAATAGCTATAGTATATATTGTTTTGGGTGGTTGCTACAGTGTTCAAAACTAACAACTCATTGGCTGATATCCCACTCCTGGTACTGGTATTTTCATTTAGTAACTTATAACTTCTTAGAAGAACATGCAGACTCCCTAATGTGATTATTTTAATTAATTATGTATTTAAAATATTCATAAATTTAAATAGCAAGTTTTTATTCTAAGTAGAAATGTAACAATGGATACATTACGACCATGATTAATTAGCCACTAAATTAAAAAATATAATTTAATTTTCCTGCCTGGTAATTCCTGAGATCTACCAAAAATACAGCACACAAAATCAAATCACTCTTCACTTTTAACGTTCTAAAGATGGCTTAGGGTTTGATGAGAGATAGAGAACTCTTCTCCAGTCTAGCAGAACTGAATTTCAATCTGTTATGGCAGGCTGTGAGAGAGAAAAAAAGTAAAGTCAAATAGAATATTTCTCTATGTAACAATAACTTAAGATGTCAATTTATGTCATAATATTTAATTGTAAAGTGATATCCTGGTGTAATTTATATTGCATCAATTCTTGTTATTTTGTAATTATATATTCTCTTTTATGAGTAAAGGGCTTCAAATTCTAATTTAGCAGCTTATAAAATTGCTAATTTAATTTGGAATAGCTAAAATACAACAAAGTCTTTCTAATTTAGTGTCCATAGTCATTTAATCATAGAGGGTATCATTCATGTAATTTAACTGTTTGGACAAGAAAGTTAAATGTAAATGTGATTTTATATAGATATACACAATTCTAAATGAAGGGAGAGGAACTTTCAGTAATTTCAGATCTTCCTATTGCTGGGTTAATTCTGATTGTATCTTCTGTTCAGAAAGTCTTGTTTCACCATAGTTAAATCAGCTATACCTAGTGTTCACTGTTTGATTTATATAGAAGGAATACATTACTTAGGTTAACCAAATCAAAGTATGAATGGCTATTTTATGTGAATGAAACTATAGAATCTATGATTAGACCCAATGACCCAAGAAATACCGTCTGGCCAAACAGTCAGAGCAAGTATAAGAAATCAGTATTTACAGAGTTATTTGTCATCATGTAGAAACATAATCAATCAAAGTAATTAACTTACCTAATTAAGAAAAAACAAAAATCTATCAGCTATGTTGGCTTCCTGAATAAGTGGCAAGTGCAGGCTGACTTTGAGCTCAGGGCTGAACTTTTCAGGCTGCTTTCGGAAATCTGTTTTAACCATGCTAGAAAATTTAAAAATCTCATTGTTTCATTTTCATTTATATACTCTATGAGCGACATGAGGAGTGGATTATAGGGCTGCGGAGTGGGCTGGATGGGTGTGATGGCTATTTTTGACTGTCAACTTGACTACATGTAGGACTAACTAAAAAACAAGTGACTGGGCACACCGGTGAGGAAGTTTTCCATAGTTAAATCAGAAGTGGGAAAACACACTTCTAGTCTGCATCTTTGTGGTGGGAAGATCCACCTGTAGTCTTGGACACAGCTTCTTCTGGTAGCCTGTGTAAAGAACACGGAAGAAAGAAGCTTGTTGTCTTTGCCTGCTTCTTTCGTTCTCCCTGGCAAGTCCATCCTTTTCCTAGCATTAGAGCCTACTCATCTGGGATTTGGGCATATACTGAAGACCAACTGAGACATTCCATCTAATGGAGTGAACAACTAATGGATTCTTGGACCTTCCATTGTTAGACAGCCACTGTTGGACTAGCTCCACAAGAGCCTGTAAACAACTCTGATAAGCTCCCCCTTAAGACATGATGTTCATATATTGAAGTGGAAGTGTCTGGTTTCTTTGAAGACTCAGTGGTGTCACGTGATGGTTTCTACAAGCTGCCTTATAAGAGGGCATGTGATGTATTGCTGGGAACAGACATATGACACAGTACGTGATGGTGATGGTTCAAAGGATTATGACTAGAACCACAAGCAGTGGACAACACTTTTTCTTTTCTTTTCTTTTTTGCACTGCTACAGTGTAACTCTGTGCAACTCTTTACTGGTCTTCTTCGTTGGTCCTCACTTTCTAAAGAGAAATGTTTCAGAGAACTTCTCATGGTACTGCAGCTGATTCTGGCCACTTTGCTGCCTCGGGCTGATTGGGTGGAGCCTTGTTGTTTCTGCTGGATCATGCCAGCGCTATGGATCCCTGTTGCTGTCTGTTGGTGTTTATAGGACTGGACTGCTGGTATACTGACAATGCAGAGTGGAACTGGCCCAAGAAAGTATGTCTAAACAGATCCACGACCTCTTTTCCTATTAACGTTCTTTCTCCCCTTCCTCTGGTCGGTGGGTTAGAACTGAGGTTGAAGTGTTCAAGAACCCTAAATAAAGTAGGTTTTGAAAAATTTAAAGCCTACAATATATATGACTATACATTATGATATACTAATATCATTAGCATATGAGCACAGATATATGTGTTACATATATTCTATATGTGCCACATATATGTGTTATACATGTTATATACACTGCATGTTATATACGATATATACATACACACACCCTCAAAACAAAAAATGCGTAACATAAATAAATAATTATAAAAGATATAGATCATTGAAGATGCTAGCCAATGCAAAAGACAAAAACAAGACTAGTACCAGCAACAGTAAAAATGTTAGGTGTGTGTGCATATATATATGTATATATGTATATATTCAAAATAACATGATTACCCACAGATAAAACATCAGGACTCCACAGAAAAATGTTAAAGAACACTCAAAGTGCCTTTAGAAATTTTAATGGGTGAAAGTAAGCACACATGATGAAACAGATGAGTCTGTTTCTTCCCATTTTCCTGGGGTGTAATTGACAATACAAATATTGCATGTATTTAAAGTGTACAATTTATTGATTTGAATATTTGCTTACTCATTGGCTTATTTTCTGCAGTGTTGGCGGTGGAACTAGAATTTTGACTCATGCTGTATAGGTATCCTACCACTGTGCTATATTCCAGCCTCAAACATGACTTACACTATATGCCTATTATAAAATTATTGCTACAGTGGGCATATCTATTGGTTAATAGCGTGTGTGGTGATAAAATTCAGTCCCCTTTATTAACAGGTTTATATAATATTGTATGATTGCCTAGAGTTACTGTGCTGTACATGAACTGTCTAGAGCTTATTCATCTTGCTTCACTAAAATGTTGCAGACTTTGCCCATCATCACCTCATTTTTCCATATGCTCAGTAATAGAGATCCAACATGTCAATCTTTGCACCTAAAACTTGAACTTCTTTATAAATACCACATACATGTGAGATCATGACTAATTGTCATTCTGTGCCTGAGAGGTTCACCCATGTTGCCCAAAGGATAGAGCATTTGTTATAGAGTAGATGATATTTCATTGTATGCTGTGAGATGCATATTTTTCTTTATTCATTAATTGTCCCATGATGCTTAGGTTAGATACATGTCTTGGATATTGAAGTAAGCAGCGCTGAAGTGAAATGATACCATGATCTTGTTCCCTACAGGTTGGTAGGGGGGACTCCCATTTTTCTGAGGCAAAGAGAAGTCGGGGAGGGGAAGAGCATAGGATGGTGGGACTGGAAGCAGAGGAGGGAAGGGGCTGTCATAGGAATATGAGGTGAATAAATAAATAAAATTTTAAAAAATCTCATGAGCATACTGATTTGATTTCTGCGTGTGTATATATATATATATATATATATATATGGAAGTAAGATTATCAGATCACATCATAGTTCTAATTTTGAATTTTGAGATGTTATAATAAATATATTATATTTATATATTGTATTTATATTTATAAATATAAATATATATTTATATATATTTATATATTATATTTATATTTATATAATGAGCAAATTAACTTATATTTCCATTAACAGTGCGTAAGTGTCCCAGTCTTTCTATATATTAATAAACACTTGATCACTAGCTGTTTCCCCCCCACGATTTTAGTATAACGGATCCCATTACTTTAATTTACACCTCTATGTTGCATGCACTTAGATTTCCTTAGGTTTTAAAACTGACTTTCTTATTTAATTTCTCTTATATTTATAAAGCTATCTAAATTAGATACAGAATTTGATTAGTTTGCCATTTTGACATACTGTTAGACCTGTAATAATTTTATATTATATTATATTATAGTAAGTTTTTATTTCATCATATGAAATGCTGCACCTATGACTTTAGTGTAAATATGCAAAAATTTAATATTGTTCTAAAATTTAATATGATTACAGATTGCCTAGAATGAACTCTGTAGCCACCATAATTTGACTTAAACTCATTTTATGAAATTTCTAGAGAGAATTTTTGTTTGCATAGCAACTTCCTGTAATTAAAATAAAAAAAGTAATTAGTGACAATGGAAACCTGGTCAAGAATTAAAGACTGCACTATTGCTCTTGGAAAATTATAAATCACCACTTGAAAAAAATGCTAAAACAATACCAACCTTAGTGCAGTATTGATCTTCCCAGTTAACTTCTGCCTCTCTATAAATAATTTTCTTAAACACATACATTACATTTATTAGAATGACAAAACAATCTTTGACCACTAAATAGACTAGAAGAAGCTTCACAGTCATTTCTTAGCTGATGTTTAACAGATAGCAGAGAAATTCACTTCTGACAGCCAACAAGACTTGCACACAGGTTCACACTGCCTGAATTTCAATATATAACATACATGAATTAGCCACCGTCACTTTATTTTTACTTTAATTAACGTTGTCCTTTAATTTTTTAGGTTTGAGCTTCAGCTGAATGTTGAGTCATCTTCCTAGCCCACTTAATGAAAAACAAATAACTCCTTTTAAGTCCATACACTTACTGCAGCATCTTCAGGTTGTTATTTCAACAAAATTAAACCAAGTAATTCAATTGAATTTTTATCAAAAATCAAAATTTTACATATACTCTAAAGTTGTCAAACAGTAAAAGATTGTATATTTTATAAGGAATTTAAAAACTGCTTTGATAACACTCAGCCTTTGGAAATGATGTACTTCTTGTATACCATAATAAATAAAGCTAGATCACCACTTCCCTCCATTATCACTTGAAAAAGGAAATGACTATAATATATGCTTTCTTTTATACCTTAGATGACTATATCCTCCCTTTCCTGAGAAAAGATAAGAAAAGAAACAGGAGAGAGAAGATACTTTAAAATAAAGGAAATTGGAGAAAAAGAGGAAGAAAAAAGATGGAAGGAATTCTATGACTGGTTTTATCAGTATGATTTCCATCTACTTGGAGAGAGAGGCATGTATTCACACATAGAAGACACCAGAGTGGAATGTTCTTAAATTATATATTTTTTTATTTCTCTAAGTCACTATTTCTTTCCGTCTCTCTCTGTCTCTATCTCTGTGTCTTTTTACTGGTACACTATTTTCTAAGATTTTAAAATATCCATTAGGAAATGTGTACCTAACAAATGTGTCATTAATTGTAGGGACTGATTTTTTTCAAAACTGAACATAATAAAATTAGCATATCGTTTCTCTTCAGTCACAAATGAGCTATATAAAACATTAGGCTCAATAAAAATGGAAGTGATCATATCATACATTTTTATGAGTCACAATGTAACAAATTATTGTTATATTATTTGTTGATGTCTATTGTTAAAGGATATAGAATTTACTTGTTTATATTTATTTCTTAATTTAAGTCAAGCATTTTCTGAATTAATATATTTAATGGGAAAAGGTTATAATCAGACATTTACAGTTCAATATCTAATTTAGTGCTTAAACAAGATTCAGTGAGTGTGATCAACAGGCTTAGCATCATTGTGACTCAGTTTTCAAATATATAATGATAGATGCAGTATTCTTTCACTGAGGATTTTGTGTAAATTAAATCAAAGAATGCCAAGTCATCTGTACAGATAAAACACAGTGCATTTAACGAGTGCTGTCCTCTTTACACAACGCAAATAATTCACTAGATCATGCCAGCCAATGCCTAATTATGACATCACATAATGAAAGATCTGCATCAACCCCTGACCAAGCTTACCAACAACTTGGACTGTTGTCTGTGACTAAGTCTTTGTCTCCATTAAGGTCAAAGAGAACTTGAGGTTGTTCTAATTGGAGCAATTTCTCTGTATATTTGATGTACTGGCCTTCTAGGTTACCAAGAAATAATCTTCCAAGTTGACAGCCATCAACACTGTGTTTAACATCTCTTCTGTCACTGGGTCTAATAGCTATTTACTCTCAGTGCTACAGTTGGTATTCACTGCCATGTCCTACAGAGACATTTGTAACCAGCTGTTTGGGCAAACATTAGAGACATCGACTGCTAATATAAAAAATATTTTGCTTGGAAGTCTTAATTTGCGTCACTTTGTCCAAGTAAAAGAAGCGTTAACAGAAAGAAACCATTTTCTTATATAACATCTAAACTTTAATAAACTGCGGTTCCATTTTTTTTTTTTTTTTTTTTTTTTTGGTCCATGGCATACCAATTCTATGCATGCCTTTATAAATAAGTGAAAGTGGTGTTTAAAGTTCTTGCCATATGTATTGGCCGAATGTGTTAATTTTATTCTAATATTATTTATGATATTACAGAATGCATGTTCATAGTTCTGACTAACATTGATGTGCTTTCATTGCTGAGGAGAGTTAACAGACCTTGTGTTTATCAAGAAAGTAAAATGTCATAAGTTAGTGGGATAGTCTATAGTGGTGGGATATTGCCAAGGTACCAAATGGAAATTGCACAATGAAAAAGCTTCTCTGGGTATTTTATTTGCATGATGACAAATATGGAGATAAAACTTGAGAAGATATTCCTACATGCTGAATAATTTAGAAAATTAACTTGACTACATTTTGAATTCTTGTGCATTTTATGTTTTTTTTAATTGTGGTCATTACTTAGATATAAACTTTGTATTGTAGAACATTACTATGGAATTATTTACAATACATAATGACTTGTGCACATCTTACAGTAAGCTTAATACCAGTATATTTACACTGATACAAAATTTTAGTAGTAAAAAATTAATAAGAGGTGACACAGCCAATACAGTATGCAGAATACTCTATTTTCATTCATAAAAATAATAGACAATTGAGCCACAGTACACTAATTTAATGAATAAGATAAAAATGGGTTTTCATCAAAGCAACTCTTGATTATAGAACATTGTTTCCTCACTCAAACAATCTGTGTTGGCGTGCTGCATAGATCAAATGAGTGCCACAGCTGCCCATATATACTTACCTCACTGTGCTGCATGCATTTTGATAACTCATTTTAACATTAATGCCATTTTGTGTGCTGCTTTTCCCTTATTAGTTGCCTATGCTAATCTTTCTTACTAGTTCCTTGAAAAGTTTTACTTTGCTACACTACTCAGATATGGAGTTAATAAAATTCTTCCCCCATTGACAAGTCTTAAATCACATGAGGGAAACTCTAGAGTGTAACACCTCATCATGAAAGATCATCCATAAGACACAGAGATAAAGTGAGGAAGCAGGGCCACCAGGCAGTGTCTCAAGTGTTTCACGAGGCAGAACCATCAGTGTGTTTGCAGTATGAAGAAAAAGCTTCTTGTCTAAAAAGAACGTATTTTTCGTGTAGTCAAGATGATGGCTTATAAATGCTGCTTCTTCAGTCACACAGGGCACAGGCTGGGTCATGAGATGGAATGCTGTGTGACTTCAGGAAGATGACATATACAGTCATGAAGACTAACAAAAAAAAAATGGCTGTCCAATAGGACAGCTTTTATAAGACTCAAGCATGGTAAAATGAATAATTGAGTAATAGAAAACAGGAAATAATAAGATAAAAGTAAATGCAGTAAATCAAATTAAGATTAAAATTTCAAATGAACAATCCAAAAATTAAAAGTATAGAGTCCCATAAAATTGATGGTATATAAAAGAAGACACACACACACACACACACACATATGGCAGAGAAGGAAGGCAGGAGGGAGGGAGGGAATGAGGGAAAGAGAAAGAGAGAGAGAGAGAGAGAGAGAGAGAGAGAGAGAGAGAGAGAGAGAGGCTTTGTCGTGTATTTTTAGACATTCAAGAATTGGTTCTTCTTCTAAGTTCTACAGTAGCGTCATGGTAGACAGGATGGAAACCCCATACATGTTGATATTATAATTCCTAACATATTTGGGTATGCTAGATAACAGGGCAGATGCTGGTTTATATAAGTGATTAGTAAATGAGATGAAAACCATATTGCCTTTCTGGGTTGTCTGGGTGGGAGCAACATGACTACAACAATTCTTCCAAGAGAAAGTGGGATGCAGGAGAATAAATGTCTGTATCATTCTACATAAGCAAATCTTGGCAAGTCCACTGCTGGCTTTCAAGCTTGAAGAACAATCCATGATTCAATTGATATGAGCACTGTCTACAAGCAGAACACAGAAAGTGGTAGATTCTTCCCTGAAGTCTGTGGAAGAGAAGCAGCTTTGCAGATGCCTCAAGGATTTGTTGTTGTCGTCATTGTTTGTATTTCTTAAAATTAAGTAAGTTCCTTAACAATTTCATATTTGTGCATAGTACAATTCTTTTTACCCTTCCCTTACCACAGCTTAGCTCCTTCTCATTTCCAAGATTGTGTTTTTTGGCCCATTAAAATGTGTCTTCACACTATAAGATCATAAATTTGTGTTGTGTTGTTTTAAGACCCACGTTTGTAGTCATTTAGTCAGCAGCTGGAGAAGTCTAATAAAAATGTCATTAAGAAGTCAGCATTAAATTCCCATTACAGATAAGAAAACTGACTCCCACACATACCGTGCTATTCGTTGTAAATTACAGTGCGGACGGAAGAAGGAAATACAGACCTTTTCTGGTCTCCAACCTAATAGAATGTCATTATCTCAAATCGCCACTTTACTGTGAACACAGAAAAAACAATTAAGAACGGAAATAATTTCCAGACTGAGCATCCTGCTATAACCTGTAACAGTTTAATGATTTCTCCACCAAACAGGAGGGTGCCCTGGTCACGTGTGGTCACATGCAATTGAAATACTTCCTGCTTGGCTGCTCTGAGAGATGTGACCTTCACCAATGGTTCATCATTTTATTTCCCACTCTCTTGGTAAGATAATGTGGCCTGAAAGCTAGAGTTGCATATTTATCTGTTTGCCCGTCACAACGGTTTGTGTACTTGTTTCCTAAAGGTCAGGCACTGAAGGTTACATCGCTGCCAGCATGTGGTACGGCTGGAAGGAAATTCTAAAGGTGTACCGCACAGAAAAGAAACTTGGTCACTGCAAGCGTGCCTTTGAAGGTGACACTGGGGCCCCAGGCATTTTCCCTCCACTTGCCTCACAACTTTCTCTGATTGTGATGCATGTCCTTGGCACAGAGACAAAGAGCTTAGCTTGAAAGTTTCCAAACTGGAAAGAAAAGCAACCCTCCCACACGAAAACTAAGCTTCCCATTGGTTACGTATGTGTAGGGGCCTAGGTCCGGTCTATGCATTGCGTGGACCTTGGATGGTGCTTCAGACTCTGTATGCATCCCAGGCCCAGGTTAGTTGACTCTGTTGATGTTCTTGTGGAGTAAGTGTCCCCTCCAAGTCCTCCTGCTCCACCATGTACATATGTATGTACGTATGTATGTACGTATGTATGTATGTATGTATGTATGTATGTATATATCTAAAGTCACACTTTACATACCAATCCCAGCCTCCTCTCCTCCCAGTCCCACCCTTTCTCCCCCTTCCTTCTTCTCCCCTCCCCTATGCCTCAGAAAAGAGGACCCCCCCAACCCTCATTTCTCTCTGCAATTCCTCTCCTACCTTGTTCCCTCTCTTCAGCCATTTCTGCTGTTTCTCAGGCTCCTTCTATTCTTCCCCCCTCTCTTCCACAAGGCTCCTCTCTGGAATGGGAATGTTTGTACCATTGTGTCACAGCTGTGTTTTCCCTGGGTATCACAGGACAATTTGGACTTGAACTCTTGAGAAAAGATATATGCATTACAGCTAGAGATGCCTTGAGATAATCCAAGTGATTTTTTTTTTTTTAAATTTAGAGATGAACAATTCTAGGCTCCTGGGAGGATATAGCGGTGACTCTAACTGAGAATCCTATTAGCAGGGGTCATAGAGACTGAAGTGGCCACCCTGGAAGTAGACAGGACTCCTAGTGAAAGGAAGGGAACACCAACCCACCCACAAGAACTTCAACCCAAAATTTTGGGATGAGGAGAGGAATGTTCTAGTTTGCTTGTGAAACGCTCAAACAAAAAAGTCATATACTGACAGTTTGGTTGTAGAATTATTACAGTTTTGGTATGCGATAGAGTCTTTAGGAGATAGAGCCTAGTGGAAGGAAGTAAAGCCATTTTTGGCATGTTCTGGAGGAGATATTGGGGCCGCATTTCATTCGTGACTTTCTTATTTTGCTTTCTTTAGATGGTGACGTTGTAGTGCACACATGCTTTATTTTTACCTTTGTTTTCTTAACAGGTCTTACATTTAGCTTGATGGTCACTCATAGTCATCACCATGTAGCCATTACTCGCCTATCTTTTGACTCTCTCACTGCTAATGTGAATTTTGCTACTACCCTGATAGACTCTTAGCACTACTTTACAGTAATTTTTAGAATTGTCTGTCTACATTTTTCCATTCACTTCAGCAATCACATTTTACCTTAGAGATTCCTGTTTGCATTCAAATTTTTCTGAATTTTCTTTCTCCATATGTTTCTTCTTTTCCTCCTCATTATTTCCCTGTAAAATTCCTCCTTGTTGGAGATATACTGAGGATTCTCTTTGATTTTCATTCCTTCTAGTTCTGGTAAGAGAGCACAAAGGTCTGCGTGATCTTGCTGGACTACATACATGCGTTTAATCCAGGAGACAGAAGCACGTAGACCTGAGCTCAAGGCCAGTCTGAAATAGAGCAAGTATCAGGTAAAGAAAAACTTAGGTCCAGGCATGGTGGTACATGCCTTTAATCCCAAGAAACGAAGGTAAAGTTAGTTTGTAGAAGGAAGCACCCATGTTCGAAAGTGATGTTTATTTGAGTGGCAGAAAAGTGACGAATTAGAGAAATATTTGACAGCATAGAATATGCCAAACTCTTACCAGAAGAGAGAGAGAAAAGTGAAGATATTAAAGGAGAAATGCAGAGAAAGAGAGAGCAAGAGAGGATGCAGTTTTACAGGGACAGTAATTGCAGTAAATTGCAGAGAGAGAGAGAGAGACAGAGAGAGAGAGAGACAGAGAGAGAGAGAGAGAGAGAGAGAGAGAGAGAGAGAGAGAGAGAGAGAGAGAGAGAGAGAGGAGAAGGAGAAGAGAGAGAGAGAGAGAGAGAGAGAGAGAGAGAGAGAGAGAGAGCGCTAACTCAGTTGAAGACCAAAGGAGCCAGGAGATTAGAAACGATTGCTGGAGTTAGCCGGAGGCTAAGCAGAGCAATTCAGAGGCTGAGAAAGATGCCAGATTGAGTAGGTCAGGTAGGAGAGGCGTTTGAGTCAGAACAGCTGAGTTGAACCAGCCAGTTCAGAGCTCAGAAAGAACACACAAGTGTGAGATTATTAAGCAGTAATTCTCAGAAGCTGAAAATATTCTAGGCCTAGATTAGATTGTACAGAGACTTGAAGCTTCCAGGACTAGGCCTAGGTAAGCAGACAGAGGCAGTAAGCCTCCAAGATAACAATTACCTCAGGAGAACAAAAGTCCCTGTTACAGGTTATTCTTTTGCATATCCTATTTTAAATACTATTAAATGAAATGAAACAATTGTACATATCTGAGGGACAGTGTACAATTTTAGCATAATATGCACCATGTAATGATCAAAATCCTACTGACTTTTCAGTGAATTCTCCAGATTTGCTGGATGCATTGATGACTTGATCAGATCTAATGAGTTTACCCTGTTTGTTGCATATTTTGTTTTTCAATGGCTGCTTAAACTGCCTCTATTTCAATCAGTGGGTTGCTTTTGTTAATCTGGTAAAGTTTTGCTCTTATAATTGTTGCATTTGTGACAATTTTAGTGGGCATCATGCTTCTTAATCTAATTGAAAATACGCTTACTATCAACTCAGAATGTTTCACAAAGTTAATTTCATTTGAAATGTATTTGTGTCTCAATGATTTATGATCCACAATGTTGATCACCTTTGGTAGCATCAGATTACAGAAAATATTTTGGTATTGTGGCTTAAAGGTTTAAGTTAAATGACCATACTTAAGATAGCTTTAGTTTTTTTCCCCATTCATCTTTACTTATTCCTTTCCAACCTATGTTCTTTCTTATTCAATGATAATCAGGGCCTGCTTTTTCCAGGCTGGACTTTCAAAAGAAAGTTTAAAAGTTTTGTCTTGTTCTCTCAGTGATAGAAGCCATGTGTAGTTTTGTTAAATTCCTAATAAGTAGACGTACTTTTGCTTAAGCTCATTTTTAGAAACTTTTAGTAAATGGTCCAGGGTAACAAGGGATTTTCCCACTTTTCAAAAGCTGTCAGTTTGGTAGTGGAATGAGTCACTAAAACTCTGCTTTCAAGTACTGAATCTAGTCTTGGCTCCATCCAGGTAGACACCTTTACTTTCTAATATTAGTTCCAATGAACACAAAGATGGCCGCAACTACAACTTTAATTTACTGCTATTAGAAACTCAAGATTGGGTAGGGGATGAAGTTTACTGCATGTATTGTCCTTGGTTGGTACCATGGTTTGAGCAGGACCTCTGGGCCCAGATCTGCCTGTCATAATGTTCTTGTAGGTTTCTAGGATCCTCTGGATCCTTCTGTTTCCCCATTCTCCCATGCTTCTCTCATCTAAAGTCCCAATAGGATGTCCTCCCCTCTGACCCACTTTCCTGGTAAGTGAGGACTTTCATGGGACATGCCCCTTGGGCTAGTGTCTAGATATAAGTGAGTATATACTATTTGACTCGTTCTGCTTCTGGGTTAACTCACTCATTATGATCATTTCTAGTTCAATCCATTTGTCCACAAGTTTCAGGAATTCCTAGCCGATGGACAGGACATTCTCCACAAACTCTGGTGCCCCATATTTGACCATGTCCTCTGCATGTGGAGGCCTGGTGGCACTCAGAGGAAGGATAACAGGCTACCAAGAAGAGACTTGATACCCTATGAGCATATACAGGGGAAGGAGGTCCCCCTCAGTCACAGTCATAGGGGAGGGGAGTAAGGGGAAAATGGGAGGGAGGGAGGAATGGAAGGATACAAGGGATGGGATAACAATTGAGATGTAATATAAATAAATTAATAAAATATATTAAAAAAAGAAACTCAAGATTGTACAGCCACTTTGAAAACAATCTCACAGTTTCTTATGAAATAAAACAAATTCTTAATGTGTGGCCCAGCGTCACTGAAAGTGTATAGATCTCCTCATGGACACTGGGAAGAACGATTCTTCTTTGACCAAATGTAGAGGCAACAAATACACCTTCAATTATTATGGAGCGCTGAAATGGCTCCAATGGAAAAAATATAAATGATGGGCCTTAAAAATGAATATTATTAAGTGAAATATGCTAATTTAAATAACTATCTAGCCAGGCATAGTGGCGCATGCCTTTAATCCCAGCACTTGGGAGGCAGAGGCAGGCAGATCGCTGTGAGTTTGAGGCCAGCCTGGTCTACAAAGTGAATCTAGGACAGCCAAGGCTACACAGAGAAACCCTGTCTCGAACACCCCCCCCCAAAAAAAACTATCTAATTTATGATAACTATTGAACATATGCTATTCTGGAAAATGCAAAATTAGAGAGAGAGTAGAAGATCAATAAATTTTTCCCCAGTGACCAACAGTGGTAGCTTGTATATGTTACCACAACAGTGGATACCAATCATAAACATTATTTGAAACTCATTGAATGCACACCAGAAATGACTCCTGTTATAAGCTAAGGATTCTGAATGACAATGTAAGCCCATTAACATTAACAAATATGCCACTCCAGTGTTAATAATGAGGAAAGGAATGCATATACCGGGGTAGATATCTCTACTTTTCTCTATAATTTTCTGTGACCATAAAACCTCCTTTTGATAAAATATTTTGAAAAGAGTACAAAAAACATGGCTGTAGTGTGATGTGCACAAAAATGCTATAATGAGATAAAAGTCAGTACAGTGTGAGAGAAAATTAGCTTAATAAGACTAAATTTAGGAATGTGTACATTCAAATATTAAGAACATGTCACATTTTCATAGACGTATTCTTAACAATACTATTAGAAGTTTTCACTCATGTTCAGAACCACAGTTAGTCATTTTTATGACCACGTTTAAAGGTTGAACACGTGTATCTGTATTTATTGAAGTGGGTAAAATTAAAACAGCACTATTGCCTATGTAAACGTCTTAAATTCTGCAATAAATCAAAACTACGGGCTAGTTGCCTTTTTGTGTAGGGCCTAATGGGAGAGTAGGAGCTGAAGAGCAGAGTGTTACGTTTTCTTCCCACTGTAACAGATGGAGGCTCATCTGCAAAACAAAGATGCATTCCCAATAGAATGAAGAACATTTCATTAAGTGCAGTAAAGACTGGTGTGCATTTTTGTTTTCTGTATATCTAATTAACCATATATTTATTTGACGGGTAAACAACTTGTGCTTGGATACAATCATAGACTATTCATGAATACTTCATTGTCTTAAAAAACTTTGAAGGAATGTAAGAATAAAGTCCAATCCTATTTACTTGGTGAAGTATGGCCCCCCGTTTCTATTTTTATGAGTAGCGTCCCCTGTAGTAACAGTGTCAGGAAACTGTCAGGCAAATATCAGTTGTCTGAGATCATATGACTGACAGGGAGGTACAGTGACATGCTGTTAAGGAACTACATACTATCAGCTGGAAAAAAGGAAAGAGCTCAAGAATAGAACCAAAGCTTCTCCAGAAAGCACACTGCTTTCCCCCCTTATGAAGCAGTAAATAAATGAAGCTTTGAGTTAAACTACTGTAAGATTGTGGCTATCCTTAGCAATTAAAGAAAAAATAAAATTTACCCAACATTTAAGATTAGGCTTTCTTTTAGATAAGCGCTAAGCAACATCCAACACATTTTAAAATATAGTATTTATTATCTATCTATCTATCTATCTATCTATCTATCTATTATCTACCTATCATCTATCTAATTATAGCAAAGATGAAAAATTCTGATAACCCAGTGATGTAGCTATTGCAGATTCATAGTTTGGAAAATTGTATTTCCATTTGTGGTAATGTAGTATATATATGCTACCATGGCAGTTGTTTAAAGGCATAGCATACACAGATATGTACAATACATAGTGTTTTGTACTGATGGTTATGTAGCCATTCATGGATTCCACCATACCATACTTTAAAATCATTATTTTAGAATGTTCTACTCTACATATGGAAGGGTTTCCTATAAAACATGCTCTTTTGCACTGGCAGCAGCCTCATCTAGCTCCTATTTACCATGCCTCTTGTTTGCATCAATGGGACACATCGACTAAATTTTATTATTTAAGATTGTGTGTGTATACCCTATGATGAATTCATGGTGATTTGTCTAAAAAGTTAGTTCTCCAAAGTATCTTCATGATTTTGTTACAACATGCATAGATGCAGGAAATGGAGACACATTCTTTAATCCCAAAACTTGGGAGGTAGATACAGGTAGATTTTGAGACAAATGTGGTCTACATTGCAAGTTTTAAGCCAGTAGGGTTTCATAGTGAAACTGTTTCAAAAGAAAAACAAACAAACAAACAAACAAACTAGCTAGCTAGCTAACTAACTAACAAGCAAAGGAGATAAGCAAATCAAATACATATACACTTTAGGCTTATATGTAATCACACATGTTCTGGGTTTATAACAACTTAGAATTATAAGATCTCCTTGTAAGCTTGGCCTTTTGTCTTAAAGCTATCGGAGCTTTCTTTTGCCAGGTTACTGAATTTCCTTTGCTTTTCTTTCTTATTTATTTTGTGGTAACAGGGAACAAATCTAGGTTCTAGTGGATGCTAAGATTTTACTGTTGTGGTAAAACACCATGACCTAACACAGTTTAGGAGGGAAGGGTTTATTTTACCTTACAGTTCCCATCACACTTGACCACTGAGGGAAGCCATTTGGTTTTTTTTTTTTTTTTTTTTTTTTTTTTTACAGAGTAAGACTTGGAGGCAGAAGCTGGCCATGAGGGAGTACTGCTTACTGGCTTGTTCGTGTAGCCTGCTCTGTTTGCTTTCTTACTGCATGCAGGACCACCTGCCCAGGGATGGAACTTCCTTCCGTGATCTGGGTCCTCTCTCTTCAATTGTCCATCATTACCAATGAAGAAAACATAGCATAAGCTTATTCGCAGGCCAATCCTATTGGGGTAGTTTTTCAACTGAGGGTTTCTCTTCTCAAGTGACTCCAGCTGGTTTCTTGTTGATATCAAATTAGCCAATCAACCACCTAGCTCCATTCCTGGTCCATTTAAAGTTCAAATTTGCCTCAATTTTTGGCAACTTTAAATTTACTTCTGTATGTGTCGAGAAATATATTGAAATGGAATGAAATGACACATGGATAGATGGGCTTTTGAATTAATGCTTGCATATCTTTGAGCCTCACCTATTCCCTATAAAATTGGTGCTTCTTTCTATGAAAATGTGAGACCTCTGAGAACCATCCAATCCTGAACCAAGGAGGCAACTTAAATACTGCTAAAAGAAGTCCAAAACCCTTGACAAGTGACTGAGGTGACCCCCATGTACTTTGTTTTTCCCAGTCTGAACTTTTAAAAACATCTTCATTTTGTAAAACTTTGTAGCAGTTACACAAGAATGCCCCATTCTCTCTCTCTTTGACTTCAGTTCATGAGCCCTAAGTAAATGGCCTTTCTTGTTCTCGAGAAGGCTGAATTAATATTAAGGTTAAGATGTTAAAAATATATTTATTATACTATATATTTTTTTAAATCAGTGAATGTTCTTTCAATTAAACCACTTCAGAGAAGTCCATTTGATTGTTGAATATTTTCCCTAAGCCTAGCATCAGCAAGGCCACTCAAGTGAAATGCTGGCTGTCTTTTTACAGAGTCCAGTGACTCCAAAACTTTGTGACTTTAAGTACAACATGCTGGATGCCTTTTGATGGAATTGCCCCTATGTATTTTATTGGAATTATAAAGTTATTTGTTCAATAATTATCAGACTACTATTAATAAAAATTAAAGAATTGGATGAAAGAAACAGACAAAAAGAAATATGTTCTTTGTAACATGTATGTTCTGATTTTGGAGGCTCTCAGACAGACTACTAACATGAAAATTGGAGAAACTTTCTTACTTTTTTTCAGAGACTCACTGTGGAACAACCCCATAGGTCACTATAAATAGAGGGTCATCTCCCAGCCACCATGATCTGAATAAGTCTAGTTTTCTAACTGCTTGGAAATTAACACAATCTCGAGTATTCTAGAGGCCATAGCCTTTCATGTGAAGCAGAGGAGGGAAGCCAGGCAAGGTCAACCCCTGGTGTTTTTTACTTGAATACTAAAACCAATCTAGAAACAAAACAACAACTATTTAGACAACTGAACTTCCACAAATAGGGTTATGAATGACAACAGAATCTTACATGTAAATCTGCAATACATTTTAAAGAGGACACCTGGAATATTTTATTTGTGTTTCAGGCACTAGTTCCTTCTCCTCAGCCATAAAAAGATAATCAATGAAAGGCAATAGGGCAATAGTCATCCCCACAATTTCTAGGACGGAGTGGGATCAATCCTAGACTATGACTGAAAGCTGTCATAGAAGAGCTAGGGTAGTTTTTGGCTTTAATGAAAATGTGCTTGTATCCTTGAAGACGGTTGTTCTCCATGAGAAAGGATCAGAGAAACATTTATTAAGCAACTTTATTATCTATGATCAGCCATTATTAAAGAATTCAGCAATTAATGAATAAATTGTTAATAATATTCACTTATGTGATTGCTTCTATTTCCTAGTTAGGCATATTTTATTAGGTGGAAAAATATCCGTGATGACTGAGGGAAAGAGTTGATGGTTGTCAATTAATTTCAGTCATATATGCACAGCACAAGTATGAAGAATTACCATAATCTTATAGGAACTTAATATTATGAAAACATGCCACTGAGTTTATTTGGCTGATTGAGCAAGCAAACAATGAACAAACAGCAGCTTCGGGCAGTCCACAATGCTGAGCCTAACTTGAGTCACATGTCCCTAGAAAGCAACATAGGAAATTTCCCAACTCCTGTGTCCAGAGACATAACTAACCTCCTATATGTGATTATAAAATTGCCCCCTCCATTTCTCATAAGTGACCTATTTATTTCACCCACAGCATCCCAGATGCACCTTCTGTCCTCTGAAACATTCCACAGTCTTGCAATAGTTAAAACCCACTCATCTTCATTAACTTCATTTTTGTCTTCGATGAGAGAAAAGAGACTTTAACAAAAAAATATTCTTGTATCCCGAAAGAGTGTTGTTTCCTATGGGAAATAAACAGAGAAACATTTATAAAGTAACTTTATTGATCTAGGAAATTTCAAATAAAACTGCCTTGGAAATGCATATAAAAGGCAGTCCTTGCTTGGGTGAAGAATTAGTGATCTGGACATAATTGGAAAAGGAGATGGGAAGCACAAGAAAGCAAGGGAAGTGGTGTGGAACATCTATCTCAGGCTCCGTTTCTGCAGATCCAGAGTCCCGCGTGAAGAAGAGAAAGAAAGCTGAATAGCTAACTCTGTCTGCTGGCACATTTTAAAACCTGAGTAAACAAATGTTTTCAGAGCCAAATGTTTCCCAAGTGCCAAGATAAAATAGCTTGAGAGAAAATAAGAGCCTTATTCAAGCCACCCCAGTGACACGGCTATATTGGAGAAAAAAATTTAAGCCTCTCAAATTAGAAAGTGTTGGAAATTTAAATTTCTATTTGCTAAGTTAAAACTGATACCAGATGAAATCAATTATATTAACATGTAATATCCTTAATACTAGTGTTTATTACAAATGAATCACATGTTTTATTGAGAGATCTTTGTACATGGTGCTGCTTTGAAATTTCTCTCCAGTTGAAGTGGGTATTTGTCATTACGTTTATTTTTCAAGAAAGTAAGTGAAGACAAAGATGTTTGGTATCCTTCTTGATGTAACAGATAGGCAGAAAGAAACAAGAGTCAAAATTTACAGTGTTTTTCCCCCTTGCAACTATTCTTTGGGCTTGTTTGAGGAAAATGTATCTACATTTAAGTAGGAAGGCAAAATAAATATAATTTGTGAATGTCAAGACCTACAGTTTGCTTGATGAAATCACATAGGAAAGGCATATAGATACAGAGAAAAGATAGAAACTTCGTAATTCAAATGTTTAGAGATATTCAAGAAGACTCAGGAATCAAGACCCTAGTGAGGAAAGTAACGAGAGTTAAACATAAAGTGACAAAAGAGTTTTGGTTTTTTTTTTTTTAGAAAAAATAATTGATGTACCTGGTTGTATAAAGAAAGAGTAAAAATACTGCTATTCAATAATGCAGAGAACACCCAAGAAATCTTCTCAATATTGGGTACTTAGCTAGAGTGACTTGTAAGAAAAATAAAAGAACTTTTGGTATGGCTGACATGCCAGCTCCAGGTCCATCATGGCCCAGAACTGAGATCTGTCCTCCAGGATCACATGGAACCTGTTTAAGGGACTAAGCTTATATGCAAAAGTTTAAAATGTTACAAAACTTATATTGGGATGTATTCTTATCTAAAACAGAGGACCCTATTTGAGCAAAACAGAAAACTGAGAAACTGGACTACATAAAAATTCAAAGCAACTTTAAGCGAAGTTTAAAAACAAAGAAGGATTGATAGAAGTATTTGCATTAATAAAGAAAGATTTCAATTCCAACCGAAGGAAAGTGAATATAAAAACTTTAATTTTAAAAGGTAATTTAATGTTCAAAGCTCAATTTAAAGAAGATGAAGTACAAATATGTTATATAAACATAAAAGAAAAATTTAATACATAGCAATTAGGGTACCACAAATTAATAACAATGAATATTACTTTTATCTATTAATTGTGAGCCACAAAAATAGTATAAAACATACTAAGTAATAATGCACATGTTAAAGGATTACTTTCAAGTCTTTTGGTAAGAATGCAGACTGTTTCAATCATTTGAAGCCAGCCAGCTTAGAATTCTTTGTCAAATTTAATTATCCATATAAATATTTCAACTTAGTCTTGTATATATTAGTCTTCTTGTGAAAAATTAATCCCATTTAGAAATATTTGTCACAATGTTATTTGTAGTTAAAAAATAGATGCATAAATGTCAATCTATGGCATATAGTTAAATACAATATGAGATTTTAGGCAGCTTTAAAGAGGAACAATCCTAAATGGGTCAACTGTACAAACTTTGACAACCTGTCCCTCCCAAGGCCAAGGAAACATCATGGCAGAAGGACTGCAAGAGTCAGAGGTAGGAGACCATCAGTGTCTTAGTTCTACTTGGTCTATTGTAACAAAATGCATCTGAAAGCTGACAGACACTAGTCACACAAAGAAGAATGCCTAAGAAGCTAATGAAATTGTAAATTTTTTAGCATCTGAGATGAGGGCTTGTGAAGTAGAAGTAATGATGACTGACCATCTCATTTTACTCAAAGGGTCACTGAATTACTTGAAGATAATTTTGCATTTTTTTTTTTTTTTTGAGACAGAGTTTCTCTGTATAGCCTTGATTGTCCTGGACTCACTTTGTAGACCAGGCTGGCCTTAAACTCACAGCAATCCTCAGGCCTCTGCTTACTGAGTGCCAGAAGTAAAGTGTGTGTGTGTGTGTGTGTGTGTGTGTGTGTGTGTGTGTGTGTGTGTGTGTGTGTGCACGTGCGTGCCACCATACCCAGCATTAAAGATATTTTAAAAAATATTTTATTTAATACTATTATATGCATAAAATATGCTTGCGTCATACCCACACTCTCATTCCATCCTCTTCAATTCCACCATCCACTTCCCCATTGCATGGAGAGTTGTAAGTTAGACTTAAAAACTAAAGAAAGAATAAGTGTTTTTTATTCAACATGCCTGCACAATTATCTCCTTGCTTTTAAGAATATATTTAAAACCAATTCTATTTGAATCAAAGAGTTGTGATAAAATCTTAAAGACTCAAAATTTTCTTCAAGTTAGAAGCATCCCTATAAATATTATCTACCTGAAAAGATCATTGAAACCACACTTTTCTCTTTGTTTAGTTTATATTTTTATGAAGTATACACACACGTTTTACAAATGTATATGTGTACACAATCACAGTGGCTACATCCCAAATGACAATATATTTTTGTGTTTTATATTTCTGTACAGTGTTCCGAGTTCTTTCTGCAGGGACCAGAGATTAGATTTTATAACAAAGTGAAAAATTGGAATCTATTTTATCTTGTGTAACTCTTAGATAAGGTCTAAAAAAAATCTCACCTCAGGTAAGAATGTGAGTATGAGAAAGTGTTTTGTTCCAAGTAAGTGAGATCCAAGGATCCCACAGAATGGAAAAAAGTGATTCATTCACATACTTTTTTAGCTTTGCCACTGGCAGATGAAATGATAACTCTAAACTTGGAGATTGAACATTGACTATTTGCATGCCTCATATTCAGCTGCTTGAGGAGTTTCACCGAGGAGGGAGCTGTGCTTGCGTCGCTATCAACTTCCCACAGCACACCAGGTAGGTACTTAGATTCCCCACAGCTGCGAGTCATCGGACACGTCTGCTGTGGAACTGCTCAGAACTATTGGAAGGGAAAGGTTCTTATTCCATTGGTATTTAATGGAGACCCTGGCTTATGGGGAGAGGTCAGATCACTGCAAAGTCCTATATATCTCAGGCATTTTGTTCGACGTAACAGTGCTTAAAAACATCCTGACCATGACCCTCCCCTTCAGCCATTTTGTGGAGGCTGTGGTTAGAGGGTGAGGAAGGAAGACTCAATCTTTCAGAGTCCTAGGGGTGAGGAATAGCATGGACAAGGGAAGGAGGGTAAGAATGGGAAGACAAGACAAAGGGATTACAAACAGGATGTGAATAAATCACAGTACCAACAACAACAACAATAATAGCAATAAATAGAAGAACTGATCACATTCAGTAAAAAGTGTGTTTTGTGCTTCCCAGTGTGATAGCCTCATGACTTCATTGCCTTCTGGATCCCACTTCTCTATAATCCTTCACCAGTTCTAGGAGTTGAGGTCAAAGCAAGAAATACATAAGCGACTAGATGTCAGAATTGTACTGGCCATGCTCCTGTATCTTGAGAGGAGTCTCATGACACTGGCAGTTCATGGGTAGCACATTAGCAGTAGCACAAATCTGAAGTAGGAAACTCATTGAGCTGGCCTAGGAAGGGAATGGGGGTAAAGACTGATGCTGCATTGTTAGGCAGCTACTGTCTGAAGTCTGGCCGTTTGGTGGATGAGTAAGATCAGAATCCTCCCATTGTGAACACTGGTTTCTACTGAGCAGAAACAATTGCCAGAATCTTGGTGAGATGTAGGTTATTCTGGAGCCCAGCTAGAAACTTACTAATGAAAATCTCCACGTGCAAAGCATGGAGGACCACTAGTCTAGAATAATTGATTGTGCTTCCTTCTCAATATTTAACTTCTCTAATTTATTTATTGCTATCTGGTGAAAAGGAAAAGAAAGAGCTATGGAAATTGTACCTACTTTGCCTACTGTACCAAAAACAGTAAGGTGAAAATCTAAGAAATATGAAAATCAAAAAATCAAAGCAACAGTAGAATAGCTAAGTTTGGTGAGGTTCATGTCCTGAATTGTATTTTCAAAAAAATGTGCATTGTTTTCTTGGGATTTGTGTGTTCTCTATTCACTTATTTTTTGAATTTAGCAGTGATGCCATCCTTTTTATTTTTATTTTTATTTCTGTTTGTTTGTTTGTTTTTTGATACAGAGTTTCTCTGTGTAGCCTTGGCTCTCCTGGACTCTCTTTGTAGACCAGACTGGCCTTGAATTCACAGAGATCTGCCTGCCTCTGCCTCCCTGAGTGCTGGGGTTATAGGCATGCACCACTGTACCTGGCTAATAACACCTTCTTTATCTGTTTTGCACTTCATGATCACTGCCTTGGGGATTTCTTAAAGTTTCTGAGATTTGGCCCCCTATCATCCTGATGGGGACGATGGCGGCATTCAGTGAGACATGGTGTTAAAGAAGTCCAAATATTGATCTTTAGGCAGTAGGAAGAGAGGTATGGGCCATTGATAACTCAGCCTACCCACAGTGACACATTTTCTCCAAGGCCAAACAAACTCCAAGAAGGCCCAAACCTGTTAATCCTTATAAACCCTTTCAAATAATTCTGCTCTCAGGGGACTAAACCTTCAAATATATGAGCCTATGGGGGGCATTCTTATTCAGAGCACCAGACTAAGAAATTGAAACAAGGAAAGACAATAAAGATACTGTGTTTCACTGTCTTATTTTATATAGGTTCTTCAGGAAATCTATGTTGATACTCTTTAGCCATTTTAATCACTCTAGCTGTGAGCTCCACAATCTCTAACAATGTCCCCAATCACCAGAGCTGGCTGTGTCCAGCTGCTTCACCACTGATGGGCTCATTCGCTCTTTTAACTCTAGCAAGCTTCTTGATTTTGAAAATTTGATTTTGGTAGGTTTATAGGTCTCATGCATAAAACCCCCTTTTGTTATTTTTCTCTTACTAAGAGCTATAAAATAACCATAATCTTTTCATAGTGTATTCAAAATACTCTGCTTGAAAACCTGCTTAAATTCTAGAAAGCTTTACAAAAATTTAAATTACAATGGTACTGTCTTTTGTGTTTGTCATTATCTTTCCTAGGCTTTGTCACTTCCATGGCAACACACACTGTATTTTACTTTGTGTTTAAAAATTATTTATGCTGAGCCATAAATGCAGCTTTTTATGAATATTCAACAATGCCTTCCAAATGGTGAAGTATTCCAACCCTTGTCTTAAATCCTTCCCCCACAAAACTTCTAAATTAATTCTTTGAAGTTCAGCGCTGATCATGTCACTCCCCTGCTCTCAAACCATCAGTGACTCCCCAGCATTGATAAAGTAAGACCTTGCTCCTTTCTCTACATTCTGTCTCTGTGTCCTCTGCAGACTGGTCCTTTCCTGCTTTTAGTACCTTATACTTGACCTCTGAACATCAGGCAGAAAATGCTGTGCCTAGAAACCCCAGATGGCTTATTAAAAGAGCCATAGACAATAAAGCTGTTGTTACATAACAAAAGCAAGGATGAATATAAAGAACAGTGACTGCTTAATTGAAAATTCTCAGTATCATCATGATCCTGTTCACCTTCTCGGCAATCCTCTCAGCGTTGCCTTAGTCACCTGGGAATGCTCGCTTCTCTTTCAAATACTAAAGTGCTGAAAGAAACAAAACAGAGAGAAACCATGTCTTATGTCTGTTATCAATACTAGGGAAACATAGAGTAATTACTAAGACTTGGAAACTAGAGAGGGACCATGATATGGACAGGGGTGGAGTTGGGGCTGAAGCTATATAGAAAGGGAGGAAGTAGAGCATGGGTACTATAAAGGAGAAAAGGGAAAAATGAGAGGAGGAGTTTGTCTGAGAATGGGGTGGGGGAGAGAAACAGAGAGTGAGAGAGAGGGAGAAAGGATAAAGAACACCAAGGATATTTGAAAATGGCACAGGGAAACACTACATGTTCACATAAAGCTATACAATTAATATATATGTATACATTATAAATATTATACATTATAAATATTATATATTATATAAATATATATATAAATATTATACATAATAAATAAATATCACTTCGGATGATAATGTTCTCCATAAGCCACAGACTGACTGACTATCTAACTAAAGCCCTGGTGTGGAGCATAGGGTCAGGGGAATTCAGAGACTCACAAAACAATAGGCTATTTTCATTGCTCTTTGTTGCATTTCAGAAGTTAATAATAAAACAATATTTATAAGCACACACACACTTTAGACATAGTCTTTGAAGAAATGGAGGTAATGCTTACCTGAAGCCCCCTTCCACTGTGAAGTACCTGTCATAGTATCCAATGGTTCCAAGCAAGCTGCTTAGAGAAAAGAAAAGTAAAAGTTCTACTCAGCTCTAGAGCCTATAAACCACAGCAATAGTAACCAACAGCTACCTTTTTGGATTTAATATCAGCCCAGTAGGAAGGACTAATTTTGGTATTATAAATATAGCCTATGACCTAGGGCTGGAAAATCATGGGTGCTAAAGGAAAGCATACCACTGTCATTTTCCCAGAACCTATAAATTTCCCAATATCATTCTAAATACCTATCTTTATATCCCAAGTATAGCTCTTAAGACTCATCAAAGTAGTTTCTTGCTGCAGCAGATAGAGCCCATCACAGAAACCTACAACTGATCAAATACAGAGAACAATTGGGTGTGGGATTCCTAACCCCAAATAATACATCTACAACACAACTAAATCTAAGACTCAGGAAAATCATAGAAGAGAAGGGAGAAAGATTGTAAGATCCAGAAGATATGACAGGTAGTTACACCCATCAACTCTTAACAATATGGTTGACTGCACATTAACAGCACAACGAAACCACCCATCGACTGCTGAAATTTCATAAGGATGTATGAAATTTCACAAGTTTCTATTCTTGGATGAAGAGCCACAGACAATTTAAAGTTGTGAAAAAGGAGAATAAGACTTCTGCAGGGATGAGCTGTTTATAAGCTATCTGATCACAAGTTCTCATCGTTAAACACATGTACACCTGAGGGACACTAATGGGTTCAACAGGATGGAGAGAGAGAGAGAGAGAGAGAGAGAGAGAGAGAGAGAGAGAGAGAGAGAGCTAGAGAGAGAGAGAGAGAGAGAGAGAGAGAGAGAGAGAGAGAGACAGAGACAGAGACAGATTAACTGTAATAAATAAAATAAGTGGTTACAAAATTATGAGAGAATTGGGGACAAAGGAGGAGATGGAAAGGGAAAAACATGGAGTAAAAGTCATGTCAATATACTTTTCATTTATGAGGAAATCTACACCCACCATTTTACTAAGCCAGCAGAATCCCTAACAACAAACTAAAACATTAGTCATTATACCCACAGAGAAGTATGGTCTTAACTCCTCAGCAGGGAAACAGTTTTTTGCAATAGCTCTGAGAGCACCGTGGAAAAGGGACGGCCGTGACTGTATGAGTCAGGAAATGAGTGTGAGACTGGGTCTCATTATAATATTAGAATCTACACCCATAAAGACGTAGCAGTCTGGCTGCCGAAACGTAAGCTGAACAAGTGTGATCACAATGGACATGGCAAAATGAAAAGGTAAATGACCATGGGACTTTAGCCCTACATATAGAACTATAGGCAACTCAGAAAAGCTGAGCACTGGAGAGGAGATCTTCCACAGAGAAGAGTACACCTGCTAATTGACCACACCCAAACGGTCAGTCCTGAATACACATCTACAAGTAACATTATACAAACCAAGCAGGTTATATTTAAGAATGTTTATGTATATAACTATCTGCATGCAATAATAATTAATGAAAGAGGGGGCCATGAATTTAAGGCAGAGTGGAGAAGGGTATGTGGGAGTGTTTAGAGGGAGAAAAAGGAAGAGGAAATGTAATTATAATCTCAAAAAAGTGTTGAAAAAACCTTCTCTCTAAACAAAATAGATGTTAAAAAGAAAAGAAGAGTAAACCAGTATGGGGCAGAATTTTGGTTTATTAAAGGGTATTTTGAATAGAGATAGTTTAAGCTTGAATGTTAGGAGAAAGAAGGCTCTTCAGAAGAAAGTAATACACTCATTCCCAGAAATAGTTATTTCTTCTGTAAAAGACTTTAATTTCACTGTCCTTATAGAGCCATATATGCCTTTTGGGTGAGTTTTGAAGTTATAATCTTCAAATTACTGCTAAGAAGCCCAAATGAAATCACGGTGTTGTTTCTGTGGCATCCTGACAGGATTACAACCACCAAGGTGGAAGTCTAGATCTCAGAGATGCAGAAAGTTAGAATTTCTCCATTTTAAATAAAAGTTAACTGCCTGTTTGCAAGATTCTTTGAAAACTGATGAGTGGGTGAATCACACCCCAGCCACAATCATAAACTCTCAGGCTTAAGCCTAGGTAATTGCCACTTTGTTATAAATAATTGTGTTCCTACATATGAAATAGCTTCTGTCTTGGCAGCAATCTTTATATATATAGGTTCTCATATATATAATGAGACAAGGTTTCTCTGTGTATCCTTGGCTGTCCTGGACTCACTTTGTAGACTAGGCTGGCCTTGAACTCACAGAGATCTGCCTATCTCTTCCTCCCCTAGTAGTGGGATTATTGGTGTGTGCCACCATGCCAGTCCATAGCAAATAATTCGTGAGAAGCATCAAGCAGACTACAGGATGAGATCTTCTCCTCCCTACTCATAATTCTTTCATGTATCCTAGCACATGAGGTGAAAATGCATTCAGTCTTTGATGAGGACTATGTGCTCACCTATTTGCTTTATCTAGCCTAAACCCTTATTTAGTATCACCATGGACTAAATGTTAGAATGGATTATACAGATATCAAAACCTATGAGTCTTCTTGAGTTAGATTTTTTTTCCCTTCTGAAAATATGTTTGTCACAAATCAAATGCCCAGTAGGTGGTAGGTGATATAATCCTCTTTTGTGCCTTAAATGGACCTAATATGTATGGCACCGTCCTTTGTCATAAAGGTGTTTTGAAGAGTAGATCTTGGAATTAGACTGATAACTGGAGATAGAAGACTTGACAACTTTAACAGAACAGTGTTGCCATACTACTTCTCCAGAGCTCCTCCATGTTTTAAATCTCCCAACTCAGAAAAATTCCGTGACAAAGCACACATGGTGTCTACAATTTGATCTTCTTCCCTCAGCCTCCCATGAACTGTCATGCCTCTTACTCACTTGGCTCACCTATAGAACAATCACAATTACAGTTACTGTCTTGTACTGGTATTCATAAGAATTAGCATAGACTTCCGGCCCCCAGGAATGATTCCTCTGTGAATAATAAGTAGACTGCATGCTTTCTTTTTCAAAAAATGACTATTATAAAGTTTCTCTTCTCATCTAGTTGATTCAGCCAATTTCAGGTAGAACTCCACATAGGTATATAGTTGTCTTCTGTGTTTGAAACTAGTAAAGTCCCAGTATGCTAACCAACATCTGCTATGGGTACAGCATTACTTCCATGTCCCACATCAGCAGAATCAGCCTGACTGAAGCATCTCTGGCTCAGAAGGGGATTCCAGCCTCCTGTAAAAGATAGGGTGCATAGAGGAGGAGAAAGATTGGAGCTTGGGAGGTTGCTACAGAATGGCAGAGGTGGTTGGAGTGTGGGTAGTCATTAGTGTCCTTTATTTTTAAATTAACCAGCTCATTTTTAAATTAATACTGAGAATGGCGTTTGGCTGTTGCTCTTAGAGTTGTGTGCTGGATTCCTTAAACCTGAAGAAGCCTAATGATGTATATATATATGCATATATATACATATATATATAATTTTATTTGATATTGATACATTAGTTGATAATCATTAAAATAGACATTTAAAACAAATACTAATATAACAATATCAAATACATATCAAAACCAATCATTAAAATTTATAGTTAAGATTAATAAAATTTAAAAATTGGATTTTTGTTTTATCTTTTATTTTAGTAAATCACTTTACAGCTGGATCCCAGCACCCTCCTTCATCTCCTCCCAATCCCACTCTCATATTCCCTGCCCCCATTCTCCCTTCTCCTTCTTCTCAGAGAAGTGGAGGCCCCCAAGGGATACCAACCCACCCTGGCACCTCAAGTTGCATCAGAACTAAGTGCATCCTGTCCTATTGAGAGGATACAGGGCAGCCTTGCCAGGGGAAAATGATCCAAAAGTAGGCAAAAGAGTCAGAGGCAGCCCCTGCTCCCATTGTTAGCACACCCTTATGAGTAAGTTAATTACAAGTGCCTTTCAATAGGTAGATATTTCTCTTTAGGTTTATTAATCAGGGTTTGAAGAAACATTAGTAAAGCAAAATGGACTAACCTGTAATTGAGAAAGAAAATAGCTCTTGGATTATTTTGTTTCACACATCTCTCCAAGTATTTCCCTGTTTTGAGATGTCAGAGTATTGTTTCTATACCTAACACAGAGTCACCCATAGGCATGAAAAGTGACTTTAGTCAAGCCAATTCATTGCATTATTTACAGGAAGTATTAAATATTTATCTACTGGGTAATTGAGTTGAACTTTACCCAGGAATAAAATAAAGACGCTTCTTACAGTACAATGAGGGCTTGAAAAATTTAATCTTGTGAACATTGTAATAAATGAACTTTAGCTCTCAATTACTCTTTGCTCAATATGCAGTTTCAGATATATGTATATATTTAGTCTGTCAATGTTTATATTGGAAATGTGATGAAAACACAAACAATTAAAATTGACGTTCTATGAATGACTAAATTAATGAAAACAAAGATATGTATTCACTAATCTGAATAAGATTGAATATATTATATTACTAAGTAATTCTGTTTTAATAAATATAATTTATTTCCCCAAATAACTATGAGTTATTTGTTACTTCTTTTATTTATCTTGCCTAAAATTGCCTAAAATGTTCAGGGAATCTCTGTGCCCAAGTTCGCATTTCTCCAGAAGTTCTGCTATAATCTCTTTGTGACATATGCCTCTGAACTTGTCCCCTCTCATACAACATAACTCCATCTGGGGCCTTTTCTGACAGTATTGGGTAACACTGCAATTCACAAAATGTCAAGAGACTCACTTTTACACTCTGCCAACTGTTTCTGATGAAGTATAGCTTGTTATGTTGGTTCAGTCTCGATGAGTAAGAGGTAACTATGAATTGGGTTTACACCTTTCCAATATGAAAGACTGCTCCTTTCAACTGAGTTCAGGGTGCTGGAGTCTCATGAATAAGAACTTACATATTTTCTAGCAAATATATTTTTCTTATGTATTATTACTATTCATAGCATGTTTTTGAAATATAAATTTCCATAATAAACACAGGAACCTGTGAGAACAGAGGATATATGTTTGATTTACTAGGTCTTTCAGTGCCCACTAAATATTTACTTTAAAAATTTACAAAAACTACAGTTTTTTGCAAATGATGCCTAAATATTATACATTTACAGACAAATTTAATACCTAAATATTATATTATAAATTTTGGACACTGTGGTAGTTAGATGTGCTAATTTTTAAGTTAGTATGTTAAATCCCAAATATTCTCTATTTGGGAAGTTATATTTTAAATATTTTATCATTAATATAAAATATATTATATTTATAATAACATAAATGGAGGGTTTCTTTTGAGACAGAGTTTCACTGTGTAGCACTGGCTGTCCTGGAGTCTTTTAGTAGACCAGGCTGGTCTCAAGCTCACAGGGCTCCACCTACCTCTGCTTCCTGAGTGCTGGCATTAAAGGCATGCAGCATCATTGCCCAGTTGAGATTTCTTAAAATGCTAGTAATTGCATTAAATTTTTTTGACCATAATCAATTATTAACTTCATTAAGTAGGAAATATAGAAACTGTGGTAATTATTGGATTACTTTTACAATGCTTCACTTAGATTTGATTATTAAGTAAATTATAAAATTTGGAGCTTTTCTTACATTAGCACAGACATTAATATCTCTAAATATTAAGCTCAATTTAGTCTCTTATATTGACAAAAACACACCGCAAAATACTGATACATGTCTTTCGAAAGTCCAAAAGAAAATTGATATCTCATTCAACTGGACATACCCTTCATTAATTTTAATGAATATTAATATCATTTTATGTGTTGTGAAGTGGTAATAACAGCCAACAAATGGAATATTCTCCCTGGGGTCACAGCCTTTTCAGCTGTTTCTTTCTTATAAACCACAACCTACTTCTTCGCTTATATGAAATCTGCAGTGTTATGTGCTGAGTAGAAAGAAACCTTTCACCAGATTAAGGAGCAGTTTAAAAATGGTGCAGCTCTTTCAAAAGGAGCAATTTGGAAGTAAAACAAATTCAGAACTGAATCACGAGGATATGGAATCCCGTCCTTTTCTTTCCTCATTCTCAGATAGCCCTTGAACTCACTCTTTCCTGGCTAAAGGGACACATCCCATTGCTTTCCTGAAGATATGCACACCAATATTATTCTTTCTCCGTCCAATGGGGATTAATGTACAGGAGTTCTAAAGTTCTACTTGCATCTCAGTCTAGTGAAATCCTTAAGAGTGTGGAGAAAACATGAAATATAAATAATACAGATGAAGTGAAGGGATTCATTCTTTACCTTTATTTGTGATAAATTCTTATTATTTCAGAAAATGTCCTCAGTAGATTTAGTTACCTATATTATTTGCACTCATAGAATCTGCATCTTATATTCTCCTACTGATATTAATGCAAGTTCTATAAACTGAAATTTAAAAGACAATTATGTACCTTATAACGCTCTGACAGAATGCTTCCAGCTCTATTATGTCTCAAAGTGAACAATAAAATTAATATTTAGAAATTAATATGACTTGCAAAATGTATACATTTATATGAACCTTCTGAGTTACTATATAAATAGACAAAATTAGAATAATAATAATAATACTGCATTTTAATTATATTTTAATTGGTTGAAATTAAATTTTAATTATGTCATTTTCTTATTCCCTATTCTGCCAACCCTATTCAAGTAACTTCCAATGCTCTTTCTCAAATTCATGACCTTTTTTTCTTTAATATTGGGGTGGGTGTGTTTAAATATATAAATACAACCTGATCAGTCTGTATAACATTACTTTTATGTATATTATTTCATGGCTGATCAACCTAGGATGGGTAGTCAACTGATGGATCTTCTCTGAGGAAGGCTACTTCTCTTCATGTTAGCATTCCTTTGTTGCTTATGGTTCTTTGTCTAGAGCTGGAACTTAATAAGATTTTACCTTTCTTTGTTAATATATCTATTGGTGTAATAATTTCTCTGTTCTTGTTTAGATGTTGCTAAGACTTGATGAGCTAGAATCTCTGACCATTCTAGGAGAAACAGTCTCACAGCAAACTTCCTGTTCCTCTGACTCTTACAATCTTTCTGCCTCGTTTTATGTTATGGTCCCTGAGCCTTGGGTGCAGGAGTTCTTTTGTAAATGTACCAGTTTGTAGGCTTTGATCACTTGAACTTCATTTGGGGTCTTTAATGACTATACTTCCCTTCGAACCATGTCCCATAGATAGGAAAGAACGAAGGTTAATAGGGGCAGGAGAAGTAGACCTTTTTTAGACTCAGTTCCTTGGGGATGTTCTGCTCTTCATTGTCAGGGTTCCCGAAGACCCATTAAACACTCAACCAGAAATTCAGCAAAAGCGACCACAATTCCAGCAGCTGGAACCCAGAGCAGCAGCCAGAACCTAGAACCTCAAAGTGTTTCCTGGAACATTTCTCTCCAGGAGTGTCTCAAAGCAATGAACAGCCAAGCGTATGAAGCAAAAAGCCAAGCCTCCGGTTTTGTGCTCATATATATCTCCCCTCAGAATCCATACCAGGATGTATATCTTCTGGCAAAGACCATGCCCCCGCATGGGGCAATTCCCCTTCTAGTGGACAAACATCCCACTCTCTCAAACATGTCTTTTTTTACATCCCACACGTGGGATCAAAACAAAAACATGTTTACGCCCACTACACCAGCTTAAAAACTCCTCCCTAAGCTGACTAGCTTTCATGGTACCACAGCTGCCCTGCAAACTTCTAAGGGAGGGGAGCAGCCACTAGGCTTACTTAGTTATGACACTTATGAACCATGTATGTCATGATAACCATAAGGGTGGTTATACATACATTGTATACTGGATACATACAGGAATACATACATTGGAAGTAACCAAGAATTCTCCATTTGAATTTAAGGCCCACTCAAAAAGAGGGAAATGACGCTTATACAAGACACCTGGGTAACTCCCTGGGCCTGTTACGGTTCTTGGAGGAGAGTCTAAAAGTGACACTTTACTTATCACAATTCCTAATTAGATGCAAACTATTTATCCTTATATAACCACATACAGATAGGTCTCACCACCATTAAGTAAACTCCTATCTCCAGCAGATGGAGACCATTACAAGAAACCACAACTGATCAAAATGCAAAGAAGAACTGACTTGTGATGCCCATCATAAATGATACATTCTGTACTGTTTGACATAATATATTTTTTATTTAGAAAGCACTTCACAGTCAGAAGGCCAAGGCAGGAGGATGGCGACGAGTTTGAGGCCAGCCTGGTCTACAAAGGGAGTGCAGGACACCCAACGCTACACAGAGAAATCCTGTCTTGAAAAAACAAAGGAAAAAAAAAAACTAAAGAAAGCACTTTAGTGATGGACTTTGAATATTACAATATTGACCTGTGAGGCAAGATTTCCCCCACTGGAGCAATAGTGGCAATACTGTTTATGGAGCTAACCAGTCACTTTCTTAACTAAACTTGAGGCCTACTCTATAGGAAGAAATTTATCTCTGGTACTATAAATATGACCAAAGCTCATAACTGGTGAGTTCATAGGCTCAGGGATAGAACTTATTGATATTTCCCGACTAAAGAGTCATTTTGCCAAGCTTTTTCTTAAGTATTTATGCTGATACCCATATGTTTGTGCTGCTTTCAGGATTAGTTAGGGAAACCATTAATTTCACTTCTCAACAAGCAATGTGGTTAATGCAGAAAGTCCTTACTGTTATGATAGGCAGATTTGGGTCCAGGAGTCCCACTCAAACTAAGGCACCAGCCAAGGACAATACAGGCGGTAAACTTTAAACCCCTTCCCAGATCTAGCCAATGGTCAGAACATTCTCCACAGTGGAGTGGAGAGTGGGATATGACTTTCTCATGTACTCTGGTGCCTCACATTTGACCATGTCCCCTGGAGGGGGAGACCTGGTGGCACTCAGAGGAAGGACAGCAGGTTACCGAGAAGAGATTTGATACCCTATGAGCATACACAGGGGGAGGTAATCCCCCTCAGGAATAGTCATAGGGGAGGGAAATAATGGGAAAATGGGAGAGAGGGAAGAATGGGAGGATACAAAGGAAGAGATAACCATTGAGATGTAACAAGAATAAATTAATTTAAAAAATTTAAAAACAAACAAACAAACAAACAAAAACAAAGTGCTAAGAACACCGAAAGTCACTGTCAATGGTCTGATGTAGATAGGACATCTATATAATATAAAGTCCCCACCACCCTCACAAGTCTCAATGTATATTTTAGAGGAGGGGCCACAAAAATATAAGACATGACATGGCTGTTGTACATATGAAACTCACAGCAGATCTGGTTATTTGCACATGGCCTTTACCAGATCAAATCGGCTCAAAGTCATGGTGGGAGGAATGGAATTCTGAGGCCTCATATTTAACACAGAACTATGAGCATTTGTTGGCTGTCAAGGGAGGCAGAGTCCCTCTTCTTTTGGATGGTAGCAGCAAGTATAACTCATGCACCATAGATGGCATGATACCTATGCATATACAGGCATCACTAATTGGTCTCAGAGGGTATAGATCACAAAACAAAGCAGAACAGACAGATGATAATATTGGGGAGCAGATTGGTTGGGGAGGCCCACGGGACACTGGAAGGAGGCAGTGGAGTATGGGCAGGATGAATATTAATTCTATAGATGTATGAAACTTTCAGACTATTAATGAATAAAAGTAATTGAAAATACACAAAGACCACAAAGTGGAACTAAGAAGTTCATCTACTGAAGTCCTACTAGTCTGCCACAAGTAGGTTTGTGCTGGTTCCTCTCAGTTTTCCTTCTTAGGGAGTTCATCATGCCCACCAGGATGCATAAGACTATTAATTAATGTGTCTTGTCAACATGGTTTATAAAATCCAACACTATGTTTCTTGATTATAGTTAAGTTGTCATATCTGAAAGTGAGAGCGGTACATTTTCAACAATAATGATCTGAGCACATCTTCCCTTTCCTACCTGATTTAGATGTTTCCAACATTTCTTTCTTGCGAAGCTTCCTCTATTTTCTAAATGTTTCTAAACAATATGCTAATGCTGTTTCCTTCAAGATTTGACTTTTAAAAGTATTTAGACTAATTTATTGACTTGCTGCTATGGTAATGAGTATTTATTTTTTGTCATGACTATCAAGTATTACTTTCCACACCATCCCAAGAGTTACAATTAGTTTTTCTAAATCAAGTTTCATTCATAAATATTTATATAATTATAAATGCATGATTATAAGTAATTAGTAATTTTATATTTCCCATCCTTTTAAATTTTTGAGTTACCTGGACTTAATAATTATCTTTTCCCTCTTCTCCTTAAATTCCCAAAGATAAAATGTATTCTATAATGAAGCAAGTCTTCTTCAAATCATGAACAAACAAAGCTCATCTATATTTCATAATTCTCTTTTGTTATAGGTATTTCCCCATATCCTGGAACACATGAATACAAATTACTCTGAAGGATTTCAATTTGGCAGTGGCCTTGGGATTTTCTTCACTGTTTGTTGAATTTGTTTTTTGTTTTTGTTTTTATTTTTTTTTTACACTGCTTGTGTCTCTTTTCTTCTTGTGTCTTTGTGTTCTTATTTCTTATTTATTACCCTTATCTGTGGTTTGTTAATAAATGGAAACAATTTGGTAATTTTCAAGTTTGAAAGTTTCTCTAGCCTGCCTTTAACATTAAATGATATTAAAAGTAGATCCTAGATGGCAGATTTTTTTTAAAAATTCCTGATTTTTGTTTATTTTCTAAGCATCTTATAGCTTCTAAAATGATTAGAGAAAATTCTAATGATATTAATCCTCCAAAAGCCTGTGACTAGCCACTAGTGGTTTTCTGTTTCAGGTCCCCTGTCATGTTTTGATGTCTTCTAATAGCTGTTAGTTGTACTCTACACCCAGTGAATATTTATATTTATATTTATTAAACATTTCCTGTAATATCATGTCCCCTTGCTTTAAAATTACTATTATTATTACTATTACTACTACTATTACTACTACTACTACTACTATTATTATTATTATTATTATTATTATTATTATTATTATTATTATTAAATTTCTCAATTCTGTGGTCAGGACAACTGTAGAAACCTTCATAGTTATTATTTATATTTATGCATATGTGTATGTGCCCTATTTGTGCAGAAACCAGTAGAGGCCAGAAGATGGTGACAGAGACCATTGACCTAGAATTGTAGGTAGTTATGATCTGCCTGGGGTAGGGGCTGAGATCCAAGCTCAGGTCTTCTGAAAGAACAAGTTTTGTCAATTGCTGAGGTATCTCTTCGGCTCTTCAGTTTTTCTTTTCAATTACCTTACAATTCTGATTTAGAATCTTCTGGATTGATCACCTACATTTCTTCCAACATTTATTTTTTACTTTCATTTCTAGTTGTTTGACTGTTTGAGAAAAATTTTTTAATATATTACCCTATATTGCCTTGATTTCCAAATCATTTTGCCACACTATCCCTTGCCCTAGCTTAATGCTCATGTGGAGAGAAGAGAGATACTGCACACATTCTCACTGTGTGTCTCACTTATCACTACTACAGGTAAAATAATAACTTTTGGAAACTATGGAGCTGTGGAAGAACTAAAAATATTTCCCATAAAAAGGACAGAGGTAATTATCAAAGGATATGGTATTGCAGTTTTTGCTACAGATCAGAATTTTTCTGACAGGCCAAAATGTAGATAAAAGTCCATCTTAGTAAGTAGAAAGAGGAGTCTTATAATGTTTTGGAGTCTTTAATATCTCAAAAAAAAAAAAAAAAAGTAGTCCTTTTAACTCTGAGAGATCACTATTCCAAGGATGATAATGTCCAGTGTAACTTTATTTCAAATGAACTCTGTCATCTTCCTGCAGGTTTAGATCAGTTTCTCCCACTTTCTATCTGCTCAGCTCATATTCCTTCTGGAAAAAATGAGAAAGGTTTACAAACTACAGAAAATAAGTTAAAGGAAAGTTCTTTTTTTCAAGTAGGCTTTCCTTTATTTTATTATTTTTTATTTAATTAAAAAATTTTAAATATACATTTATATTGTTACACATATATACAATAAACTACCTATGCAAGAAGAACTATGGCACAATTCGGAATTATATAAAGGCTACATAGTGTTTTGGCTGTTTGTATTTGGCAGCCTTGAAGAAAACGTCTCTCCTATCTTGGTGCAGCTAAAATTCTGAATGTAAGTTAGTATCTATCACATTCTATCTCTATCAATGTAAAACATCTATCTAGACCTAAAAACATCTTAACCCCTAAATGGCTACGCTTCATTGTAAAACTCTTAGACACACTTATTAACTTTGATTTAACATTAAAAATACATTGATTTCCTACTTAGTTAAGGTATCAATAGGTAATTTAAAAAGATGCTTGCTTTTAGACTTTATAGATGACTATGATTGCCTCTGGTTTACTTATTTACTTTATTTATTTATTTATTTATTGGTTTTTGTTTTTTCACAGACAAAGGATTGACTTAGTAACTTTTCAGGTACCAGTATCTTATAGGGTATCCTTAGAAAATCATAATAAGAAAATGATACAGTCATATTCATGCAGGTAAATTTATTTCAATGTGATTGGTTGAATTCCTAAATGAAGATCATGCTATCCTGAAGAGAAAGTATATTCTGTTTGAGTAACCATTTGTTCAAATTCTTGGATGACTGAAGGATGGAATGAATGGTCCCTAACCTTGACTTGGAGAAGCATGTAAAGTGTCTCTGTGTGTGTGGATCTGGCAGAGTCAGAACCAGTTAGAACATCTATTTGCTATGACATGCAAAAATCAAATTGTATCGCTGGCTCAAAGGAAAGAAATCAAAACACTGGCTTTTCATGTATTTAGATTAAATGGCAATTTCCTCATACTTAATCTCACCAATGACTACATTCATAGATAAGGACTAGTGCCCAAAGGAGCCAGGAAAAGAGAAGCAACTAGTGTAAAGGAATGAAAATTCCTAGAACAATGAAGAAATTTCAGGGCAATCTGCTGACATTTTCAGAGAAATTCACAGCCCAGACATAATTCCTGGTACCAGTGAGTAAACACTATCTAGAGGTCGGATAAAGAAGTTGTGCATCAACAAAAGAAACTAGGGGCAAGAAAGAAAAGAGAGAGCACGCTTTGAGACTACATGAAGGTGAGAGGGAGAGCACAGTGCAGAGGAAGACTGATAGGAAAATATATAAACAATGCCCCTTTTTATAGTCAGTTGTGCTTTGGACCTCTTGTGAGCTTTTTCAATAATCCATAGTTTATTTTATCACTTAAGTTTTTGGTTATGTTTCAAGGTATATACAGACAGATTATAGTGAGTTTTAGTTTCCATTACACAATTGAGAAGAATCAAATTTCCCGATAAAATATTGCAATTCTGTATGTTTATAGGCATTTCTTCCCAGCTATTCCACTCCTTGGAATATACCCAGAAGATGCTCCAGCACACAACAAGAAAATTTGCTCAACCATGTTCATAGCAGCCTTATTCATAATAGCCAGAACATGGAAACAGCCTAAGTGTCCATCAGTAGAAGAATGGATAAAGAAACTGTGGTACATTTACACTATGGAATACTACTCAGCTATTAAAAACAAGGAATTCCCGAAATTTGTGGATAAATGGATTGAGCTAGAAATGATCATAATGAGTGAGTTAACCCAGAAGCAGAAAGAATCAAATGGTATATACTCACTTATATCTGCATACTAGCCCAAGGGGCATGTCCCACGAAAGCCTTCACTTACCAGGAAACTGGGACAGAGGGGAGGGCATCCTATTGGAACTCTAAATGAGAGACGCATGGGAGAATAGCAAAATAAAAGGATCCAGAGGGTCCTAGAAACCTACAAGTTGAACAATATGATAAGCAGATTTGGGCCCAGGGGTCCCGCTCAAACTAAGGCACCAGCCAAGGACAATACAGGAGGTAAACATTAAACCCCTTCCCAGATCCAGCCAATGGTCAGAATATTCTCCACAGTTGAGTGGAGAGTGTGATATGACTTTCTCACATACTTTGGTGCCTCACATTTGACCATGTCCCCTGGAGGGGGAGACCTGGTGGCACTCAGAGGAAGGACAACTGGTAGCCAAGAAGAGACTTGCTACCCTATGAGAATATACAGGGGGAGGTAATCCCCCTCAGGAATAGTCATAGGGGAGGGGAATAATGGGAAAATGGCGAGGGGAGGGAGGAATGGGAGGATACAAGGGATGGGATAAACATTGAGATGTAACAAGAATAAATTAATAAAAAAAAATAGATAAAGTCTTCAAAAAAATTGCAATTCTGTTATATCAGTATCAACAGTTCATTAAAGAAATGAAATGCCAAACACACAAGAAAGAGAAAATGATCACTGAAAAATTTGAACAAATGTGTACAAATTAGATATATTTTAAATGTATTTATTACAACTAAAGACAACGTTTTCATTTCACTATTTACATCACTGTATTAGGATCTTGTTGATATATAATCAAAGATATACTTTGACAACATTGAAAAATAAAATAAAATTAAGCTTAATCATATGAAGTGGTCAAAATTGCATTACATGGTTTTAGGTCCGTATAATTAGAACTTGGCAACTATTGTTTAATTTGCTTGTTCTTTTATTAGCCCCAATAAACCTCACCCTGCTTCATACTGTTCAGTGAATTAAAAAGAATTTGCATCCTGTTTCTCATGCCTGTGTCACAATTCTAGAGCAGAGTATTCAGGACATAAGTAATGTCAGAAAATGAAGTAAAATTCTTCTGTTCCATCACATGATATCCAAACTGCATCTTGAAATTTTATTAGATTTTTTTTTTAGCTCAAATCTTCAAGAAAACTAATATGCATAGCATTTGGCCTTCATTAAAGTCATTTTAAAAAATAGTTTAGCAATGTAGCATATTTTTATAAGTTCTAGATTTCTGATAATGTGATATGAATTATTCATGACACTTAAAATTACATTGATTAGCAAGAGAGATATTTTACATATAAATAGTTATGTTATAAAAATATTACTAGTAATACTAAAACATATCAGCATATGATGAATGAGATAGTGGGATAAATGTCATATATTTCACCCTTATATTTTATAGACAAGCCTTAAGGACATGATGACACAGCAAGAATGTTCACTTCTTAGACCCTCTTGAAAGGATAGTGAAGTCATAGTTGTTATTAGCGGGATATGTACTCAATAACGGACCAAGCAACTTAATGAAAAAGAATACCTACCACACTCTTTCCTTAACCAATATTTGTATAAAAGAATAATGCCTAAAACATTAGGGGGAGCCATCTGGAGCTTAAGCAAGTTGGGGGTCAACTATGAACCCACACTGTTCTCTCTGTGAACAAGTCATTCATTTCCATGGCTGATGGTTAACGTGACATTTATTTGTTAATGTCATCCTAATAATAAATCAGCACCAAGCAAATATTAACCACATACACAATATGCCTTCCCAGCAGCAACATTCTATCCAAATCACTGTGGGCATGGGCATGAACTGTCACACTTTCTGCCTTCACAGAGCTGACAGTGGTCACTCTCACCATTCTGTGTTCTCTTGCCCTAGGTAGTAGTGGCTAGGTAAGTCTAAGGAAGCAAGTTATGGCTTGGGATTCAGATATAAAAATTAATTTATTCTAGGAATTTTATATTTGGATCACATGGTAGTTTAATAAATAACCAGAGAAGAAAAGGTGAAGGCTTATGTAATTTTAATCCAAGGCCAAAGTCATCAAAATTATATGTAAATTAAAGTTATGAAGAAGCCATGAAAAAGATTGTTCAACTATTGAGAAAAAAGAGCCTCCTTTCAGAGAACATCAGAAATGACAACAGAAAAAAATATAGACAATATGAAAGAGGATAATAATTCTGTCTCAATTTTTGTTTTTAATTAAATAAGTTTGCATACTAGCCCAAGGGGCATGTCCCACGAAAGCCTTCACTTACCAGGAAACTGGGACAGAGGGGAAGGCATCCTATTGGGACTCTAAATGAGAGACACATGGGAGAACAGCAAAATAAAAGGATCCAGAGGGTCCTAGAAATCTACAAGTAGAACAATATGATAGGCAGATTTGGGCCCAGGGGTCCCGCTCAAACTAAGGCACCAGCCAAGGACAATACAGGAGGTAAACTTTAAACCCCTTCCCAGATCTAGCCAATGGTCAGAATATTCTCCACAGTTGAGTGGAGAGTGTGATACGACTTTCTCACATACTCTGGTGCCTCACATTTGACCATGTCCCCTGGAGGGGGAGACCTGGTGACACTCAGAGGAAGGACAGCAAGTAGCCAAGAAGAGACTTGATACCCTATGAGAATATATAGGGGGACGTAATCCCCCTCAGGAACAGTCATAGGGGAGGGGAATAATGGGAAAATGGGGGGGGGAGGAATGGGAGGATACAAGGGATGGGATAAACATTGAGATGTAACAAGAATAAATTAATAAAAAAAAAAAATAAAAAAATAAAAAAATAAAAAAAAAAAATAAATAAAATTAACGTACCTATTTTAAAATAAAGTAGTATATCTTGAAAATCAACTGATACTTTGTGGGATCAAATATATTCTCTTCATCATAAAGTTTTAAGGAAATAGTGTTTAATTTCAATTTTAATAAATGAAAAAGTAAATCAAAACAGTGTTGCCCACACATGTATATTGCACATGCCATTCCGCTAGAGCTCATGCTCCAATTTGCAAGCAAAGGAAGAAGAAACATACAGAAAAGAACTCTCTTTCTCTGTACTCCCGCTCCTACTCCTCCAGGGAGTTCAAATAGTGTTGTCTGGATGTTCACTGCTACGAAGGACACTTGTGTAAGGTCAACCTGGAAGGGACCATCTTCCAAAAAGGTGACACTTTTTCTCCCCGCAGTCATCAACTGCCAGTAGCTACTTTTCCAGGCATAGGACACCAGTGATCCCCCCAAAGAAAGAGATTTTCTACATAGTACCTTGTTAAAACTGATATTTTCTTGAGTGAGTGACGATACGTCTAGGATCCTTCTGTTTCCACTTTTAAAAAAAAATCTGTTATTTGAATTTTATAAAACAAGCACATGCTTTTTATTTACAGTAAATTAAGAGTATTTATGTATCTCTTCTGTGGAAAGTAAAAAAGCTAAAACATGGTAAGATTGTAAAAATGTCCAAGTACTTACACAGTCTATACAGTTCTGAACGTGGATTCACATCAACTAAAACCTACTTGAGATCCCTTCGGAACATTGTGCATAGGCATTGATTGATGAGAAGAGCACATGGCTGAGAACACTGATGTGAGAGGCACTATGGGTTTTGGCTGTGAGCTCTGATTAGACAGGGGGCTTGGGGAAGCTGTGCAGGCTGGCAGGAAACAGCACAGACAACGCCATCAGCCCACCAGATCTGAATATCTGGATCTATGGATTCATTCAGCTTTGGGTCAAATATATTTGAGCAAACAGTTGTACATGCATATGTTTGTGTTTCTTGGCCATATCAGCACAGCACCACAACATTGTATGTGATGCTGGAAGTCATCTGAAGACAACCTTGAATATGTGGGAAGATGTGCAGACATACATAAACTGTGTGACATTTTGTGTAAGGGTCTTAAGCATCAGCAGATTTTTGGCAATTAAAGGAACCACTGAAGCAATTTCTAAGTGGAAACTATCTCGAGTATATGATGGGCAGTTGGAAAGATAAAAAGGGAAAAATAAAGATGTCTGTTAAGAAATCGATAACCACTAATATTCTTTCTTAGAATATCAATGCAAGTGTCTTCTGGATTTAGCTAATTTAAAAGAACAGGCTACAGGATTATTTTTAATTGAACAAACACATTCGTTCTCAAATAACCAGTGATCAGATAAAGATTGAAAAACATTTGTAACAGGAAAGTTTAACAACTAGACTTCCTCTAAAAGATTTTGCTGAAATTATGTTTTTGAGACAGAGCATACCACATAATATACTGTTGTCGTGCAGGAGGGTGAGACCCAGAGAGAAGCCACATTCCATTTATGTTTATTATTTTTTGATAATTCCTGAGAACCCTTACATCTTGAGGTTCTTGGATGCTACCTCAGAAATAAAAAACACCTACCTCCATTTGGGGAATGGCAGTCGGAAGGCTGCCCCTCTATCGTTTGGTGAACCTCAAATTAGACTGCCTTAAACCGGTTCTTTAGCTGACATCGCTGCATATCCAGCTTGCTGGTGTCTTGATTGGAACACATTTTAAGTCATCTACATTTAACATAAATATTTAATCAAAGTTTCCAAGCCTGCTTTGAAGTATCACGCAGCAGTCATTTCCCAACTCAGGTGTCTAGACTAATCAAAATTTAAGAAAAAGTGCAAATTTCATAATGATACCATCATTTTATTGAATCATTCCAGTTAAATTTGATTTCAGTTCAGAAATCACAACATTTGCTTCTCCCTGTTAGAAATGCAGCTCAGGGTTATAATTTTCCCTTTGATTGAAGGGTATACATAACTTCTGTGTTTGAGGATTGATTTGAACTTCAAAATTATGTCAGTATTATTTAGACCCATTCCCCGTGACCTTCTTTAAAGAGCAGAATGGCAAGGGGGAAAGGTTCCCACACTCGGCCATGTCACTCAGGTCAAGATAGGTTCTAGTCTTCCAAAAAAAAAAAAGTATGTCTTTGGCCAAAGCTAATTATATAAATAATATTTCCAAATTTTCTCAGTATCAAAAATGAAAATTTAGCTGATTATATAATATTCCCCAAAATAGCTGTAACGGAGATTATGTTTAAGTGCTAATGTACATAGTGCTCTCTATCCGTGGCTTCATGTCCCATCAATTACCTTACCCAGTTAATCACAGTTCAAAAAGACCAATAAACACTGTTCTCTTGATGTTATAGAGAGATCACACTCATGTAATTTTTATTACAACAAATTGTTCTAATTGATTTATTTATTAGTAATTGTTTAACCTCTTACTAAAAGTTGGTTGAAAATAAGTGGTGGCTTTTGCTTTGGGACTAGATTTTATTAAGTAGTGATGAAATGCAAATTGAATGAATTCCAATAACCTTTGACATTATAATTTTCCAACAGCAGAACCCAGGAGAAAACCACTCCAAAACGTAGAACATAAATTGATTGTTGAAATTTTGAGGTTTTTTTTTTCTAGCCCATAAGTTCTATTGTACCCAATGTCTTGGGTCATGTAACAGGAGACAGCCAGTTAGGGAGGACATGGCTGTGAAGTAAAGCATATAGACTCAGAGAAAGAAGAAAAGTGCATGGGCTTTTTTTTTTGTGGATCAATAATTAAAACACGATAAATATGTCACATGCTGTCTATGCTCTGTATGAGAGGCTGCAGATGTTTCTACACAAGTGGATGATTCTATGTAACTTTTCTCAGAGATCCTGGGAAACCCCACCTTCCTGCCCCGCAACCATGCAAGGAATATCAGTGAGTGGAACAGAATGCTGGGTTATAACCTACAGGTTCTCATCACATTTATCTGTGTGTTGTAACCCACAGATTCTCATCCCAAATATTTGGGAGGACAGAATTGTGTAAGTTTGAAGTAAGCTGTAAAAGAGATGAAGTGAGAAGGAAAGAGTACACATATGAGTTTGAGCTGGCCACGAAATGGCGTGTGTCTGACACAATGCAGGAGTGGCACTGCCGGTGCTGCAGTTCCCTGAGGAGCTGTGCTTTGAAGATATGGCTCATGATTTTGTGGCTAGTGCTAAGAGGTGTCTCCAAAACTTGTGTAAGCCTTGAGGTCCTTCAGGTCAGTCCACGTGTCTGAAGAAGAGGCAGAAAGATAAATAAAAAAGTAATCATGCCAGATGCCACCTCAAGGCGTCAATAATCTCACACACTCATCATTAGCAGCTTCTCTCCAGAGACACATGTAACTTGTGTTTAAGTATATTATATATTGCTATCCACTGTGGCTTGGATATTCATCATGGTAAAGTGATTATCAGGGCTTTACTTAATTTTTTTTTTTTAATTAAGGATGTTGGTATGTAGCCCAAAGTATCTTCAAATGGGATATGTACCCTGGCTGCTGGTTGTTAATGTGTATTCTCCTGTTGGTCTCCCAAGTGCTGACATGACAGACATGTGGCACCATGTTTAGCAAACTGACCATAGTGTTTTTGTATCTCAAAGCTCTGCACGTGCTAGGCAAGTGCTCTGCCTCTGAACCACATTCCAAGGTCAGATATTCAGGATGACATAATGGGAAATTTAGTAAAACTTCATTTTCAATTATCAAAGTCGGGATGGGGGGCATGGGACTGCCTCTGACATTAACGCTGGTGCCTACAAGTTGATTACTGCCCTTTGGCAGAGAGGTACTGTGGGAACACAGAGGAAGGGGATGCAGGCTATCCAGGTGAGAGCTGATAGGCTGTGGTCAGACGGGACCCCATTTGGCAGAGCTCAAGGGGAGGGGAATAAGGCAGAAGAGGGAGGGAGGGTGGGAACAGGAAGATAAGAACAAGAGCGAGGGGGGTTACAATTGGGATGTAATGTGAAGAATTTATGTGTGTGTATGTCTGCGGGCATGCACGTGTGCATGTACATGCTTGTGTGTACACACATACACATACAAGGAGGTCAGGTGTCAATTTTGAGGAGTTGATGCTCTCCTTACAGTGTGTAGATTGTGGGGAATGGGTCGAACTTAGGTCAGCTGGCTTGGTGCCAGTGCTTTGGTTGCTGAACCACCTTGCCACCCCATGAGTTGATGTTTAAGGATGATTTGCTTTCTTCTAGCATCATATACATTCACAACTCCTTTCCATTTTGTGGCCAACCCCATGCTGTATAATTCTATGGACTGCTCTGCATTTTTATACTTGTAGCGATGACACACAAATGTAATGGAAAAAAAAATTAAAAATACTCAGAACAATTCAACAGAATAGAAACAGAAGCAAACCTACCTGCTTATAACTAATTGATTCACTACCAAATGTTAACGACCCACAGAGTGAAAAAAAAAAAATGTTGTCTTCGGAATGTCTCTTGGGAGATCAGACACTCGTATATGCATGATAAAACTAGATCTCCACAGCGCCTATGTAAAAACAGCTCAGTGTGAGATTTGGGGAGGAGATGTAAGTCTAGAAAGGAATACAGAAAAAGACTGAAGTTCCGGAGAACATGTTTCTGGGTAAGGATGTTTTTACCTAAAATTGCAAAGGCACAGGGCACAAAGGCCAAAACAGACAAATTTGATTATACAAAGGTAAAATCCTTTAGAGCAAAAGCAATGGTTACTTGATAAAAGAGATAGTCTACAGAATGGCAGATATTACTTTCAAACTACACATCTGACAAATTGTTTGTTATTCAGAAAGCCAACATTTCAACAGAAAAAAAAAAAAACAATTAATACAAATAGGCAAAACACTCTGAATGCAACATATATATATATATATATAATTTCTAATTGTTTTGTGGTTCTTCTTGTTCTAGGTAGTTAAATGTATATACGTGTAATAATATAAATGTATATGTAAATGTTTAATAAAAATTCAAAAAATGGAGATGTTTCTGCAGTAGTAGGGTTCAATGTGAGTTTTTAAAAGTCCTTTTGTTAGTTATACCTCTAAATATTCCTCTACTCTGCCCACCTATGCCCTTCTTGTTCCATTATTTTTCTTTATATCTCTGTTAATTTAATTTTTCTTTCATTGCAATCTCATACCCTTTAGACTTAGCCAATTTTCTGACCTTGTCTATGGATATTCCTTCCAAATGAACAGACATGTTAAAAAAATTTAAAGATAGCATCCACAAATGAGAAAACAGTACATAGATTTTGTCTTTCTGGATCTGGGTGACCTCACTCAAATGACTGTTTCCATTTTCATTCATTTACCTTTAGATTTCATATTTGCTTTTTTTCTTAACATCTAAGTAATATTACATTTTAAATATCCATTCATCAGTTAATGGCTATCTATGCAGTTTCCATTTCCTAACTATTGTGCACAGAGTAGAAATGGACATTGATGAGAAAAGCTTTCTGCAGACTCCTTTGGGTGTATGCTCAATAGTGGTGTAGCTGGATCATATTTAAGATTCATTTCCAGCTCACAGTGGAATGCCTACACGGATATCCATAGTGGTCCTGGTTTTCCCTCTCATCAACAGTAAATAAATGTTTCTTTTTCCCAACAGCCTCGTCAATATCTTCTGTCATCTTTTCTCTTTAATTTGGCATTTTGACTCGATTAAGATGAAAACTCAAAATACTTTTAATTTGCATTTCCCTGATGGATAAACCTTTAAAAATATTTCTTAGCCATTTATATTTCATATTTCAGAAGTTTATATTTAGTTCTATGCTTCAGTTTTATATTAGATTGTTTTCTTAATGCTTAGCTGTTTAGCTTTTTGCATATTGTAGATATTAATCTTTTGCTAGAAATATAGATAGTAAAGATCTTTCCCATTCTTCAGGCTTTTAAAAAAAGTTTAAATGATGATACGCTTTGCTCTAGAGAATGTTTATTTGCTTGCTTGTTTGCTGAAATTCCATTTGTCAAAGGCCAGCCTTAATGCCTGCACTGTCCGAGTATTGTTCAAAAATTTCCCCTGGAGGGGGAGACCTGGTGGCACTCAGAGGAAGGACAGCAGGTTACCAAGAAGAGACTTGATACTCTATGAGCATATACAGGGGGAGGTAATCCCCCTCAAGAACAGTCATAGGGAATAATGGGAAAATTTGGGGGGGGGGGAGAAGAATGGGAGGATACAAGGAATGGGATAAACATTGAAATGTAACAATAATAAATTAATAAAAAAATTCTTTTACATAATAATGAATTCAAGCCTATTCTCTACTTTCTCTTCTATCGGATTCTGGCTAGGTCCTTGATCCACTTGGAATTGAGGTTTGTACAAAGTAAAAGAAAGGGCCTAATTTTATTCTATTTGTAGCTATCCAATTTGATAATTTCACTGTGTTAAAAATGATCTATATTTTCTTTAATTTTTTATTTTTTTGGCCACATTCTCAAAGTCAAATAATTTTAGGAATAGTGTCTCTTATGTGTGACCTGAATTCTAGTATATACGTTTTAAAAAAATACATATAAACATGTGTGAAAAAGTTTAAATAGAGTTACCCAATAAAAGGGTGACAGTGCAGCTCCTAAACACCAAAAGACAATAAATAAAAAGCCCAAAGCCATGAATGGTTTGCCTATTTTGGAATTGTTGAGCAGCAGGGTCCTAAAATTATAGACTAGTGTTATTTCTCTTGGTTTCCTTCCATAACTTGATAGAAAAACCATATTGCTGAAGAAAGCAAATACTTGGGTCCCTGGGTATTAGAAAATCACTCTGATACTGTCCTGGAAATTTCATCTCCAATAGCTAGCCTTCATTGTTCTAGAAGATGCTACACCCTCTATCGGTGGAAAAATGCTCAATATAACCTAGCTGTAAACCTTGTCAGTTACTATCAGTGATGGCCTTGTACAAGATGTCTGCTGGTGCAGTAGAGGCATGAATGTTATGGAAGTACTAGATCGCTTTCTGTTTATTTTAGGCCCATTTCACAAATTGGAACCTATAGCTGGCAGTTATTGGGTTCAAACACATCTGACTAGACTGGTCATGGGCTGTAGGGTTGAACCTGCTACTGTTATTCTGCTAAATAGATATTGTATTAAACTATCTCTTATTGCCATATTGATATGCACTTTTTTTTTCAATTTTCAACAAATGGTGACTAACACAGAGATCTACAACTGGTCAAAGAGAAGAATGATAGACTTTGTGGTAATTAGCCATAAAAGGGACATATGTACCATATGCCTTCCTCCAACGCTGACAGATCATTGAGGAAGAGGGAGGAAAAGACTGTAAGAGCCAGAGACTGCAGATAATCACAACAGTTCTGTGTTTAATGCATAGAGCAGAAAAGGTGAACATATGAACTCACAGTGCTTTGACGGCTTGCACAAGACCTAAGGAAGCTCATGTATAAGAGGGTGAATGGAACAGATCAAGTCCTCGGTTAATGTGTGCTGCTGACATAAGAATAGACATTTCTATGCCTCAGACAATGAAAATGACAATGTCTTCCTCAGGTCAGGCTCAGGACAATGGCAGAGACTTCCCTGGGAGCTGGGAATGATGACAGGGTGTGCAGAAAAGATCAAACTCATCTTTCTCTTCCTGGATGTTTATAGCCTGAGAGTGATCCTTCACAGAGATCGCCTACTGAGATCATCTGCCTCCTTGGTCGGCTTTATATGGTAACTCTGTTTTCTTGTTTATCTAATACAAACAAGCAACTCCCATAAACAAACAAACAAACAAACAAAACCTTTTCTCATTCACATGAATAAAATTAACACACTGAGTTTCCCTTTTGTTTTTGGCACATCTCTATGAGAGCACATGGCCCACATAATGTCATATTTTGTACATCTGTGTCTGACTTTTCCACATTCTTTCTTTTCTCCAGTCAGGGAGATCCTAAAGTTATGCAGGTCAGGACAAAATGGGGAGGTGTGCACTGAAATCTTATCCCTAGCTACTGGCAATTGATATCTTCTAGTAGAGGGAGAGTCATTTAATTTAAGGGCATGGCCACTGGTAGGTGAATCATGATTCAGTGGATGGTTTTGTATCAAGAGTACAAAAGTAACAGAGTTTAAACTCAATGATCTTTCTTTGTTTCTTCTTTTTAAAAAAGAGGACAGAGAGTTGCATAGGGGTGAGGTGTGTGGGTCTGAGAGGAGGAGGAAGAAGGACGGAAGTAGAATCAAAATTCATAGTATAATAATTCTCAAAGAAAACAATATTTTAATGTGGGGCAGCTTCATTATGCATCTCTCTGAAAGAGTCACATATATGGCCAACAGATGTGACAAAGCAACCAATGTTAAAAGCCATGGGGGAACACAAATGAAATCACAGGAACTAATGCCTCCCCTTAGTAATAATGGCTATCAACTGAAAGAGTGAATGTAATGAATTCTGGCAAAGTTGTAAAGAACAACTCTTACTGACTTCCATAAAAATGCAAATTAGCACCACCATTATGGAAAACAATACAAATGTTCCTCCCTAATTTAAAAACAAGGCATAAAATTATTTTGTTTATTTATTAGACTTCTTATTTGACAATTTCACACATATACATGATACCTACTGACCAGTCGCATCCCAGTCCCTCTCACACCTCCCTACTACCTTGCCTTTTCCTTAATTCCCTACAAACTTCTCTTGTTAATATCTTTTTTTTTTCTTCTATGACCTACCGAGTTTAATATGGGCTATCTGGGTGACCTTGAATTTAAAGCTATCCCTTGGAGTTTGATAGGGACAAAGGGAAGTACTTGACTAAAGACCAAAGTTCCTCTTATCCAAGAATCTGTCAATAAGAAATTGTTCATTACTAAGTGCCAGGGTCTTGTGAGACTCCCCTGACTTCCATGACTACCTATGACAAGGCAGGTCTTGAGAACGTCCAATATCTGTAGATGCTGTTGTGAATTGGAATAGTTATGTCTTGTAGAAACTTCCTACCGTCTAACTCGAACAAAGCAAAGCAGTGCAGTAGTGTCCGCTATTGAACTCTGCTTCTAGAAGAAGTAGATTGCCAAACAAGATTCCCATCCCATGTAGGAATATCTCCATGGGAGTCTGTCAGGGAGTGCTCCTGGATACAGATGCTTGTCTGTCTGCTTGGTCATCCACAAGAAATAGAGAACTAGACTCCATTTCTGAAGATACTAGCATCCCATCCCCTTTTTGTAAGTTATGGAGACAGTGAGCTGGAACTTAGCTAGAAACTTATTGGCTGCTTTTCAAGCATTATACAGACTGCTGGATAAAGAAAAGCTACCAATGAGCTTCTCTCCCTGTGAACTCTATAAAACATGATACAGCCAGCTGTGAAAAAGTGAATATTATGGGGGTAGTCAACTGCCATCTTGTCAGTTTTGAAGCCCACTCTACGTTAAGTAACCCATGTCTGGCACTGTAAGCCTGGTCAACAACCCACATGTGGAACTTGTTACTGTTGTCTAAATAAATTGACATAGCACCACATTGCTTCTCGAATCTCCAAGTATAAATCCCGGGGAAAAAGATACTTTTAGCCACAATCAGATGATTCTCTCTATCATGTGAATAGCAGTGAATTCTGAGCCTCATAGCCACTCAACACACTGAAAATAAATGCGAGTTTCAGGCTTGTCCTTAAATGAGAGATTTTTGCTACCCACTTTAAGACTCAGAGAACACTGCAGATGAGGAGGTAGAAAGTATGTAACAGCCAGAAAGGAGGATAAAGGGTGTAAAATTGTGTCATCTAGATGCAAAATAGGAAGAGGACTGTATCTCAGTGTTATATCAGTTGCCAGAATGCCCAGAATCCTTCCCACAATGTTTGAAAAATAAAAATAAAACAGTGCACGCCAATAGTATCCATATATTCAAAGGAAATGAAATAGGTGTGTTAAAGAGACCATTAGAACTCATATTTATGGTAGCACTAGCAAAGAAACAGCGTGAGCTTAAGAGTGTTGGGATAATCTCTTATACACTGCAAAGATGTGTCCCTGTTCTTTCTCACTTGCCGAAAGCACCTTCTGATTGGTTTAATAAAAAGCCGAAAGGCCTGTAGCAAAGAAGAAGAATATAGGTACTAGTTCTAGCCAGATATAGAAACTCTGGAAAAGAATCAGGCACTGGGAGATTCGGCAGCCAGACAAAGAAGAAGAAAGAGGTGCTGGTCCTGAGATACTGAGGAGAGGTAAGGAGCCACAGGAGAACATCATGATTGTACTTGAGGGCTATTAAGCCAGAGGCAGACACAAGAGGACAAATACTGTGTGATTTTGCACATATGGAATCACAAAAGGCCAAGAGAAGCTTAAAGCAGGAAAATAGAAAGATGGGAAGTGTTACAGAGAGGCTGCCAACAGGTGTAATGCTACTGTTAGGTAGTAGGAATCTTCTTTTAAGTGTTAATTACAGGTTTGGGAGACCATAATAAAAAATACCACATTGTAGATTTTAACATTTCTGGAAAACAATTGTGGGAGGTCGTCACAACAACAATAACAACCAAAAAATGCACATTTTGTTGATGGACTTGCCAGGCTCTTATGTGATGATTCTAACATGTACATATAAGCCAAGAAATCACTCTATATAGCATACAATATGCACAATTACATGTCAAGAACAATTATAAATTTAAAGCAGAAATTTAAAATTTTCTCAACTCCCCAAGCTCTACATAATTGTATTAGTTACACAAAATGGGTGGTTTTAGAAATTTCTGTTTATCTAAGAGTACTATTCTGTGAAATACTGTTTATGTATGTGTTGGGAATAGGGTACAACCTTGCATAATTATAATGTGTTGAGTTATGTTTAGGTCTGTCTATGGGAATCTCTAGAGTGCTACAAGATCACAGGTCCTACCTACATAATGCTCATTCATAAACATACTTTGTGTTTTATGAAAAATTGGTTCTAAATTATGACTATTTCTAAATTTTATATGACTTAAATTGGCTTTTATTTTCCTAATAAAAATGGCAACTTTTCTCAAATTTTTAAAATGTGAAATGAAAATCTTCATGTTGATAAATCATTTTTAGAGAATTAACTTTGGAATTGAGTGATGATTTTTGAAAAATCATAGATTTTATTAGGAGCAAATCTACAAAGCTTTCAGTGATTTAGTTAGTGACTTTCTAAGTGGCTTTAAAACACATATTTCATAGCCAAAACTTTAGGAATGGTATAAAAATAAACAGTAAAATCTCATTGATTTGTCAGACAAACACATCCCTGTTTATTCAAATTTCTATTGCTCACAAGGACTCACACGTCATCACAGAAGAAATCCCAAGAAAGTCTCTTTTGAAGAAACATTACAAATTCCTGATTAGATAATATTTGGGCCATGTAAAAATTGGAAATTATTTTATCACAACAGCAATCTCACTTTTGGTTACTATCACAAATGAAAGAAAATGTTAGTAAAAAATAAAATATACATGTATAGCCATTGAAATCCTTAGTAATAAGATGAACCGAGTTTGATGGATGCTGTGTGTATCCTAAGTGGCTTAGGATAAAAACGTCTAAACTGTGTTTTTACAATATCTTTAAAAACAATTTTGAGATTATACTATAACCGGCTCAGGGATAATTATGAAGAGTGGGTGGAAAGACTATATAAGTCAGAATAAGAAGTATACTCTGAGACTGTGTCTCCTAGAAATGTGAGAAGCTGCATCCACAAATCATGCCTTTTTTAAAAGACCGCTTTGTAATCAGAAGACTTTCGGTAAAGCCACAGTTGTCTTGGTTTAGGGTAAGTGTGGAAGAGCACAGCTTTGCTTTTTCCCCCTGGCTTTACCTCCCACTGTGCAGCTGTCTCTGTGCTGAGGCTTTTTTTAAAAATAATTTTATTAATTTATTCATATTACATCTCGATTGTTAGCCCTTCCCCTATTTCCTCCCATTCTTCCCTCCCTCCCACTTCTCCCCTTCTCCCCTCCCCTATGTCTGTGATTGAGGGAGACCTCCTCCCCCTAAATATGCTCTTAGAATATCAAGTGTCTTCTTGGTAACTTGCTATCCTTCCTCTGAGTGCCGCCAGGTCTCCCTATCCAGGGGATGTGGTCAGAAAAGGGGCACCAGAGTTCATGTGAGAGTCAGATCTCACTCTCCACTCAACGGTGGAGAATATACTGCTCGTCGGCTAGGTCTTGGTAGGGGTTCGAAGCTTACTGCCTACATTCTCCTTGGCTGGTGCCTTAGTTTGAGGAGGATCCCAGGATACAGATCTGCCTGTCATAAAGTTCTTCTTGTAGGTTTCCAGGACCCTGTGGGTCCTACTATTTCCCCATTCTTCCATGCTACTCTCAAATGACACCACATGTTGGCGAGGATGTGGAGAGAGAGGAACACTCCTTCATTGCTGGTGGGAATGCAAACTAGTACAACCACTTTGGAAAGCTATCTGGCGCTTTCTCAGAAAAATGGTAATAGGGCTTCCTCAAGATCCAGCCATCCCACTCCTTGGAATATACCCAGAAAATGCCCTACCACACAACAGGGACATATGCTCAATCATGTTCATAGCTGCTTTATACATAATAGCCAGACCATGGAAACAGCCTAAGTGTCCCTCAGTAGAAGAATGGACTAAGAAACTGTGGTACATTTACACTATGGAATACTACTCAGCTATTAAAAACAAGGAATTCCTGAAATTTGTGGACAAATGGATTGATCTAGAAATTATCATAATGAGTGAGTTCACCCAGAAGCAAAAAGAGACAAATGGTATATACTCACTTATATCAAAACACTAGTCCAAGGGATACGTACCATGAAAATCTTTACTAACCAAGAAAGTGAATCAGAGGAGAGGACATCCTATTGAAATTTTAGGCGAGAGTAGCATGTGCTGAGGCTTTTTATCGGACCTGTGTTTTGTTGGAGACTGTGAACTGCTCTTGTCCATTTTCCTAATTATACTTTCAGACCACAAGTCTTTTCTAAGGATTGGATGTCCTTACTCTCCTGTACTAACTGCTTTCCAGTCAGATGTTCTGCTGGGTTCACCCAGCTCATGTTCACAATATAGGAAACAGAACCTTCCATTCTCCAGCTCCTCCTCCTGAAATTATGCCATCTCTGTCTCAGTAACTCATGCATACTTTATGTCCATAGTTAATAAGTCATGTCTAGAATAAAGTAGGGGGGATAAAATTCTAATAAGACATGCATTTGTAGATCTTGCAATTTTATTACATGCATTTGCTTATGGGATCTGCATAGAATTACCCAGCATTGCTAGTAAATTGCTTGAATTATGGACAGTTATGGCCATGCCTAACCAAGTCAAGTGAAATTGTCCTGGCCACTAATCAGATATGTGACTTCAGGAGAGCTCTTCGTTGTGGTGAGTCCAATTCTGCCTGAGTTTGGAATAACACTCATTGACCTACAGTGGTTGAAGATGTGGGCAAGTTACTGGGTGGACTTAAACTCCTAAAACTCACAGGTTCTCGATGTGACTGCATATTATTGAGACTCAGTATACATAAAAAAAAAAACATGCTCTCTGACTGAAATATATTTAAGCTACAAAGCAATAAAAGTCATGATAATTGCAATCATCTTGATGAAAGTAAACTGGGCAACCTTCCCCAGCAGCTTGTTCATCTCATTTCAGTGATTCATTCAGCCTTGAAGGTCACATACTTCATAGTCCCAAAATGCTCACCTTTAAAAAAATATGCGTTACACTGGTTGCCTGGATATCTCAGCCCCTTCTGGATTTTCTATTTGTTGTTTTTGTTTTCCCTTTTGGCATAACATAGTTGTTTTTTTCTATTTTTCTAAATGGGGCGCTATTAATACTTGTACTTCTGTGTTTTCCAATATTTAATTTTGTAATTCTTTAGAATTTATTTTCTTTTTTTGTGTCTTTTGATATGTCAATAATAACATCTTCAATGTGATGTCAGTTACTAGTAGCCTAAAACCTGCTGTTTCTCTGTCTCTGTGTCTAGTTTTTTCACTTTTCTGTCTCTCACAAAATTTATGGAAAGGTTTTCTTGCTTTCTTATGCAATAATAATTGCAATAAATTGATAATATAATAATTATAATCAATTTTTGTCAAGTTGACAAAAACCTAGATTATCTGGGAAAAATGTACAATGAAAGATTGTCTTGATCAAGTTGACCTGTGGAAAACTGTCTGGATTAAATTAATTGATTTAGGAATACACAGCCCAGTGTGTGTGCCCTTATTCCCATCATCTTCGAGAGACGGTGGAACACACTAATAGGCGTGTATTCATTCATTTTCTCTGCTTCTAACCATAACTGTCCCCACACTGAACTGTAGCTGGATCTATGAGCTACAATATTCCCCTCTCCTCTAAATTACCTTTGGTCTGAGTATTTCATCACAGCAATAGGAATGAAACCAGGAAAATAAGAGAATGCAAATCTAAATCCAAGAAGAACAAATGATGTGACCTTGTCTTAGAAAAGTGTATCTTAATAGGTGAAAAATACAAATTTTCTGTAGTACTTAAGTGACATTTGATATATTTGATGGCCTGTATACAATGCAGTTGTTTAATATAGAAATATGCATATACATGAGTAGTTAATTTTCATATTTACTTAAATTTGTAAATTCTCAAATTTAATTTCGTATGAAGGATTAAATTTCACATTTTCCTAAAAGATGAATTAATTGAGTATCATAAAAAGAAGGCCATAGTATAATATGTATTATCCATTACATTGAGACACAAAATTTAAGTATTGGAAAGGAAAAACACAAACGTAATTTCTCACAGAAACTATATAGTGCATGTAATATTAAAGTAATTGATAAATTTAAGATAAATTAACTGAGGTTAGTACATTCATGGAATTGAAACTCAAGATGGAAAGAACATATTTATTTTCTATTTGACAGTTACAAATGGTGAATTAAATAAAAATGATATCATCACAAACTCAGTACCTCTGGATATTCCAACAAAAACTTACAAAACTCCTAAGGACATTATTTAAAAGTAATATTCAGTATTAAAATTTAAATGATTAAGTTAATACTTAAATATCTAGTATTAAAATTTAAATAAATAAATTTATTTATTTTTATTTTTTATTTTTTTAAATAATCGGAGGTATTTTAATTTCCCTTCAGAGGGAAACTGAGGCATATATATTTTCATTAATTTATTACTTGGCCTTTAAAGAAAATGTGTACAAATGATTACACTTATATAATAAATTTTAAAATATTAAATGATGTTGCTTTGCTCTAAAATTCCAGATTGCTAGAGTTGGACCTGGAATGTATATCAATAAATATATTACACATATTTAGTATTAAAATTTAAAATACTTAAATTAGTGGAAAAATATACTGTTTGTGCTGGAAATTTTGCATTATAAATACATTATTGGTTCCTGCAAGTCTGTTTACTGACTCAATTAAAATTCTAGAGCATTCTCTCTTGATGTTTCATTCTATTGTATGATGTTCAATGTAGCTATTTCTAAAATTAGAACAAAAATTAGAACAACAGGAGAGAGCTTGGTGTACATGACCAGTAATTATGGCAATATTGAGTGATGAAACTAATACAATAGGAACAAAATCGTAAGTCCAGACACCAGGCGGACACATGTGAAATTTGGTTACTATTAAGGTGAAAATGGAGATCAGGGTAGAAGGTAATTGTCTCAAAGAAATGCTGTAACTCTCTAGCAATCGTGCAAGCTGTTCTGCCTGAGGCTCAAAAGTGGATTGTCCTTGTCCTGGAAAAAAACCCATCTCCCTGTATGAAGTGTGTGTGTGTGTGTGTGTGTGTGTGTGTGTGTGTGTGTGTGTGTGTGTGTGTGTGTGCGTGCATGCATGTGGGCATGCGTGTGTGCTTTGCTCTTTCTCCTGATGCTCAGATTCAACTGTTTCATTCCATTTAATAGCTCTTCTTGGCAGTTGAAATGTTTAAAATGAATTTCAATCTTCTTTGTATACAAGAACCCATTACTTTGGAAATATCAAGGGCTCCCCATCAAGACCTTCACCCCAGCACCTGTAAAATCCTCTAGATCATTCATCTTTTATAAACAGCATCTCATTTCATCACTTCTACAGATAGCCTTCCCTTCACTCTCTTCTCACAGCATCCGGCTGTGCTGGGCTTCATGGTGTGTTTACACATTGGATGCACCTACTTTGCTTCACCTAAACTTGTTTATTGTCTAAAGTCTCATTATCTCTTATGTTCTTTTCACCTTTAAACTCTATAACATCAGAATAATGCAGTCTTTCAAAAACAAATATCAGATTGTATTACATTCAAATTAATACCATCTATGATGTTATAAATCTGTTTTCATTTTTCTGTGTTCTTTATTACTGTGAAATAACAGGCATACCTTCAGATTTCAGGGTGTATACATTCAGAAATTTTCAGATAAATTTTCTATTGGTGGATTAGATTTTTTTACTTAAAATAGGTCCTGGACACTATATGAATCTGATGGTGACTAATATTCAATCAAACTACATCTCATAATATTTTATTATCATTTATGTCCATGTAATTTGCAATAAACTTGATTATTCATGTGTTTCCTCCAAAAGTCAGCATAATGCAGCTCATTTGCCCATCATCCCCCTTTGACAGGTTGGTGAAATAGAAGATATTTTTATAACATGCTCTTTTCACCTGATACAGTTGTTAAGATCAGAATTGAAAGTACAATATGTTGCATTGATACTGGCAACACAAAAACTTGTAAGTGAGATGAATTCGTCATACAGTCGAGGCAAGGAAAAAATTTCAGTTTCTTACCGAATACTTTGTTCTTGCATACTTGTAGCTTTAAAAATGTGCAGCCAGCTTCACTTAGTGTCCTTTGATGAAGCGTAAAAATCCTTTTTCTATCTTCTGAGCAATTAACACTTGTATTTTTAATGTATTATGTTATGAAATCCAAAGTCCAACCAAAGCCCTTCTGTGGTGCAGTGTAGTGTGACAGATTTTTGAGTGGAGGTTCATGTAAAACTGCTCAAGTTTGGAGTTAGGCTTTTTCTTAGAAAAACTATCCTATCTTAAATAAATAGCCGAGGACATTTTATTTTCTTGAAAATAAAATAAATAGAGCCTTTTGTAAGCTGATGATTTCGTAGGACAATAAAATTAAAGCTTTGAGGCAAAATTTACGTTGTGCACGGAGGCAACCTAGTGATTCTCATTAATTATAATAAGTGTGGAACTCACGTTAAACCACAGTGCAGTGATCACAGCACATTGCTTGGTATTATTACAAGTAAACACTGCACACAAGACATAAGTTTCTGGTCATAAGAAGTTTCAAAAGCGGTTGTGTCACTCACAGGAGCACAGGTTGCAATCCAACTGTATTTTGACACAAACGAACTTTACTTAAGTTTAGCTTGCTGCTAGTAGTATTTAAAATGCTACAGCTTAGCACAGAAATTTTAAACAAATATAACAATCAACGCAGTGGTGGTGCAGGCTATTTTTTTTTATATACAGATATTTGATATGAAGTTATATATTCAGGACTGAAATAAATACTAATAGCAAGTTACTATGTTTAGAGTTGTAGTTTCTGTCATTTTGAGTTTGAGTTTCCAAAGAAAGGGCATAAAAATTAGGTCATCAAAGTGGCTATTTATAGCTCTGTTTCAATTAGAGGAACAGATAAGAAAATTAAGAAATTCACCTTCTATCAGGGCAGAAGTCTTTAAAAAATAGTTTTTTGGGGGGAAACAGTACATCTGGCTAGGCTTTCACCACAAAGTGTTATAATGCGAAACCTACAGACAGAAAAAATACCAGCATCAGACTTAGATGTGGCTGGGATCTTACAACCATAAAGCCAGACATACAAAGCAGCTTGAAGTGTAAAGCAGAGTTCTTTTACAGAAAAGAGGAATAATGTAAGCAGAGTTACAAAATATAAGGAATAATTTAAACAAATCATATAATCAAACACTATAACTGAAATAAAGCATCAATTCTAGGTGAATGACTGCCCCTCAGGTCCATCTGTGAAGGCTCCTCATGGCAGTGGCATTGGGTGGTGCTGAAGGACTTCCAGAAGTGAGAACAGCATAGAACTGCAGGGTGGGAGGAAGCGCTGTGAAGTGTTGCCTTCTTTACATGTCTTGGCTTTGCTCCCATGAACTCATGGCTACTGTACTACAGAGCTGAGCGAGGTTCATGGATCCTCCCTTTGCTTGGAGGAGCAAGCTGACATGGGAGGTGGAGTCACATTCCACAGTGGTGCAGCCATGGCAAGTTGCCCTTGCTCAAGTCTATAAACCCTTATCTATGCTCTTGCAGGGAACCCCAATCAAGTGAAGTGTGACCATATTCACCAGACATGACAGTAGGAGAAAGACCTGCTGAAAAGAATAGGTTCAGGGGGAGGAATCATGAAATAAGTGAAGATAACCGATCAAAGCTTATATATTTATGAAATTGTGATCGAATAAATAAAATAAGTAGTGAGACCAATTATGTCAATGGGAGCATTCACTAAGAGAAAATTATGGGATCTAAGTTTTACTGAATCTCTTCTTCTCACTTTCTTTCCCTATTTTATTCCTGGCTTAAGAAATAAACCCTCACCTGAACATGTCCTTGCCTCCTGACAGTCATGATCTGCTACCACCGTAATAAGTTTAACCTACTAGAATGACCCAGTTTTGGACTTCATCCACCACTACGAGCTACAATCATCTTCATTTATATCATAAGAATACTGTAACAGATATTTTTATAGGAACATAAAATTACCTAAACTGTAATAAACATCTTTCTCCTCCTCCTCTTCTTCCTCCTCCTTGGCATAGAATGTTTTAATTTAGACAAATTTTGTCCTTATAACCTGGAGTATGGCTTAGTGGTAGACATTTGGACTACACCATGTGACTTTTGTCTAGCTATTTTATTTTTACTTACTTCCATGTTTTCTGTCTCTGTATTCCATGTGTGTATAAATATGTTCAAGATATTTTTTTCTGCAGGTTTTAGCTCAATTGTAGTTTCTTTTTGCTTTCTCTTTTTGTGGCAATGAATAAGTCCATATAAACACAATTGAGAGTGAAAGTTGAAATCCCAAACTGAAACACTATTGCTTCAGAATGGCTATTGTAGCATAGAATTTGGGATTGGGATTGGGACTAGGCAGCAAGACGTAGTTTTTGCTTGTTTGTTCCTGAGTAGCTATCTTAATCTAGGTAGTGTATGGGTATGTGGTGTTTGAGTCTGTGAGTCCATTACAATAAAATGACAAATAGAACGAAACACTGCTATCTCTACCCAGGATTGGACAAATAGTTCAGATCTCATTCTTTTAAGCAAAAATCATGAAACAGATTATTCCACCACAGTCTGCTTTTTCCCTTCGTGTTGTCTAGACACTGCTGTGCACCAGGCTGGACTGCAAAGAATGAAGCTTAGCAGGGCAGATGGAATATGCAGGGTCTCTGAGGTGCTGTTCAGTGAAACAGCTCTCTTTCTTGGCTGTGGATACGGGCTATATGAACCATGAGGAGTAGGTAGGGTTTTGCTGAGGTGAGTGTACATCATTGGCTGGGGCCTAGCTTCTGGGAAGGCTTCATTTGCAAGAAGAGGAATTCAAGGTGCTAGCTGGATACATCCTTATAAGGAAATAGGAAGTTTGACCAGAAACCTGGTCATCAAGCTTAGTGACCATCTCAAGAGTGGCGTGGTGGAGGAGGGAGATTATCCAGACTAAGGGCCCTGAGACATTCAGGCTCAGATGATGGAGGAAGCAGTCCTACTCCTGCTGAGCTTGGAATGAGATTTTTGATTTTTGGATACAGCTCGACCTCACTCTTGCTTCAGACCAGCTCCCCCATAAACACCACTTTCCAGTCCCACAAGACAAGGTTAAAAATTATGGAGGCAGTGAGAAAAGTGCTTGCAATGAAAGCGTGAGCGTATGAGTTCTTAGTTCCTTATCACTCATTTGAAAGGCCAGGAATACTGGTACTCACTGTGTGCTGGAGAGGCACTGGTCCCCTACTAGACACCCAATTTTTACTTGATTTTTGTCTCAACTATATTCAGTAGTGAGTTTTTCAGTTTCCATGGGGTTGTGTACATCTGGCTGTTTTCGCTGTTGTTAATAACCAGGTTTGATACACTGGCCAGAGAGCATGCAGGGTGTTACTTCAATTGCCTTGTATCTGTTCCAACTCGTTTTGCCGTTTCAAATGTGGTCAATTTTGGAAAAAAATATCTATGATCTCCTGAGAAGGAACTATACTCATTGGTATCTGGGGGCAATGTTCTGAGGATGTTTGCTAGGTCCATTTGATTTGTGATTCTTCAGCCTCAGCATTTCTGTATTTAGTTTTGTATGGATGACCTGTCTATTGGATAGAGTGGGGTATTGAAGTAACTTGCTATCACTGTGCAAGGTTCATTATGTGATTTAAGTTGTGGCAGTGTTTCTTTTATGAAATTGTATGTTCTTGTGTGCAGTTCATAAATATTTAAAGCTGATATATCCTCTTGATGGATTTTTTTATTTGGTATGTAGTATCCCTCACTATCACTTCTGATTAGTTTTAATTTAATGTTTATTTTGTCAAATATTAAACAGCTGAACCTCCTTGCATTGGGGGTTCATTCATGTGGAGTACGTTTTCCTCCATTTTACCTTGAGGCAATGTCTACCCTTGAGTGTTAGATATATGGGTATTATTTGTAGGTTTAGTCTTTTCATAGTGTTCCAGGTTTTCTATTTTTTTTTTTAGAATTCACATTTTCATTGCTGTATTATCCATACCACCTGCCTTTCCTTCAAGATACAAAATTCTGCTTAGCTTTGAGCTTTTCGCTTGTCGTTATAAGCATTTTGTTTTTATTTTCCTTTTGGTTTTCTTTAGTGATTCTATTTCCTTGTTATATTCTACTTTCACGTCTTGAATTGTTTTCATTATTCCATTGAAACTCTTGAACTGTCATGTCTCCTTTAAGATTCTTTAACATAATCACAATTGTTATTTTAAAGTTCCTCTCTTGTGATTTAGCTAAATTGTTTTTCTCAAGGGTTATTGCAATAAGGTTGTTGGCTTCTGAAGGAGGTTTGTTGTCTTGGCTGTTCATTTGTGTACCTTTGTGATAAGATTTGGGCATCTGGAGTTATGATGTTTGGGATATTTCCTAGTGTGGTTTCTTGTCTTGTCTTTGTTGTTGTGTGGGTGATCCACTGTTTCTTTGCTGTCATACACTTTCTGTTCTAAGCATGGGGTGACTCTGACATCTCTGGTAGAAAGTGTTTCTGCCAGTAGGCAGATGATACAAAGGAATAGAGATGGGCTACAATAGAAGACTGAGAAGGACAGCAGGAAATAGGTAGGGGGACCCTGGCTCTGCCACAGCAGGAGGAGTCTTCACAGGATGAAGACTGAGTGGGAGGAGGGGCTGGTGCAGTCAGACTGCCACAGAGGTAGAGTGGTTTAAGGAGATATGAATTAAGGATTGTAAGGATATGAAATTTGCTCACCTGCAGCTGCATCCCACATAGCTACTTCGGACCTTGATAAAATCAAATTTCTATGGGTTGGTGACAGACACAAAAAAAATGGTTGTAGAATTGAAAGGAAAATTGAGAGGGTTAGCCAAAAAGGAGTATTCTTTAAGTTTATGAGTGTGAATCATGCCACACAGACATTTTATTTTTGAGTATGTAGTGAACTTACATTTTGGCATAATGATTAATGACAAAAAGGAAAAACAGGTTGGGTAACCTTGATATTTGTCTAAAGTAAAAACAATTCAAATGTCTATCAAGCAATGAGCACATTTTTATATTATTCAGATAATAAATTCAGAATGGAAAATGGTGAGTCACAGCTAAAGATGTCACCTTGGACAAAATTTAACATCATAATTTTAAAGGAGGAAATAAACACATCAAAAGATAAATAAAATAGATTGCTTCCATTGCAAGGTTAAAACAGGCAAACTGAAAAATAATGACAATGCTACGGAAATGCAAACAAGTACTTCACAGAAGTCTAGGAAAGTGGTCCTCACCTCTGGACTGGGAAAAGAGGGGTGAGGCTTAGAAAGGCAGGAGACAGTTTTTCAGCCAAATGGTGGCCATTAACTTGACATCTTGGTTTTTCATACCTGCTTTAAAGCTTAAAGTATGGTAGGTGTCATCTTCTGTATATTTGACACATGTAAATAATAAACTAGAAATAATCCAAGGGAGTTTGTTATTCCCGAGGACTATCTCCATCTTTCCATCACTGCAAAGTTACTTAGGCTCTGAAATTCAATCTCAGTTTTATAGATTATATAAAGACAACATTTTTTTTTTTAAAGAAAAAGTTGCTTAATGTATTTAAACATTTTTGTGTCAGTTTAATTCAAATTCAAAGTTAGGTGGGTCAATTTGTCCCCTTTTCACAGGTAAAGGCTTGTTTTGTGTATTTTTGCTTATTTGTTTTCATCAGCCATCCTAGGTATGTAAGCTCCTTGCTGTTTTCCGTCCTATTCCCTGTCACACTCATGGATTTAGTGATGATAGACAGCATCCAAAGTGTCACATGTCTTGGATACTTACTGAAGCTTCTTCTTTTTCCTTTCACTCCGAAATTCCTGTGGATTGCACAGGAGTGCTTGGAAACATGATCGCTTAGCACTGAGCCCAAAACACCCTTTCCTGGAAAGCAATTTTAGAAATAGGTCTCGCTGAAGCAGAATTTTGTGGAATAATGAGTTTAATCAGAATATTTGAGTCTTTTAGGTTAAATGTTTAGTCGTTGTCTTGAACCATCATTTACCATAACTTACACTTACAAGGAACAGACATTGGTGTACAATTACATAAAATGTTCATGTTACTTCTCTGTGGCTTATGTGCTTCCCTTCCCATCTTTTTCTCAGTGCCCTGAAGACACTTTCTAAAACAATTTTAGAAATCCAGTTTAGTAAATGAAATGTTTCTGAGAAAGAGTGAGGAGGAGGTAAAGCACTTGAAATAGCATTCAGTTTTAATTTGGACTTCAAGTTAGATTAAGGGGAATAAAGAAATGAGAGGTGCTTTCTTTCCTGTAATTAAAATGATAGTATCTCAGAGATTTAGACTAGAATCATCTAAGTTACTCAGAGAAAAATAGAGTTCTGTTGTATTGCTAGCCACCAATTATTGGAAGATTTTAAATGAACACTTTTTATGGATCTTTATGCCGCTCAATTCATTTTTTAAACCCTAAGCTTTGCTCTAATCATTTGTTCACTAAAGAATATATACGTTTTCACATGCTAATTTTCAACAACCTGAACTTAGCACAATCTCTGATTTCCCAACTGGTCAGAGAAACAAAACTGAGAGGTAATGAAAACAGCTCCTAAAGGTTTGAAATGCATAGTTTTTCTGAATTAAAACCAAATAAGAGCAATCTCATCTGGACACTGCCTGTTCTGAGACATTCCCTCCCGCCTTTCAAAGGTCTCTGCATCTGCCGCAATAGCTGTTTGAGATGTAAAGAAACAGCTACTGTCGCCCTAGAAGAAACCACAGCTGACCTCAGTCTAGCTTTAGCCGATTTCTAAAGTTGCTTATAAGTCAGCTTCAAACCTTAAAAACACACAGCTATGACAAAATACATTTTCTTAGCTGAGGTTAGAGAAAGTTGTGGAAATAGTAGCCTAGAGCAGAGGAATCTTTTTTTTTGTTTGTTTGTTTTGTTTTTTTATTCCCAAATATCAAACTTTGGAACATTTTCTTTATTCAATGTTTTCAGAATAGTAAAATAGATTTAAGTATATACAATTCTGAGTGCTGGGCTTTGCTAGTCTGCTTTCCGTGTTTCCTAAAGGCAAATGTTTCACCACTCAGAAGCCCTTCTACAGGGGCCTCTCGAGTCAGCACTTCTCCTGGTTTCTCTTATATGAAGGTTGCCTAAACTTTGAACAAATTTAAGTTTTGTAAAGACAGTGTATATAATGTATATTCCTCAACAGCACAGATCTTCACTATGTTAGAACCCAGCAGCAACACTTAACAGCCTCCCAAGATGACACTGACATTCCAGGAGAGCATACGGCTGATGTCTAATCCCACCTCAACAGAAAGATAAATCAGACCAAAACTCATTTTCTTTCCGTAATGCCATCTTTAAAACCATATCATTAGGGCAGGTGTGGTGGTGCTCGCCTTTAATTCCAGCACTCTGGGCAGGGCAATATTTTCTTTAATATTTGTATTAAAAATTATAATAATAATTATTATTTGTGTGTGTCTGTGTGTGTGTGTGTGTGTGTGTGTGTGTACTTTTAGGCGGAGAGGAGAACTTTCAAGCATTGGTTCTCTCCTTTCACCAAGGGTTTTATTTTGAACTCAGTTTCTCTGGCTTGTACAACAAGCACTTTTGTCCACTGAGCATAGTGTTCGTCTACAAATCATAATTTTTAAATCTAAATCCTTTTTTGAAGTTTCCCTACTTATGATTGCTTTTGCTTTTATATGTTGAATTTTTGTATGGCTCCCAGAAAATGTTTTAAAAAATGAGGATTTTTAGAAATATACTCCCAACACGTGAAAGATTTTGCTAACTCTGTGTAACAATGCGATCATTCAAAACGTGAGCCAACTGCCAAATGTTCATTTGACTCTTCTGAACTCTGCTGATTAGAAGGAATGTGCGCATATAGCAAGAGCTAACTTCTTTCTAGAAGGTCCCTAAAACATTTCTTTAGCCACAAAAGCCATCATCTTAACACATTATCGCTTTTAATAGAAATAGCACATTTATTTTAGAATGCTGGCAGAAAATGTAACAAACTAATTGCTGCTTTAAAAAAACAATTGTCTCCTCAAGAAACCTCAGAGCATTTTAATATTATTCTTCTTTATCATATACATGTTTTCATGTTAATTTTCGTTTTCTATCTATGTTCTTTGTTTACCTACTGTCACATCAACCAAGCCTTTCTTTAATGTATTATGAATTATATATATATGTGTATATATACATAGATGTTCTATATGCACACACACATTTTATGAATAAATTTCACTTCTTCACTCTTGAATGACCCCTAAAAATTAATCTGGGGGTACGGTGTGTTTAGATGTGAGGCCTGAGCCAAAGAAGTTAGAACTGTATGATAGGGTAGTCTGCACAGGATGCAAATGAAGTGTTAATTTGTTTCTAACCCTCTGGGAGGTCAGCATCTCCAGAAGAGACAACCCGTAAAGCTGCTTAGCGTGCTTATGAGCTCGGTAGAATGGGTAATTTTGGGGGTGTGTTTTCTCTCAATAATCATAAATGTTAAATGCTGATGACTAATGGTACCTAGTGCTGTTTTAAGTGTATGTTTGCCATTGGTGCCTTGTCACTTATAAGAGTCTAATCATTTCGCTTTCCTTCTTATCAGTTGAAATTTTAGGCATTTAATATTTGGAACTTCTTATAGATCGTATGTATTAATCTCCTGTTAGACATATAGTTAATAAAGGTTTTCTTTTATTCTGTTGACTGTCCTGTTTTAGATTGATCTGTTTTTTTTTTTTTTTGCTGAGCAGAGGGTTTTAATTTCATTCTATCATATTTTGTCAATTCCCTGAGCTAATGGAACCCTTTGCAGAAAGCACTTCATTATTCCTGTGTGAAGTGTTTTCCTTGTGGAAAACACCATAATTTTAATTTATTTTCTTACATTTCCCAGCCAAACTGCCATTCAGGGGAATGTTTTGGATATGACATCAAAAGTACAGTACAGTACATTTTCCAATTAATTAAACAACAATGAAAGTAGTAAGGAATGAAAATACAAATTCCAAACTATAAAACAAAGGAAACTCAAAGGATAGCATTTCAATGTAAAGAAAATATCATGGAAGTGACTATCGCCACTTCTCAGCTCTAACTATAGAGTTATGTCACAGTTAGTGAGTCATGACATATATTCTACCTCTTTCCTGCACATATATTAGAGTTCAGAAAAGTGGAATATGGAAGCATGTGAACCGAGCCATTCCTGGGCTGCTTGTTTCCTGAAAGATGCAGCAGGGCTCAGTGATTGGAGTTGGGTAACTAACTGGGGTTCATCCCTGGGCAAGAGTAGTTCTCCCTCTATCAGAGGTCCTCAGTTGCTTTGTCTATGGGGTGGGGCCTTGTGAGATTTGCCCCTTCCAAGAAGCAATGACTATTGATGCTGCCTGCATTAACTATTCTTTTGAAGGCAGACATGTGGTTGAGGTGTCATGGCTGTGGCTTTCCTGTCATGTCTCGAAGACACAGACTCACAGTTGATTGACTTCCTAGTTCCCTGGCTCTTAAAATATTTCTGCTGACTTTTCCTTAATGTCTGCGCCTTAGGTTCAGGAGTTCTGCTATAAATGTATTGATTGGGGCTAGTTACCACATATGTATTTATTCTTCGCGTTTTCACTTTAAAAAAAAAAAGATACTGAGAGAAAATCTGAGGTATAGTGTGTAGGGAAGTGGGGCCAGCTGTGGAAAGAGTTGGGGGAGGGGAAAACATGATCAAAATACATTGTATTTAAGAAATCAGACAAAATTAATACACAGACGAGCTAATTAATTAGTTAAAATATATGAAACTAGGAATAAAGCATATTTTTGTTTGTTTGTTTTTGGAGGGTGGCGACACCCATTGAATTTATAAGAAACGTAAGTGACGGAGGCCTGAATTGGGTGGTCGCTATGAATGAATAATGGGAGGAGGGTGAAATGATGTCTATGGGCTGACTTCACTTTAAGGTGGAGCCGAACTTAAAACCTTCAGGCATTACAAATATCAACAAAGCATGCTTCATCTACACAATCTTATTGGGAGGCTTGGGTAAGTGGAGCCTGAATCAAAAGCTATGTTCTGTGTTTGTGATACAGAATCAAATGAAAGCCAGGCTGACAAGCTGTATTGCATGTTCATTTGGCAGACATGACAGTAAGGCTAAGATTTCGGGGCCAGGGGATGTGTAAATCATTACCTCGGCCTTCTGACACCTCTCATAGAGTGCTCCAACACACATGGAGTGTTCATCCTGACAAATGGCATCTCAAATGCCTCAATACATTAGGTACCATGTGAGTAATCCTGAAAATCATAATGAAAGCGTTTTTGATAATATGACACTTGATGCTCTTCTAAAGAGAATTGTGAAGAGGAAGGAGTGTGCTGTGCGAGTTACTGACATACACAAGCAACAGCTTAGGATTCAAACAATTTCAAGCATCTATACAATACAAAGTGAGCAGAGAAAATAATTTTGTATTCCTCTATTCTTGAAGACACTAACTGAATTCTTGAAGTTGGAAAAATATACACTGAAAATTATTTTTTAAACATGAATAATGAGCATTACAAGAATAAAAAAAACCCTATGAACCTGGCAAAGACTAGCATAAAAATAAGCTGTTAGTCCAGTTGAAGCTAAGGCATGTGTGAAAGATTTAAAGCAAAAGAAATTTAGAGCAAAACAAAAAGAAAAATTAGTCCATAGCTAAATTGAAATTTCTGTTTGAATAAACAGAGTCATCTATTGAGTACAATCATATTTGTTCCCTGGGAGAAGACTGTCACAAAAGATAAGGGAGCAGTTATTAAAAGACCCTGAAGGCACCTTACTTTTTATTATTTTCCCTATAAAAGAAAAACATACTTTGGCTTCAAAATTTTGAAAGATATTCTCCTTATTCTGTCAGGAAAAAAGAAACGTTTATTATTTTTTTGCTTCACATTTACAGCATTCTGAATTCTGAAAATTTAACATTCTTTAATGTGAATATTTATTTTCACTTCCTATTAGGAAACTAGTGTTAGCGTATAGGCAGCCGTAGCTAACTGTATGCTTAGCTACCACTGACATCATCAGCTGCAAGGAACAGACACTGAACTGTGCTCTCTCCTTGGGTCTAGGTTTCTCTCCCTCCCTCCCTGTGTTTGGGCCCCCCTTCCCCCATCTCTCTCTGTCTCTGTCTCTCTCTCCTGACCCCTGCAACCCTAATGGCTCACTCAGGCCCTAACTCTTTTCCCTTTTGGTTCTTAAATAAATCTCTTTATATCAAATTTGTTGCGTGGCTCTCTCTCTATTTTTTAATACAACATTTAGAATGTGTGTATGTGTTTGTGTGTGTGTGTGTGTGTGTGTGTGTGTGTGTGTGTGTGTGTGAAAAAGAGAGAGAGAGAGAGAGAGAGAGAGAGAGAGAGAGAGAGAGAGAGAGAGAGAAATAAGCACATGGCAGTACCAGTGCTTTGTGGATGAAGACAGCCTCTCAACATCTTTGCTTTCAAAATCAAGTCTTAATTTGATGATGGGTCAAGAGAAAGTGAGAATCAAGCAGAGGAACCTGACTTGCCAACTGTCACATCGTATAATATGGGGTTGGATTTTTTTTTTTAATTTTTGGGCTTTACACAAAGGCATAATTGAGACACTTTAGGCTCCTGTTATGAGTGACAAGTCAGTCAGAGGTAATGTTAGAATCCATTTATATAATCTATCTTTATTAAAATTAACCTTAAATTTTTTTGAGCTGGTTCAAAACACAATTATTTCATGTCTGCTCTTCAGTGTAGCATCTAGCATTGTTTCTTTTCTACTCTACACTTTATCAATAAAATTCAACATCTGACTCTAATTCGGTTTTACTTTTTTATATAACACCAATTAGATAATCCATTAAACAAATGGGAGGAAACAGCCTTAATGACATGTTGCACTTGCATTATGAAGTTAATTGAATTAACCAAATTAGCTCTTTTACATTCAAGTCTGCATATTTTTTTTTAAGATTCAAAGAAAGAAACACCAAGAGAATTCAGCTTTCTGTAGTTTCTCTTTCCATAAGAAAGCAGATGTCAATGAGACTGTGAATCATTTACAAATACAGAGTGTGCATACTAAGGCCAATCAGATGGTCAGCTGATAAAAATATTAGCCTCAAAATTGTGAAGACCACATTTCAATCCGTAGCACCTAGGACTGAAGGGAAATATCTGATTTCCGAAGTTGTTCTCTGACCTCCACATATGCCCTGTGGCGTGCATGAACTTCTTTTTCTCTCCAAGAAATCACACACACACACTCAATGTAATAATAAAATTTAAAACATGAGTGAGGAAGATTAAGTTAAAGAGAACAGAAAAAAAAAAAAAAAAAAAAAAAAAAAAAAAAAGAAGAAGAAGAAGAATGTTTCTAAAATGGACAAAGCCTTACAGTCCATTTTCACGTAGGGGGAGACATACAGCTGCCTCTAAATTACCCAGCATGTCCTGTTATGCTTGGAGGCCCTCTGCTTTCTCAGAAATCACCAGGTCAGCATAAGATCTGAGATTCAGAGTTTTATGCAAGTGAAAGAAGAAAGCTTTGCTTTAGAGTAATGCCCTTCTTAGGAAATCCTGAACATTGCCTCAGGGCAGCTTTAATCCTAGTCGCTAACAATGCCTGCTGCAAGAACACACTTCACATTTCCCAGTCTGGGTTAATGTAGAAATTTTAGCTCCCTGAATAAACGCAGCATGCCTGGTCTACCTGATTACATACTTCAGTGTTGCAAAGCCCACTGAGCTCAGGTATGAAGCTTACCAACATATGAGGATTACCTGTTATATTAAAGATATTCTTTTTTAAATTTTTTTTATTAATTTATTCTTGTTACATCTCAATGGTTATCCCATCCCTTGTATCCTCCCATTCTTCCCTCCCCCGCCCCCTGTTTTCCCCTTACTCCCCTCCCCTAGGACTGTTCCTGAGGGGGATTACCTCCCCCTGTATATGCTCATAGGGTAGCAAGTCTCTTCATGGCAACCTCCTGTCCTTCCTCTGAGTGCCACCAGCTCTCCCCCTCCAGGGGACATGATCAAATGTGAGGCACCAGAGTACGTGAGAAAGTCATATCCCACACTCCACTCAACTGTGGAGAATATTCTGACCATTGGCTAGATCTGGGCAGGGGTTTAAAGTTTACCTCCTGTATTGTCCTTGGCTAGTGCCTTAGTTTGAGTGGGACCCCTGGGCCCAAATCTGCCTATCATAATGTTCTACTTGTAGGTTTCTAGGACCCTCTGGATCCTTCTATTTTGCTATTCTCCCATGCTTCTCTCATTTAGAGTCCCAATAGGATGTCCTCCCCTCTGTCCCAGTTTCCTGGTAAGTGAAGGCTTTGTGGGACATGCCCCTTGGGCTAGTATGCAGATATAAGTGAGTATATACCATTTGATTCTTTCTGCTTCTGGGTTAACTCACTCATTATGATCCTTTCTAGCTCAATCCATTTATCCACAAATTTTGGGAATTCCTTATTTTTAATAGCTGAGTAGTATTCCATAGTGTATATGTACCACAGTTTCTTTATCCATTCTTCTACTGATGGACACTTAGGCTATTTCCATGTTCTGGCTATTATGAATAAGGCTGCTATGAACATGGTTGAGCAAAGTTTCTTGTTGTGTGCTGGAGCATCTTCTGGGTATATTTCAAGGAGTGGAATAGCTGGGTCTTGAGGAAGCCCTATTCCCATTTTTCTGAGATAGCACCAGATAGAAGGATATTCTAAAATATGAAGCCTGACTGAAAAATTTGTGTTATATAGTTAAGCAGTTTAGTACTTAGACGGAGACTGATTTTAGTGACATTCATTCAAGTTTTCTAGCAAGTAGCAAACTCAATGTCCTTGAGGTTACGGGTCCTGATTTGAAGCAGAGTTTTCACAATGTCCATTACTGCTAATGACAGCCAAGATATTCTTCTGCAGAGTGCTTTTGCCTTGTAGTTACTACATTTAAATCCAATTAAAACATGTTTTCAATGGGTCAGAGAATCGTTTCATTTTTATCTAACAATGGGCACAAGAGAATTTTGAGATTTTTCGTGGTAATAATTTATAATTTGGCTGAAAATTCAAAAGTGAACATGTCAGTTTGAGTTATAGATCATTAACAAAAGACTTAGTAATTCAGAAATAGTGAAGCACATATCTGTAGAAACAAGTATTTACTTTCTCTTGCATAATCACAACTTAGTGTGTTTACATATAATATTTCTCAATTGCATTTTCATAACACAATGTAAAATTTTATTAGTCTGCTTTCCATTGCTATCTTAAACTATCTGAGTCTGGCTGATATAAAGAAAAGAAACTTACTTAGCTCACAGTGTTGGAGGATCACAGGTGTGGAACAGGCACTGCAGCAAGCAAGGAACCGTGGACTCAAGGCAGGAGCGTGGAGAAGCAGGGTATGCCACAGAGTGAGACGGCCAGAGGGGGTGGCACTTGCTTCATTATAATGCTCCTTTCCTGAGAATTAACGGAAGCATTAATAAAATTACATTTCTTATAAGTGCAACGTCTTTCATGACTTTGAACCACGTACTCAGTCCCTCCACTTAAGAGAAGTTTCATCTCAGCGTGAAAACATAAACCCTTGCACAATAGTCAACAGCACACTCACAAGAACATTCTAAAAACCATTATTTGATCTTAGTCAATTACAACCTTTTTGTCAAAAGTTTGAAATTTGTTATAAATTGCTTTTCCATATATATATATATATATGTATATATCCATTGACATAATGCTACAAAGTTTAGAAAGTATAATATTAGACTCTAGGTAGTACGGCTTGGAGTAATTCTATTTGTACATTCATAGTATTGATGTAATATTCTGTTCAGTATCATCTGATAATTGATCATAAATCTTTGAATTCACTTGAAATCCAACACTCAAGCTATACACCATGTAATCTTTAACTCAGTGTGTCCACTCGCTACCCTTCTTATCCCTAGCTCTGCCCTCAGGAGCTGACCTCCATATGCAGTAGGGATTGGTATTTTGCCTACAGCTTTCAGGAGAAGTCTCTTAACAGCAGGGCAGGCAGGTCAGAATATTAACAAGGAAAGGTTGTGCTTTTCTATACAGGAAAACACATGACTCAGTCATCTACATATGTATGCTCTGTGTACATGTCAGAGAAGCCCTCATCAACCCAAAGTGACTTCCTGTTTGTGTTTTTAGCTTCTTTTTTTTTTTTTTTTTTTTTAGAGTGTGTGAGGTAGCTCTCAAAGAATATAAACATACCTATATTTACACACACCCTGATTACAAGTGGCCCTGGTGTAGGCAATGCAAGTATCTTACCTATTTCATTTACAGCTGAAAGCACTAACAGAGCCTATGAGGGGACCCTTGATGTTGCCAGCAGGTCCTGCAAAAAAGCTTGACCTGTCTTCAGCATGTAATAGGATTTTGTGGGTCACCACATTCTCGGATTGGACAGCTCCACCCTATTTGTACAGGATGCGGTGAAGGGTCATCAGCCATCTCTGATACATCTGTATCTTGATTCCCTTTCTTTTTCTCCTCACCTTCTATGATGTTCTTCTCCTTTTTATTGTGTGGGAGGATGTAGCCTATTGTAGCGCTAACAAAGCCTGCATGTTGTCAGCAGAACATGTGCACACTTGACAGCTGGAAGCCACGTGCTTCGCATCTGAGCTTGCAGTGAAGACAGCACCAGCATGGGAGATGGGTCTGCCTTCAGAGCTAAAGGAAGCCCAGACAGTTAAATTCCTGCTACAGAGTTTGATTTTTTTTTTATGGTGAATTTTAGTTGCATCACTAGCATACAAACACAGGCACTCAGCTTTGATAGAGGATTAGGTCTTTGTTCTTTTCTAATTCCAGTTTTACTCTTTGAAGGTGATAGGGCATATTTATTTAACATGACATCTTGATACACGTGTCTTATGCGTTTGTGTACTCATAAAAAAAAAATCACAGGATTGTGCTGAAGAGTGTTTTAGTGGTAGTAAGTTATAGCCAGTAGTTTTTTTCCCCACATGATGATACTTAGCAATCTGAACAAGAGTTTATGTTAATATAGCCTTTTTTTCCCAATTAGAAGAATATTACATACAGTGAAGCCGTCTGAAGATTCTCTAGTCATTTTCTTGAGAATAGATATTTAGAAATCTTCTAGTGTTTGCTACTAAAAGCTGCTCCGTGGACGCTCTGGTTCCAGCTCTGTATGGCTATACATGTAGACGCTTAGAATAGATGAGTTAGTAAATTTCATACCACAGTAAGTTTAATGCTTTCAAATTTCTCTCCAACATGTGGTTTTCAATTCACTTTCTCATAAATCATTCTTTAAGTTATCCTGTTTTCACTGGTGACAGTGTTTCACTTTTGTTTTAATCATCTGCTCTGATGTTTGGTGATCTTTGTCAGGATTGGGCTTCTACTCAGTGCTTTTTTTTTTTTTTTTTTTTACAGGCATTGAAAGGTACACAACTGAGATGCTGCCTGGGAGTTCCTAGGTAACAGACTTCACAGTGCAGGCATCTCTCATCTGGGCAGCGAGCTAACATCAAAGCACGTACTGGAAGGCACATCCTGCTCCTACCTGCCTCCTGCCTAGGAATCAGAGAGCCTCACTGCAGTCTCTTGCTGGGAGACCTCCTGCATGATCAGAAAGCTATAAGAAAAGACCCTAGCTCTATCACAAAGCTTCTGATTCCTCTATTCGGAGATGCTTCCATGCTGTTACTCTCGAGTGCTGCAACCTGGACTCTTAGGAGCTTCTTGCTTCTCTGTTCATGGCTTAATACATTTTTAAATAAACTCCTTACTCCATAGCAATCCATTTCATTTTTCCTCTTGAACATCCCACTCCAAAACCTATAATATTGAGATAATTTTATATTGAAATTGATTAGTTGTATTTTCTATTTACTAAATTTGACAAGTGAATTGATACCTTTTTAATAAATTATTAAAATATTTAAATAATTTGAAGACTTATCTATATTTTGATATATATACATATATACATATACGTACACATTTACACATAAATACATATGTGCTCAAAACATCTCATTTGTTTTGAAATTTATGAATTTTTTTGTTAAAACACACTTAACTTACATATACTAATAACTGCTGGTCATAGAGCTGTGGAGACTGCTCAGCAAGTAAAAGTACCTGCTGGTCTTGGAGAGGACTGAATTAATTTCCTGTAACTTCCTGTGGCTATAGATCTAACACTCTCTTCTGTCTGTGGGACCCACACCAACACCCAGAGCACCCCTCTCTGAACCTTAGGTATAAGGAAAGTCTTGTAGATGTTGGGGCTGTGTAAGCAATGGCAGCTGATACTTTTACATTTTGGACAGTTTGCTGTAAAAAGAAACTCCTAGGATGAAGTGTGAAAGTCAGTATTAGATACAGGTATAAGGATACATATTTAGAAGATATTAACAATCTGTGTTATTTTGGGAAGTGGAAATTGTATTGTCTCCTCTAGAGTCTAGAGTCAACGATCTGTCCAGCTGGGGGTTCTTTGCTCTGTTTGCAGTACTAATCGTGAGTTCTTTTTGAGTGAACCTTAAGTCCTATTAGACAGTTCTTGCTGCTGTATTTCCAAAAATATAAAATAATAGCTTTTCATTATGGGATTTTTATCTCTCTTTAACAATTGCCTCGGTTTTCAACACTTAAGTGTTGTGTATTAATATAGAATAAACATATGTATGCTGTTTTGAACATTTTTCCTTTACAGCTTTCCCTAGTTTTCTCCTACTTTCAACTCCAATAGCACAAACGTCAGTCGGCTCCAGATTGTTACATAAATTCTACCGGTGTTCTTCTTTCTTTAGCAATCTTTTCTAGTCTTTCGCTGGTTTCCGTTAACTGTTTCTTTTTATAGGTTGATGAGTTTGTTTAAGATGATTACTCTGCCTTCTCTGTTGGGCATGCACAAGTGTCCGTTTCTTTGAGGGCTAAGTGACCTGTTGGCGTTGGTAGCTTTCCTTGCCTTTGTGTTTCTTGTTTTTGTTTCTGTCTGTACCTTTGGAAGAGCACCATCTTTTCTACACCAGGTGAGTCTCACTGTGAAAAGCAGCCCCTGAAGATGGGTGGGAGGGTTGTGTCTAGGTTGCCATGGCAGATCTCTCCATGGAAAGACTGCAGTGGTGCGACGTCTGTAGCATCATGCCAATTACCTCAGGTCAGTCTTTGTGAAGATTGCAGGGATCATATCGGTCCAAGTTGTGGGCATCCTTAACAGTAGGGGAACTATCTACAGTATATGCTTTGGTGTCTTCATGCCTCCTTTTTTCATGAAAGCAATCATAGTCAAGTGGATTTGTTTCAGCACTAAGTCTCATGTGTACTTGTGAAGAGCATTGTAGCACAAATACTCAAGGCTCCAAAATCTGGGAAAATAGAGGGTGTGGGGTCCTGAAAGCATGAAGCACAAAATAGCACGGTCATCATGTGAAGGTCATAGGTGCCTGTGGATGTTTTAGGGAGTTGATCCAAATAGCAACAAAGCTACAGTAACTGAGTATACTGACCCAGGTTGTGGCAGTGAGGGCTCTGGTTTCCTAGGCACATGCTCTTACAGTCTGTGGTCTGGAGTTACTGTCTGGAGCATGGACTCCTGAGAGGATATGCCACCTCACAAGTCCTAGAGTACAATAGCTTCTGGAGTAGGTGGCAGCCAAGATAGTAAAAGACATGGGCTCCAGGGAGTGGATGCAGAGCTGGAGCCCATGGTGTGAGGATTTGCTGAGTGACCAGGTTTCTAGGACTGACACAGTGTAAGGACAGCCTTGGCAATTCCACTGTTTCTGGTGTGGGTATTTACAGTGTTCTCTCAGATCCAGACTATGATTCAGGTTCAAGAGTAAAAAAGAAAATAATAGAACTGGTTTGAGAAAATGAAAGTGTGCAGTTAAAATGCTCATGTGCTGGATTTGACTGAGAGTGCAATGGTCTCCAGTAGGAGAAGATAGCCATGTGTCTCTTTGAAAGTTATCAAACCAAGTGTTATTATTTAATTGTTAGTACCATTTGGCAGCCTTCTGGTTTGCTCCATGCATCTTCAATTTGCCCATAATATACAATCAAGATGGATAAATTCAATGGATGAGAGTGGAGAATGTCATAATGAAAATAATATAACAATGAAAAATGTTTAATATTTATTTTAAACATCAAGGTACAAATTACTTCATATCATCAATGAAAATGTCTAGTTTTAGAGTAATTAACAGAGGATATTGATTACAAAATACACATTGCATCTTTCAATTCATTCCCATTGCAATGTTATGTACTGAAAAGAAATATATATATTTAGCTCTGTATTGCATATGCATTGCAATATGTTTCTTGACCACCTGATGTAATTGTATATAGGAAACTACAATATTTGAGATGTATTGAAAAGTGCAGTTCCAACATGTTGAACATGCAATATTAAGACAATCAGTTTTAAGTAAAAGAAATATTCAACATCTTGAAAATTCACTCTAATAAAATTTTAGAATAAAAAAAATCACATTTTAAATACAAAAAAGGGGTATTTTATGCTCAACTTTGAAAAAGTCTCAAAATTTTCTTATTTCTTCAAAATATCAAAGATACTTGTTTTTACAAATCATTGTAATAAAGAGAGTTATTGTGTAAGTCAGAGCTATTATAGACATTTTACCCTAGATATTTAAACTTTTTCTATGGGTTTCTTCTTTAGTAGTGATAAAAAGCACTCATTTGTCATTATAGTGTGCGAAGCTTTTACAAATGTCCTAGACTATTGTTGGCTGGGGACCATTAGGATGCTGATAATGGTGGAAATGTAACTTTGGCACTGAATTCCGTTACTTAAGGCTTTGTTGCTTTCCTTCAACATGCTGAATATGGAAACTTGTTAGTGCAATAATTACAAACACTTCCTTGAAGACATTTTATCTGTCCACATTTCAAAGATGCCAGAGAATTAGAATTTCACTATACAATGCTGCTTTCTTTGATCCTGCATTGAGTCCTAAACTTTAAAGCAACTTTTATTAAGTACATTGGAAGAATTTTTTCTCCTAGCAATTCCTTTCTATTTTGACTTGGTAATGAATGCTCAGATTCTTGATATGAACCTGAAGCAAGCTACCTGCATGCACTACTTAAATATTTCACAAATTAGAGCAAGAGTAAGAATCATAGTCTCATATTGCCTGCATCAGATTTAGAATAAGTCACTATTCATTTAAAGCAGGTATTATCTTTTTAATCAAGCATATTAGCCTGGTATTAACTAACTTATTAAAACATATTCTGTATCTCTCTATTTCTGTGCCAAATAATTTTGCATGGCCAAAGTAATTAGAGGATCTTGCTTATTTTTTTGCCATATTTTAAACATTTTGTCAGATTTTATAGCTTTTCCCAGGCCAGTTAAACAAATCAACCTAAGCATGATTGGGTATGTGGACTGAAGTTACTTGTCAAAATATTCTTTTAAGTGAAAATGGATATGAAAACAACTCTGCAAAGTGGCAACAAAGGTGACCAACATGACTGGGCACTGATTTCCATACTATGAACAGGATTGCTACCCAAAGGCACATCTATGTAGAAGGAAGTGTAAGTACAGTTAGCTACAGAAGTACATACCAGTGAGCCCAGCCCTTTTTCTGACAGTTCATCCATTCAGACAGTCACACACACTCACTTCCACACCCACAGTTCCAGACATAGTCTTCTACATCATCTTCAGGTGAGGGGGTGGAGGCAGAGAGCTGTGGAACTGTCATCACACACAGAATCCAGAACTCAGAGGAGGAGCTACCAAAGCCAACTGGATATTTAAGTATTTATTTGTGTACATTACTCTCTCTCTCTTTCTCTGTCTCTCTGTCTCTGTCTCTCTCTCTGTCTCTGTCTGTCTCTGTGTCTCTCTCTGTCTCTCTGTCTCTGTCTTTCTATCTCTCTCTGTCTCTGTGTCTCTCTGTCTCTGTCTCTCTCTCTGTCTCTCTGTCTCTGTCTCTCTCTGTCTCTCTCTCTGTCTCTCTGTCTCTGTCTGTCTCTGTGTCTCTCTCTGTCTCTCTGTCTCTGTCTTTCTGTCTCTCTCTGTCTCTGTGTCTCTCTGTCTCTGTGTCTCTCTGTCTCTGTCTCTCTCTGTCTCTCTGTCTCTGTCCCTGTCTTTGTCTCTGTCTCTCTCTCTGTCTCTCTGTCTCTGTCTCTCTCTGTGTCTCTCTCTGTCTCTCTGTCTCTGTCTTTCTGTCTCTCTCTGTCTCTGTGTCTCTCTGTCTCTGTCTCTCTCTGTTCTGTTTTTTATTTACTTCATTTTGTGTTTTCTTCTTCCAAGAAATGACCCCGCCATAGCCTTCTCAGGGCTGATTTCACTAGTATGAGCACAAAATGCCTGCTTCATTCAGTCAAGTGTAGAGCAGTCAGCACCTGGGAGATAATTGCTACCTTACTCATTTCCAAAGAGAGCGCTTCATCAGTAAAGCCATGATCTCTGTAGGCTAGAAAACAGTCTGTAATAGCAATGATTTGGGCTTTGAATGAGGAAATTTAGTAAGTATATTGAAAGCAGGTAAAAAGAATAAATTGTAGGTAAGTCATAGAAAAAATGCTGTGGATTGATGACAACAGCTCATCAAATCAGGGCATTTACAAATACCCATCAGTAATCAATTGGGAAATCTTATTGAGGGAGTAATGAAAAATGCTAACTGGGGGTTTATAAGCATCTTACAGAAATCAACTGGGGAAGCCAGCAAGAGGAGGTGTCCCCTTTCATGAAGGTTCCAGTAAAAAGGCAAACAAAAGAAGTCAGATGGTGTAATTAAAGCAAAGGCTCACAATCCACAGGAGAAAGCAACTGAGGATGTTGAGGCAGTCATCTGACATTCCAGTGAAGTTTGCTACCCGTGGAAGATCGAATCATGGGATAAAAAATAGTGACCTCTGTGGTAAATAGTTTACTTCAATTGTTCTCAATGGTGCAATGTTGTTGTTTTTCACTCCTGGATTTTTGCTGTTTTGTTCCCTCCCTATTATAGAATTGGGGTATGGGGTAGTGGGTAGCAAAAACCATTCCAGGGCAAATTGTCTTAAAGAATATGATGAGAAAATGTGGTATGGGTTTGAGGTGTGGAGAAGGGTCAAACCTTGTCTCCAGGGCCAGTTTCTTGATGAGCTTCACTGAAAGGTTAATAATTTACCAATACACTATATATTAGAGGATTTCATTGCCAATTTAGTTTCTGGGCCTTGAAATCTGGAGGATCCAAAGTGAGGTGTGTCAGAAGAAGGATCATGGAGGCCAGTCACCATGGTTCCTTCTGAGGGAGGATGTAGAGTGTGGCTGTATCTTGATGGAGCTTGTTTCATTTCACTTGGTTATTTCCAATAGGTGATTCAAATAGGAACAGGAGTCAGATACAAAAAGGAATATATTTCTCCAATCGGTAACAAGGATGCATTGAGAGGACAGACTTGAATAAGCTAAGGTCAAACAAATTATTAGATATTTGAGCTGGCTAGAACAAGGGCAGACTGATATTAAAAACAACTTATAGGGAGAATAAAATGCACATTGTGAGGATTCTGACACTATTAAATTAGTGCTTACGTATGGTCCTGAAATTACATAAAGCAATACTTAAAAAAGCAGAAAAATAGACTCTATGTAATACAATATGTATGTTAATTATAGAAAGCTTTGGCAATCAAAGGTAGCATTTACTATAGAAGGATTTTATTTTTGTATGTACAGTTTCATGTCTTCCACATTCTCTTAAAAACAAATCTATTTTAAATATGGAAGGATTGGATAATGGTTAAGACATTTGAAAATGTAGTCTACATCTATTCTAATAACTAGTTGTTTATCCCAATACATCTTGCACTGCCACATTGTTCTCCATGTCTGTTATTAAATTTGTCTTTATCAAAATCTTGTGTCCATCGAACTCTGGTGCCCCATATTTGACCACGTCCCCTGGATGGGGAGGTCTGGTGGCACTCAGAGGAAGGATAGCAGGTTACCAAGAAGAGACTTGATAACCTATGAGCATATACAGGGGGAGGTGGTCCCTCTCAGTCAGAGTCATAGGGAAGGGGAGTAAGGGGAAAATGAGAGGCAGGCAGCAATGGGAGGATACAAGGGATGGGATGACAATTGAGATGTAATATTAATAAATTAATAAAATATATTAAAAAAAGAAATCTTGTGTCCATTAATTCAACTATTCCTCACAATACCATTTATTTTGAAGGCATGTATGTGCTTCATTGGATGCTAATGCACAACTGCTGATTTTAATTTCACAGCTCTCTGGAGAATATGTAACAATGTTTACTTTTTTTTTTGTATTGAAGAAGCCAACCTAAAAAGTAGAGAAGAAAAAGTAAGTCTAATGATATGGACCTACAACTAGATAAGGCCACACTACTTGGCCTTTTGGTGTAAAGGATAGTGTTTCACCACACTAAATAAATCTACTAACAATTTGTAATAACAAACTCATTGAGAGACAAAATCTTTCTCATGGCACAGAGAAGAGCTTTAGAGAAGAGTCTACAGGCATAGTTTCATCAGTTTCTAGTTCCTCCTCCACAAATATAAAGCTTACAGTTTGTAGCTCCTGTAGACCCCAGGAGAGGCATTCTGTAAAGCAATTGGTAATAGAATTCCTACTTCTACCACATCTGGAAGAATTCTTTCATACATGCCTACCAGTACATAACCAGAGAGGGAATCTTCAACACCTGCCATCTGATCACTAAGCTCAAGTGGACAGGTGTGTGAGGTATCTTAGAGACTTGATCACTTTTGCTGTTCAAGATATGAATTCCCGACTTACTGTCCTTTGCAACAAAAAATAAATCTAGTTCACACAATAAAACACACACACACACACACAAACCTCAGGAACCATGTACTATCTAATCAAAGTCCTAGTGCTAGGCAAGGGACACTTCCTTTTGAGTTGTTCTTAAGAAGTGTCCAAGCAGCCCTCGAAACAATATAAACTATTGCCATTGACCTTGGTTGCCTTGAAGAGCCTAATAGGTAAGATATAACTGCTGAAGACCTTAAAGACTTTAGAAGCACAAACTGAAATAATCAAGCTGGTAATAACCCCAAACCCTCCCTCCTTCCCTCTTCTGCCCTACTCCCCTTACCTGAGGCCTACTTCTCATAGTATCAGAAGGTGATATGAAAGCCACCAAGGTAGAGAAGTAATCAACAGTCTTAGCTAGATCTAAAACCTACAAATCATAATGACTAGCTGAGTAATACAACTTCAGTAATGCAACCGCAGCAGTTTCTATCTTTACAGCAGCAAGAACTGTCTAATAGGACTTAAGGATCACTCAACAAGAACTCACGATTAGTACTGCAAACAGAGCAAAGAACCCCCAGCTGGACAGATCGTTGACTCTAGACTCTAGAGGAGACAATACAATTTCCGCTTCCCAAAATAACACAGATTGTTAATATCTTCTAAATATGTATCCTTATACCTGTATCTAATACTGGCTTTCACACTTCATCCTAGAAGTTTCTTTTTACGGCAAACTGTCCAAAATGTAAAAGTATCAGCTGCCATTGCTTACACAGCCCCAACATCTACAAGACTTTCCTTATACCTAAGGTTCAGAGAGCAACACAGAAGAGGAGAACAAAGATTATATGAACTACGGGACGAGGACACCTGCTGTAAGATAATGTCTTCTGTACATAACAGCGATGCCGCACACATGAAGTCTCAGCTACAGAGTTGCATAAACAAGAGAGGAATTTGGAAAACACCAGGTCCATGTGACTCTGTGGATGGGGGAAGTGTCCATGGTCTCACAGTTAAACAATTAGCTACATTCAGCCAATGGCTGCAGATGGAAGGGGAATCAGTTTTCTCCTGAAATGATCCTCTGACAAATTATCAACTCCCAAGTGGTCAGCCCTAAATGCATGTGCTTTGAGCAACAGAAATTGGAATCATTATGTTGTGTATATATAGCAATCATAATTACCTAGGAAAAGCATGTGAATTTGAGAAGAGCAAGACATGGGAATAGTTGATGGGAGGAGACATAGGGGTATACATGTAAACAGAATGTATTTATATATGAGACTCTAATGGAAATAAACATAAAATTGAATAAAATAGCACACAAGGTAGCCTTTGTAGGTGGTGGTGGAGGTGGTGGAGCTGGTAGAGTTTAGGAGAAGGTAGTTAGCAGTCAATATAGTAAATACAGTTCATGGAATTCTCAAAACTTAATAAAATATTGTATTAAAAAAGAAAGATAAAACAATGGAAGGCAACATAACACCCTAGAGCTGATTTATAATTTGAAATCAGATACACTTGATTTCTCTTGTGGCAACTGACTTCAAGGAAATTATCTACTTTAATGTACCGAAGTTTTTCATGCCTTTGTTTAGTTCTGAAATTTGCACATTGGGAGACTAAAGTCTAAAATTCCCAACATTTGTTGTTCTATAATATGATATAAAAGATATCACTAAGTATATCATACTTTTATGATCACATTTAGAAGCAGATGGGAGACAATTAAAGAATTATTGTATAAAAGCACCTGAATCATTATGAACATTCAAACAAGGTTGGACTAAGGGAAATCTACAGGAATTGCATTAGTAGTAAACATAAAATATATTCATATGTAGTGTAAATGTAAATGAGATAGCCATTCTATTCTCTTCAGATTTTGTCTGTTCATTCTTCTTAATGCAAACTGTGACAATGACTAAAAATATTCTCACTCATTCTAATTTATGTATTCCTATAACTTGCACATTTATTGTTTTGTTACTTCTTTGTACAACTTTGCCCAACAGACTGCTTCATTTAATGCACTCAGGAAATCACTTCTTGATTTAAGACAAATACTTACTGAAATTTGATTTCTTCAACAATGCTTTTGTCACATGTAAATCTGCCTCTTTTCAGTTTTGGGTGGGGCTTTCAAAATGATTTCCAACCACAGTTAGTAGTACATTAATTCTCCCTAGAAGGTATAGAGCTTCCTTTATTCTTCAATTCAAATAGCAGGATTAAAATGGTACATGTGTCTTCCATCCCTCCATTCCTCCATACTACACTCAGTCTCCACCCAGAGACCGACAACGGGATCTAACTCTGCCTTCTGCCTTCAGCAGCACACACCCAGTGCCCAGACATGCATGCAGATAATCATTTATGTGCATAAAAATAATAAATAAATATTATAAAGGCTCATAGGCACTAAAGTCTAAGAGCTTGCTGTGACCCAAGGTTGAGCTGGACAGGGGGATTGAGAGGCGATGAGGGAGGGGCTACAAATAAGATGTGAAGAATTCAAACTGCACAACGAGCAGGTAACTTATATTGCTAATTCCACTATATGGTGATAGTGCTGAGACTGGCTGGGACATGAATGTCTATGCATAGACGATGCTTCTTGTTGGCTACAGAATCCCTGTGATTTATTATTAGATGTCATTCTTCTTATGTCATGAATGAAGATTTACAGATGTCTTTCTTCCGCTTATACAAAGAGCAGAGAACCAGACTTAACTGTTCTGTACATTATATACACCTTAAACATTTCTAATTTTAGTACTGTGTAATGCTTGTGAGAAATTATATGTTTTTAGAGTTAAAGACACTGATGCTGGATAAGACCTGACAGGATTCATTCCTCTCATCATGCTAGACACTGACATCCTGCATCCTTCATGTCCCAGGACCAAGGTGCTGTTCCTCATCAGAACAGCAGAGCTCCCAAGACAGCTTCGAAGAAAGATTCTGATTTCAATTGCTCCAGCAATTCAGACTGTCCCACACAAGACTGGAATTAATCCTAGAATTTCTCAATGTTGTGAAACTGCACCACAAATGCTATTCCTAGCTTGTTTAACCATTTTCCCCAATTTTATCTGGGCTCCTACGAAGGTATTATTTGTCCCAAATCAGTCAGAAGAAACCTTAAGAGAATGACTTCCCATTTTCCTTTAAGGGGGTTGGGTGAGTTTTTGGTTGCTTTCTTGGTCTATATAGGGTTATTTTCGATGGGAGTTGGTTATAAGTTATTATTGATCTTATGTAGAAAGAAAACAAGGTGGGACTCAGGATGTCTCTCTCTCTCTTTTTTTTTAATCTCTTTTTCTTAGGTTTGGAGATAGATGCTGAAAAGTAAGAAAGGGGAATATAGAAATACATAGGGATGATAGGACAAAATGTAGATTATTGAATCTACTCCTCAATTTAAGGCCTTAATTGTTACTCACAAGGTTATTTTTAATTCACTGATATAGAATTTTGAATATTGATGCAAAATAGGTTTAATTTTGATACATTGGCATAGAATTCAAATATAAGACTATTCTTCAGACAGAGTATATGTATTTCTACTCTAATATGAAGTACTAACCCGTACAACTCAACTATAATACAAGGTTTACTTCCAATACATTGACAGTGCTATTGAAGGCTGCTTAGGATAATTAAGTAACACACGTTAATTGTTAGTTGATCAAATCATGGCCATGTCAGTTGCTAGTCTATTTTTATCACAAGAATATACACCGTAGTTATAACAGATAGTAGGGTTCTATAGATAGAAAAAACCTCAGAGACCTACAGAATATGGCATTTAAAGATGTTTTTATTGTTTTAAAGATTCTTTGACAACAAGACAGGTTAACTCCTGGCAACATCAACCTACCTCAAAGAAGATGATGAGCATCAAAGAACTTCCTTATGGAGATAGCTTTAAATGTGGCAAGCAAGCCACTAGGCTAAATGTCCTCATTTCGATAACAGACAGAATTCTTCCTAAAAATGGGCAAGCTTGGGATCAGGCAGAGTCGACAGACAAATTCTACTAAGACACGGTAAGCAAGTCTTCAACAGCTCCTGCCTCACAAATATGTCTTTCAGATATATTGGGCCAGAAGGCTGAAGATGATGCTCCATTGTTACAGAGAGTTTCGGGTAAATGTTCAGGTATCGAACTGTCACTGTCATTTTCCCATTTTGGAAGGTGCCTGTCGACTCAGATAATTAATTTTATTCCTTCTCAAGTCTCTAGGGGGTTGAAGAGCAGCTGGTTTAGTTTTATAGTTAAGCTTAGTTATTTGGGAGTTAACTTGTTTTTAGGTCTAGATAGATGTTTTAAGCTGATAAAGATGAGATATGATAAATATTGATTTACATTAAGAATTTTAGAGGCACAAAGATTGGAAAGATGTTTTCTTCAAGGTTGTCAAATATAAATAGCCAAAACACTATGGATGTAGCATTTATATAATTCCTTTTGCTGTAGACAGTTTATTGCATATATGCGTAATAATATAAATAAATATCTAAACAAAGAAAAAAAGAAAAAAAACCAAAAAGTACTAAACCTAAATGAAGAACAAATATAAAGTCTGTATAAACCTATGCCTGAAGGAAATGGAATTGAGTTGGTAAATTAAAGATGTTTCAGAATGATTGTCTAGGCTAGGTGTCATCATGATCAAAGTCCTTCAGATGTCTAATACAAAATGTATGTTAATTCTTCACCATATTTCCTCAAAAAATCATGAAGTGCAATAGTTCTTAACTTATCTGGTGATGTCATCTACCTTGATAAAATCTAAAATCTAAGGAATTAGAGGGGAGGCATGTTCCAACATATTTTCATAAAATTAATGTACAAATATTCAAAAGAATACTAGGAAATAACCTCAGACACATAGAAGAGAATTATGCATGAAAGCAAGTGAAATTAATCTTAGAAGTAAAAAAAATCAATGAAACAACTGAAAATTAATTTCTATATCAAATGAATATGTGGTTCTTTGAGCATATCTTTATTTTCCTATATAATACATGTTCACTCCCACAATTAATACTTTCACATCTAGTGTCTAATAGCTCCTGAACTATAGTTACTGGGGCTGGTTCATTCGGGAGATTGTGAACAGATTGCCTAGTAAATCTTTACATAGGCACAATTACAGCCAGTCTGCACAACCACGTCCAACATTGGGCTCTCACACTTTCCTTTCCTAATATTCCCAGCATAAAGACAGGGGAACAAGACTGCCAAGGAAAGCCTCTCAGCCTTCAGCCTAATAAAGCCATTCAAACTAGCCTGTTCTAACCAGACTTAAATTTCCTTGTCTGTTATTTCATTTTAAAAATGTGCATGTATGCATGCGTGTGTGCGTGCGTGTATGTATGTATGTAAGCTTGCGAGTGCGTGCATATGTGCTTGTTTGTTTAATGGAAGGCATGAGAAGTCAGAGAACAGATTTTTGTAATCAGTTCACACCAGCCATGTTCATCTGCCCCAAGGATCAAAACACTAAATAGCCAAATGTTTTATGACAGCTGTTCCTGTGCTTACAGGTTTTACCAGAGATAGAACAAAACAGCAACAACACTCAGCTACAAAAGTCAGATGGTTACTCAATAAGCCTAAAATCATCATTTCATAAAACCCAAATGTGTTTCTTATCAAAATACCCAATAAATTAGAAAGAGAAGAGGGTATTTTCAGCCTTATAGAAGATACCTATGAAAAATATAGATGTAATTTGATACTTCCTGTCGAAATATAAATGTTTTCCTTCAAGGATAGGAAAATGTGAAGGATGTCCATTAGTGCCATTTTACTATGCATGGTACAAGGGGTTCTAAAAATGCAACTTTTTTTTGAGACAGGGTTTCTTTGTGTTGCCTTGGCTCTCCCGGACTTGCTTTGTAGACCAGGATGATCCTGAACTCACAAAGATCTGCCTGTCTCTGCCTCCTGAGTACTAGAATTACAGGTGTGTGCCACCTTGCCTGGCTCACCGATGGCAACATTTGAGAAAAGAATAAAAGATATTGAAATTACAAAATAAAAGTATCTTTATTTGTAGATGGCTTAGCCTTCCTATTCAAAAATTCCAAGAAACTCATGAATCAGCCATTAAAAATGGAAAGTTATTCACTAAATCTGTGAAATGAAAGATCGATATAAAAGACACAGTTTTATTTTTTTTTTATGCACAGACATATTAATTTCCCATCCTGTTACTGTTGGAACAAAATAACACAAATTTTTTGGCTTAATATGAACTGTCATTTTGGGCTGTGATGTACTTCAGTGTTGCCATGCTTGCCTAGAGTGTGAGAACTTCGGTTTGATGCTCAGCCCTACAAAGTAAGACTGCCACTACCGCTGCCATTATCGCCACTGTCGTTGCTGCCACTGTTGCTGCCACTGCTGCTGCTGTTAAATAATTCCACTAAGAGGTATGATTAACTTTTTAACTCTATAGATGAATAGTGTGGTATGGATCTCTATGGGCTGAATTATAAGTGAAGCTTGAATTTCCTCCAAAAGGTTCCTCGTTGACTCTCCCTTCCTATAGGCTCCAATGTTCCTTGTATGCCAGCTCCCTCTGAAGTTTCAGCTTCTGCTTCCATTATCCATCCTCACTTCTTGTCTTTACACTGGGAATTTGGAGAAAACTGGAAGAGATTATTAATGGTCATACACTATGTCTTTGGCGTGATGGAAATGTGAAAATGTCAAATTGACTCTGGGGGGTGTTCACGGAACCCTTGAGTGCACTAAAACCTGTTGAATTGCATACTTAAGTAGATGTCTGGTATAACATGAACTATATATCAATAAAGCTGCTCATAAAAATAAGAAAGGCTGGGATACATCATAGATGGTAGAGTGCTTGCAAATGTACTGGAGACCCTGGTTTCAGTCACCAGCATTGTACAAATACAGTGTGCTAACAAAAACATAATCCCAGTACTCAGGAGGTAGAGCCAAGAAGTTCAAAGTCATCCTCAGGTACGTATTAAGTATAAGGGCAAAGCTAGACTGCATGATGAGCTTTCATAAGCAAATCCATTGCCAACTAGCAGTATTTAACATTTTCATAAAAGTTATTTTTATTATTCTATCAGTTATACATATTTAAGTTCATATTAAATTTCTATACTTTAAGAAATTGCAGTAATTCAAGCTTTATATACAACGTTATGCCCCATTTATGGATTTTAAATTAACCTAGAATGAAAAGTCCCTATGCAAAGAACATGGATAAAAACTTTCAAAGTTTATATCAGTATATTTACTTTAAAATTATGAATTGTGAATATAAATATTTAATAAGTTAATGAACACATATTTTTTTTTTTTTATTAATTTATTCTTGTTACATCTCAATGTTTATCCCATCCCTTGTATCCTCCCATTCCTCCCCCCCCCCCATTTTCCCATTATTCCCCTCCCCTATGACTGTTCCTGAGGGGGATTACGTCCCCCTATATATTCTCATAGGGTATCAAGTCTCTTCTTGGCTACTTGCTGTCCTTCCTCTGAGTGCCACCAGGTCTCCCCCTCCAGGGGACATGGTCAAATGTGAGGCACCAGAGTATGTGAGAAAGTCGTATCACACTCTCCACTCAACTGTGGAGAATATTCTGACCATTGGCTAGATCTGGGAAGGGGTTTAAAGTTTACCTCCTGTATTGTCCTTGGCTGGTGCCTTAGTTTGAGCTGGACCCCTGGGCCCAAATCTGCCTATCATATTGTTCTACTTGTAGATTTCTAGGACCCTCTGGATCCTTTTATTTTGCTGATGAACACATATTTAAATCATCACATGTGTTAGTTTGCTTAAAGACAGTTTACAGAACATTGTAAAACCTGGTCCATAGTATTGGAAACACTCATAAACCTGGCTTAGGGGTTGAAAAATTTGGTTGTAGCTATAGCTATATATATATATATATATATATATATATATATATATATAAAATTAAGGTTATTAAGTGAGATGTGAACAACAGGACCAATGAGTTGACTTTCCAAATGTCTGAGTATCATCCCTGAAAGGAGACACTGAGGGAAATTAGGAGGGTGATAAATTCTGAGCATAGTAAGAAAAACATGTCTCCACAGTGCAGCTCTCTCCACCTTGTTTGAAACTCAGAGCCACAAGATAGCTGCTAATGAATACTGAGGCATCATGATGTCACATGTAATAATACAGATGTCATAAAGCATACTGAAGTGAGAAGATTGAGATCCAAAGTGAGGAGATTGGGACAAAACTAGGCTTCGGCCTAGCTCGTTGCTGAGGGTGCCGTGGGTGCTTATTTACTGGTGTCTTGTCCTTAACACTCTGATGCAAAATTCATCTTTGTGCCTTCTGGCGTTATGCCAGATGCCTCTGACCTGGAAAGACTATGCAGAGGACTTTGGCTACTGAGGGACAAAAAGATAAGGAGGAAAAGGCGTGCTGGGAATAGAACATACTGTGGACATGGTCCAGTAGCACGATAAAGGCAAATGGCCTTCACAAAACGATTGTACTTAAAACATGTCTTAGAGAGTCTAAATAAACTTAATGGCAGACACTGTATTTTTAATTTTCTTTCTCTTGAAGCTCAATGAAAATATTCATGAAAATGATAACAGCTATTAGTATCATTACTAAAAAGTTAGTCTCAAAAAGAGTTCCAAAATGCATAGAGAATACTTTAGGCCAAAGTCCAACAGAAATATCATCTACCTTAAGATTGATTTAAAACTAACTCTAAGAGGATCACAACTTGAAATGTAGTGCTAGTGTGTCTTAAATCACAAACAAACATCTATTAATAGCAAATTCCTGACATTGTTATAACCATATTTGTATGCCTTAACACATTTTCAGAGTTACAAGGTTCATAATATTTTTTTTCATATGGGAGTACAGAATGTTAACAAGATGTCAAAATAGGGTATTCTAGGTTTTACTGCCTTTCACAGATATTTCATCTAGAAATTATTTAAAAACAAAAATATCTTGGTGAAAACATGCTAAACTTTGTATTAGCTTTAGTTAGTTGTGTGGTTCACATGACAGAATAAATATCACATGTAAGTCTTACGAGAAATTTTAACCTAACCACATGGTTGCTCTGTCTTCCTCAAGGCAGACAAGGGCCACACCAAGAGGATTCTCCTGAGATCATGGTTACTACAGACACAAAGACAAGTAGAGAGGAAGAACATCAGTTCCTCTAGCAGGCTGAGATGCTTCTCAGGGTCTGTTTTGTCTTACTTCAAAAGAAAATGCCATGGTAAGACCAACTAGGATCAGAGAGAAAGAATTCAAGGACATCGTGTGTGCAGCAACAGTATCTTAATTACAACTCTGTTATTGACAGCAATGGTGTCTGATCAGAGCCAGCTTGCAAAGGTGAGCTACACACAGTCAGCATCAGAAGCATATTCTGTATGAAGAACCCCACCTCCCCCTGCCAGCCAGCATCCAGGATCAGCCTTAAATTCTGTTATGGGACCACGTCCAGCATGAGAAATGACAATCGAAGCAAATTCTGACAAAGATCAAGGGCTAATTGTCCTTCACACATAAGTTCAGATAGTGTGAACTCTAGGCTCAAATCCAGCCAAGTCTTTGATTTAGCTGAGAGGCAAACATCAACCATGTATTTCTTTTGTAACTTATCAGGTTTGATGGTTAGTCTACACTGTTAGTATGGAGACACACTTCTGTGCATGTTAGTAAGGATGCAATCTATAAAGGTTTATCTCAGCAGGGAAGAAGTACACTGAATGTGCTTATCACCATCCTGTGGTTTGGGGATTTGAATGACAGGAGAAAGCCATTGTCTCCCACTCTTTACTCCCCCATGTGAATAAGAGGTCACAACCAAAGTTCCACCTGGAGATGTAGCTACCCACCTATCTTGCCATGAACCTATGAGCTAAAATAAACTCCCTTTCCCCCAAATTGCTTCTGTTAGCTATTTGAGCACAGTGGTTAAAAAACATAACCAGTAGAGCATGACATCTGGCCTCATTCGTGGCACTCACAGGCTCTACCTAACTTTAGGACCCCTCCTGCTACCTGTCCAATTGCTCAACTCTGACAATGTTGTCACCTGTCTTTGTCACCTGTCCATCGCAGGCATACTGCTTCCTTCTTGTAAGCTGAGATGATTTAGCACACATCTGGGACTCAAAGGGGTGGGGGGTGAACAGACGAATAGACTTATAAAAATTAACAAGTTCCATCTCTACCTTGCATTACAGAGAATGTACCTCAGTGCTCAGGGTGCACATAGACTGATAGTGCAGAAATGGAAAAGGAGATTTAATGCCAATGGAAAACAAACATTGTAAGACATCTTTACTTATGGCCAACAAGAGGTTTTAAGCTAAACAAAACTGTAACAGGAGGCCAAGAAAGTCATCATATAATGGTATATAATAGAAAGGACAACTCATGAGGAAGCTAGACAAATTATTGTCTAATGAACTAGCTTGGCAGTTCCTGAAGGTATAAAATAACATTAAAGAATATAAGTATTATCATACTGCATATGAAAGTAATGATACTTTGATACTCTAGTCTCAGTGATGCACTATCATCCAGATAGAAAATTAAAAGAAAGCCTTGCACCTGAACAATGCATTGTATCAAGTGAATCCCTTAAACACAATTCAGAACATTCTTTCCAACAGCATTACTCCCTCCACCCCCACCCCCGGTCCCTGAGAGCCTAATTCTGTAATCCAAATCCCTGTCTGAGTCCTTGTATGCCCACTTGTAACTCTCATCTTCACATTTCTCTTGCAAACTCAGGCAACTCCAGTAAAAAATCTGTCTGCCCGTGAAATCAGAATCCGTGGTTTTTCATAGCTGATCCAGGACTGACTCTTTTACTGGATGCACAAATCACCACTGAATAGCTTCAAGACTGGGTTTCACTTATCATCCAGCTGAGCCAAATCATACCAAAATTGGGCATCAGCAAACAGATCCAAATGTCCACTCAACAAGTCAGGAACAGCTATCTATACCAAAAGGTGCCACCAATGACTTAACACCACAAGCCTAGGTACCATCATGGAAACCCAAGCAACATGAATAACCAATAAAATATATCTCATCTGGAACTTATGACCCTCAAAGTAGTGATTCCTGATTAAGGCTAATCAGAAGGCTCTCAAGGCAACAACTTGAAATAAGTTCAAGGAACTCAAAGAAGAGATATGTAAACACCAGAAATGATGATTCAGAAATCATAAGCAAACAACTGAATGAAATAGGAAAGTTCAGGAAATAAAAGTGAACCTTACTAATAGATTGAAATTCTTTGTTTTTAATAGTTTTATTTAATTTTTAAATTTATGTGCATTGGTGTGAGGGTGTCAGATCTTGGAGTTACAGACAGGTGTAAGCTGCCAAATGGGTGCTGGGAATTCGACCTGGGACCTTTGGAAGAGCAGACAGTGCTCTTAACCTCTAAGCCAACTCTCTAGCCCCAATAGATTGAAATTCTAAAGAAGACCCAAATCAGCCCTTCGAGAAGAGGCAGGTAACACACCAAGCATCCATCCATCCATCCCTCCTTGCCTGCTAGCATAACTCTTAACAAAAGCTAGAGTAGGTTAAGGAAATACAATTGCTCATAAATCACTCTTGGGGAGGTAAAAGTAGCGCAAACTAAAATAGTTTGCTAGTTTCTAAAAGCACTACACACACGATGATGTAAGACCTCACCATCTCCCACTAGTTCCAGCAATTCCATTAAAAAGAATGAAACACTGGAAGTAATCAGATGTCTTTAGTGAACTCAAAATCACTCATACCCTGGGACAACATCAGGAGTGAAAAAAGAACGGCTGATGGATGCACAGGGCACCCTCATGAAGTATTTGCTGAGAGAAAAACAGTTCAGAAGTTACACCTCAGCTCTACAGTATTCTGAAAATGACATATATAAAAGGGAGAAGAGAGTGTGATTGCCAGGAGGGGAGGAGGGATGCTGTGGAGCAATAAAGGCGTAACATGAGGGATAATTGGAAACTTGGATGACACGAACATCTTGTATCTTGACTTTATTAAACACCACTAACCTAATTGTAATAGCTTGCGTAATTTGGCAAGGTATTACTATTGTGAGCAAACAGGGCAAAGAATACCCACACTCACTATGATTTCTAACATTTGCATTCAAATTTATAATTATCTCAAGATAAAGCTTAATTAAAACCTCCTCTGTGTCTAATATATGTGTTCCTAAGACTAGATTTTCTTTATATGTTGCTATTCAAACACCAGATGGTAAACAATTGCATGCAGAGGCTGGGGTGAGATCTCAGCTGACTTCACTTAAGCTAGAAACTGAACATTTCACAAAAGCAGAAAGCAATAAAACTCTCGATTATACATAATCTTATTTTGAAAAAATATACTTATTTTTAAAGCATAATTTTATGATAATACAGGGCATTCCTTTTAATTTTTAACAAATTACAGAAACACATTTTGAAATGCATTTATTTCTAATGCGGCAATGATGAGAGAAGTTAAAGATTACAACAACAGAGTCAGAAAAAATAGAGTTTAGGAACTGCCAAATCAGACTATGGAAAGCAGAGAAACAGGTGAGAAACTGGACCTGGTCCACTGTAAAGGCCACAGAGACAGACACAAGGGGAAAATGATTACACTTGCATCTTAACTTGAATACTTTCTCCCATTTCTCATCTCTTTTATATTTAAATTTTATTTTACTTTGATATTAGTAGGCAACATTATTATTTCTAGTTATTTATATCACCCATATTTCTGTCCTCTACCCATTTTATTGCACTAAAACTACCAAATTCAATTCTTAACTGGTTTAGTGACAAAGCACTTCATACCTGAAACCTTTATTTATCACTTTATTTTCCTTTCAAGTGATAGTAGACTCTTTCAGAGCCTCCATTTCAAGAAGTCTCTTTATAGCTTTTTTTTTTTTTTCTACCAAGAAGAGATTTGGCTACTGTGATCTTATTGGGTAACAGCCCCAGGTCATAAGAAATTGCAGCCACCTGCCATAAAGAATGGATTAGCCTCATAATGACCAGTTGGTTCTGCCTGTAGAAACAGTTTCCAGGTACCAAACCAACTCAACTTGTGACACCCTCATCCCAACAAAAACCAAAACCTGAAACTTCTTGGTAGCTACATATGCATATATATTTTTTTCTCCACCCCCTCTAAATGTGTTCTGCCTTTATCAGAAGAGAAAATTGGGGCCTGGGATGTGGCTCAGTTGGTAGAGGGCTTGCCTTTCATGCAGGAATGGTCTGGGTTCGAGTCTCAGTACCACACAAAGGCAGGTATGATGGCACATAGTTGTAATTATGGCACTCAGAAGGCGAAAGAGTTCAAAGCCAGTCTTTGTTACACTGTGAATGCAAGGCCAACCTGAGCTAGACAGTGAGACTCTGTCTGCAAAATCAAACAACAAAACAAAGAAAAGAAAATGGATGAAAGTCCAGGAAAAGAGTTGGACATCTCTCACTGTTCCAATGGAGCTATCTCAGCCTGTGGAGATCAAGTCTGTTTGCTTCTCTGCCTCATTTTTCTTGCATCTGGTCCTAAAACTCAGGATCCATTTACGATCCTCTGGGCAGAATCCTTTCCTCCCTACAGGGGTGAGAATTAGAACCATTCCTCTGAGAATGCAGACACACTCTACGCTCCGTCTAAATATCCACCAGTCTCACATAAAATTTCAGGTCTTTGTGGTGTCTGTTACAGGCCCAAGGATAAAAATCTAGGTTCTTTGTACTTTATTGGTGTTCTGTATAAACCCAGCTTGACCCCTAGTGTCTGCTCTCCTCTGAGTCCACCAAGTCCATCTTTCTCTGATACTGTCTCTGGCCTCTTCCTCCCAGACTTTGATCACCAGGCCAGGAGCATTTCACTGTTCAAACACTGCCATCCATGCACTCGGTCAGCAGGACAAGGCCCACCTGGTCTGATTCAGGCAGCTTGGCCGGGCTGCAGAAGCTCTGGAGCTTCTCTTTCTTTTCTGGATCACAAAGTCTTGGAGGTACCAGGAACCTCCTTTGTTTGACTAACTTTGTTACTCTCCCAAGACTTAACAAGCATGACAACAGCCCTTCCTAGCATTTCGGTTCCTTTTCCTCTTTTTGGTAAAGCTGGGGGAAGCCTCAGAGAGCAGGGCAAGTCTCTCCACACCTGGTACCTGTTATTTAAGTTGTAAATCAAATGTTACAGTTCACAAAATGCATTCGATTATCCATGTAAATCTTGCCACAATGCTTTTTCTCCGTGAAGTCCATCTCTATCTCCGATTCAGAACTTTGAATTTTGATACTCCTAGAGAAAATTTTCAAATAAATATGCAGTCTGAGACTGCTTCTCCATTTTATCCCCCAGCTCAGCCTAAACTTTGTCACCCAGGCCACTCAGTTTCTACTTACAAGCTCACTCAGAGGGGGAACAGAAATGCTATGCTGGGTCCTAATGCCCATTTTTTCTACTGGTCTTCAAAGTTACTTCCCTTCACTGAGATGGGATAATGTTTTTGTTTTTGGGACTTCTTTACCTGATGCTTCTGGTAGGCCTTTATTTCTGCACCAACCAAACTTGGATACTCTTGCCTTTGTTTTGTCTTTCCAGTTGCTTCTTGATTTTTTTTCAGATTGTCTGTCCCATCTACACACACACACACACACACACACACACACACACACAAACACACACACACGAGACACACACACACACACTGGTTATGAAGATCACTGTGTCCATGTGTCTAGTATTGCAGATATTCAAATGTCTTTTGAAAACGGATAATATTGAGAGAAATTGTCATACGCTCTTTCACTTCACTGAAAAGCTAGCTCTAGAGATGAGTGTTGGCCTGCCTGCTTCAGATCCAAGCATGTTTATTTAAAAGTTTCCTCCAAAGCTTCTGTCTTGAACAGGATGGTCCCCTGACTCTGTGACAGGAGAACAATAAAACATCCTGGACTTAGAAATAGTTATGTACTTGATAACAGCTAAGAGGTAAATGGTCTCCAATAGAGGTCAGAGGCCACTTTTGTTTACTCCATTAGATAAGCCTGGGACAGATCAATGTCTTCATTGTTGTTATGTCTCAAGATATTTAAGTATTTTTTAGATGAAGAGAGACTTATATATAAATGTTAAAAATGGCTAAATGTCATTGCAGCTCTCTGGGACTCCCCTCCTCCTGCCTGGTTCTTGTTTACGAAAATGGTCCCTCATTTAAGGTTATGGGTATTTTTTGTATACTTTTTTATTTTTACTTAAGTAATTTATTCAGATTACATCTCAATTGTTATTCCCTCGCTTGCTTTTTGTTTTTTTTCTTTAATTTAATTTTAATTTTATTAATTTATTTACTCAATTGGTATTCCATCACTTGTATCTTCCCATTCCTCCCTCCCTGCCGCTTTCACCCTATTCCTGTCCCCTGCCGCTTTCACCCTATTCCTGTCCCCTAGGTCTATGGCCGAGGAGGACCTTCTCCCTCACTATATGGTCATAGGTTATCAAATCTCATCTTGGTAGCCTGCTTATTTTTTTCTTCAAGTGCCACCAGGCCTCCCAATCAAGAAAAGGTGGTCAAATATGGAGCACCAGAGTTCATGTCAAAGTCAGTCCCCAGTCTCCACATAACTGTGGAGAATGTGCTGTCCATTGGGTAGATCAGAGTAGGGGTTCGATCTTTACTATTGTATTATCCTTGGTTAGTGCAGTAGTTTGAGCAGTCTCCCCTGGGCCCCGATCCACCTATCACAATGTTCTTCTTGTAGGTTTCTAGGACCCTCTGGGTCCTTCTATTTGCCCATCTCCTATATTTCTCTTACCTCGAGGTTCAGTAGGATGTCCTCACACCTATCCCAATCTCCTGGTAAGTGAAGACATTTGTGGGACATAACCTTTGGGCTAGTGCCCATTTACAAGCGAGTATATACCATGTGAGTCTTTCTGTTTCTGGCTTAACTCACTCATTATGATCATTTCTAGTCCCATCCATTTGTCCACAAATTTCAGGATTTCCTTGTTTTTAATAGCTGAGTAGTATTCCATAGTGTAAATGTACAAAAGTTTCTTTATTCATTTTTCAACTGAGGGGCATTTAGGTTATTTCCAGGTTCTGGCTATTATGAATAAGGCTGCTATGAACATGGTTGAGCAAATTTTCTTGTTGTGTGCTGGAGCATCTTCTGGGTATATTCCAAGGAGTGGAATAGCTGGGTCTTGAGGAAGCCCTAGTCCCAGTTTTCTGAGAAAGTATTAGATAGATTTCCAAAGTGGTTGTACATGTTTGCATTCCCTACATCTGACAAAGGTCTAATATCCAAAATATATAAAGAAATCAAGAAATTAAACACCACCAAACCAAATTACCCAATTGAGAAATGGGGCTTAGAACTAAACAGAGAATTCTCAACAGAGGAATATTGAATGGATGAGAACACTTAAAGAAATGCTCAAGGTCTCCAGTCGTCAGAGAAATGCAAATCAAAACCATCTTACACCCATTAGAATGGCTAAGGTTATGGGTATTTTTTAAGTTCTTGCTAAAATGTAGACTTTCCTCTTCTCAGGATCTCTTGGGCCATTTTTGGGGTGGTTTATAAATGGTTGCAGAACTCCAAACAAAAGTGTAAATTAATATTAAATGTTATAACATTCCATGTAAAAATTCTAAGATTATAATGGTTTATTTATGCTAACAAATTCTAACTTAAAGTTGTGTGCCTAATCACATGCATTTGCTAACCTGGTTAAACTTTAGATATTTCGGGAAACTGGGCCATTTAAAGAACTATGCTTTTTTTTTTTTTTTTGTAAAAGTACACTATTAAAATTAGAAAAATAAGATTCCCAGTACTCCACAGACTATTATTTAGGATTTAAATTTTATTTTGATATTCAAAAAGCTTCAGTCCAAATTTTTAATTTTTAAGTCTTAAAATCTAAATGAGGAAAATTATAAAATCCTAAGTTTGCAATTCTCCATGAACTATATCTATGATTTAAAGTTCATTTTGTTACTCAAAAAGCTTAACTTCAAAATTTTAGGTTTTTTTTTCAATTTTTAAGGCTTAAAATCTTTTTAAAATAACATCTCTTTTATTTAAATAATTTATTCATCTTGATTGTTATCCCCTCACTTGTTTCTTCCCATTCCCCGCTCCTTCTTTTGCCCTATTCCCCTCAAGGCTTAAAATCTTAATGGGGAAAATTATAAAAATCCTATTTTTATCAGAGTTACTAACTTATTGCAAATTGTTAAAGATAATTGAGACATTCAGATTAATGGCCAATCATCTTTAAAAAAATTACTAAATTATTTACTGGACTGAGAACTATGTTTGTAATCATGCTAAGTACGTAAGTAATTTATTTACAGAGATAAGCTGAGGAGGAAAGAACAATTTAAGTCTCCCATTCATAGTCTTTTGCATGTGCTATCAAAACTAAACCTAAAGCAAGTAACTCAAAATAAGTTTAAGGCAAACTTAAAGTATATTCAATGTAAAATAATATTCAAGATCAGATGTGTATTCCCTGGTTATAAAATTGAATTCTTGAATAAAACAGGTAAAAATTACTTGGCAGGAGATCTCTGGCCCAAGTTGGACCCTTCATCTTGGATGGGATAGGGCCTCTCTAGGATAAATTACATGTTAGTTTTTTTTACAGAATAAGGATGCATGAGACTATAAGAGCTTCCAGAAGTCTGCATCTGCTGTTTCTGCCTGTGTACGCCTGAGCAGGCCAACGCAAAAGAGAGGCAGTAAACCAACCAACCAACCGAACAAACAAAGCCACAAGAAAAACAAAACCTTCCCCCTTATCTATAGGGCAGATGAACTTATCCTTATGTCTCCTGTGACAGAGGGATGGCTTCTTTGACCAGTGGAACAACTTAGGATATAGTCACACACACCTTAATGTCTTAATAAACAGAAAGGGATCCAACTCTATTTAACTCATCCTTCTTTCACAACTCTGGGTATTGTTTTTCAGAACATAGCTAAGATAGCTTAAAAGGGGCCGTTACATAAAAGTTAACCTCTTGGTCTTACCAAATGTCAAATACCTGAGAGAAATTTGATATCAGCTTAACTTCCTAGGGACCAACTTCATTCTTTGACTACTGCAGTATGCAGTGACTAGACCTGACTACTTGGAAGGATGAGATTTGTGACATCCTCTACAATGCATGCTGTTTCCACAGCAACACATCCTAAGTGGTTTGAGATGGGGACCAGAGACACAGATTGCGAGAGTTTAGGAGATGTGTGTGTGTGTGTGTGTGTGTGTGTGTGTGTGTGTGTGTGTGTTTGTAGCTACAAAAAATGTAGCTATATGCTGGCTTTTAGTTTCTTCTTACTCTGGCTCTTCTCATATATAGTTACTCCTTTTTCTTCTCCTTTTACTCACATATTTACCCTGTCTTTTAACTATTGAACCTCTGCTTATACTCAAAAGGAAGGTTCCATGCAAACCACTCTACGACAGGCACTGGTACAACAGTGATAGGGCTCTACCAGGTACAAAATACCAGCCCAGTCAGATTAAGGAAAACTCTCTCCATATCTCTTCAATATAGTACTTGAAGTTCTAGATAGAGCAGTAAGACCATTAAAGGAGCTCAAGGGGATCCAATTAGAAAAAGAAAAAGTCAAGCTATCACTATTTGTGAATGGCATGGTTGTATACATTAGTGACCCTAAAAATTCTACCAAGGTACTTCTCCAGCTGGTAATACCTTTTGCAAAGTGACTGGATACAAAGCCAACTAAAAATATCAGTAGCCCTGCACTATATAAATGACATAAAAGAACTTTAAGTCTGACCTTACGTCACATATCCAGAACAGTGAAGGCGCTTAGGGAGGGGACTGTCATCCATCCCCACGGTCCATTGTAAGAGTTATTGACAAACATTTCCCTGTATACTTTTGTGTTCAGCATCAACCAGAGAAGTGACAGTTTCTAGAAAGCACAGTTCCATAGTACCTTTTCCTCATCAATATAATTTTATCCCAGTGTATACTATAATGATTTTAAGCTACCAAAATAAGTACTATATAATAACTCCTGAAGTAGTAATAATAAAATAAAATATCCACACTTTTCAAAAATAATAACACACTACTGTGGATATGACCTCCACACTGGATATGACTCAAATATTTTTATTATAGCTTTTGAGAAAATTACCTACAGGTTTTAATTTAAAACATAAAGAATCCATATTACCTAGATGAGGCATAATACATGTCCTATATTAAAGATGTGGGTGAAGAGCTTGTAATGACTTTTATGATAATAAACAATTCATCCACAGAATCATTCCAAGCTAGCTTGGAAAGATAAATGATGTTGAAATCCTCACACTTTCAAATCCCAAACTCCAAACCAGTGTTGGGTAGATATAGATCAATGGAAATACATTCAAAGTTGGCCAAGATTACCAACAGAGTGAAAAGAACATGTAGTGGGGTAAAGACTGTAAAGAACAGATAACATCATTCTTTCATATCCACTAGACACTCCCAGTAGAGTTGTAGTATACAAAATCAACATGCAAAATTAATATCATTAATAAAACTTATAATCTTGCTGAAAATTAATTTAAGAAAAACATCCCTTTTACAACCCTTTCCAGAAGTTACATAGTAATAGCCCATGCCATGAAAAGGGCATCAAGACGTTAGACTGGAGGAAGAAAGATTGTCTATTCTACAAATGATGGTGGCAAAACTGGAAATATACCTGCCAGAGAATGAGTTAAACCTCATATCTCTCACCATGCACAAAATAAATTCAAATTGTGTCAAAGATCTTATCATTGTCAACATAAAGCTGCTCCTCCAATTACTTTTTACAAGCAATTAATCTTGATAATATATTTTCCTCTTTCAACTAAGAACCTTTTTATTAATTAAAGTATTTATTTTACATCCAGATCACCATTTATCTTCCCAATCCCTCCCTCTCACCTCACCTCCCTGCCACCCTCCACTTCTCCCTTTCTCTTTACAAAAGGCTCAGAGAAAGGGAAGACCATGGATATCAACCTGCCCTGGCATATCAAGTTGTAGTAGAACTAGGTGAATTTTCTCCTAGTGTGGTTAGACAAGTCATCCTGGTTAGGGGAAAGGGAACCAAAGGCAGGCAACAGAGTCAGCTGCAGCCCCAGCTCCTGATGTTAGGGGACCCACATGAAGACCAGGGAGCACCACTTTTACATATGTGCAGAAGACCTAGGTCTGTCCCAAGTATGCTAAATATGTTACCTGTTTTGTGGTCCAGTTTCTCTGGGCTCCTATGTGACCAGGTTAGTTGGTCCCGTGCGTTTTATTGTGATGTCCTTGACCTTTTGACTCCTTCAATCTTTCTTCCCTTTCCCAAGCTCTGCCTAAGGGGGGTTTCTTGCAAGTGCAGTTCACCATAGGGGTGAAGGGGGAAGCAGGCAGAAATTCATTCTTCCTCCTTGGCGTTGGAGCCCAGCTTTGACTGTGCCTCACTTGTGCTTTCTCTGCCCTGACAGAAATGGGTGGTCTCGTCCTTTCAGGCCAGGATAATGTGGGGAGCTGGGAGGAACGCCAGTCCTTAGGCCTCATGTTGCCTTTCCCCTTCCATACCTCTTGCTGGAAATGGAGGAGGAACCCTGACCTTGACAAGTCCTGGCATTGCTTGTGTGTCTTTGGGGAGGAACCTTGGTGGGGTGTCGAGGTATGGGGGTGTAGGTATATGAGGTGTCTTTGCAGTCTCTCCACTTGTCTCTTCCACCACTCTCCCTACAGACGATGCTCCACCATACAAGAACATTTGCTCAACTATGTTTGTAGAAGCTTTATTCATAATAGCCAGAATCTGGAAACAACATAGATGTCCCTCAAACAAAGAATAGATAAAGAAACTGTGGTACATTTGCACAATGGATTACTATTTAGCTATTACAAACAAGGAAATATTGAAATTTGCAGGCAAGTGGATGGAACTAGAAACAATCATCCCTAGTGAAGTAACCCAGACCCAAAAATTATACTTCTAAACTTTATAATATAGAAAAACATTAGAAAACTTTAATTATTTTAAGTTAATTAGAAGGAATGATTATATGAAAATTTTAATTTATTAAAATTTAAAGCTATTCTTGACAACTAATCAGCAGAAACTACATATCAGGTTTAAAAGTCTCTACTCATATTATTATTCTGAATTAGAAAGCCTGAGAAGGTATGAAAAAGAATTTGGAGAATGAGGTAAGGAAAAATAAAAAGCCTGGTCTGTTTTTGAGAATACAGGAACACTGAGCTCTTTCAGCTCTGAGTAGAGTTACTTCAAATAAATACTGGCAAACAGAATATTCCTTTTGATAGGGCTTTGCTTGCATAGTTTTCCCAAAATCCAGAAATTCTCCTGGTATTTGATCAAAGTGAAATACCTCTCTAGAGGACTGGTTAGCTGCTGTGGGTCACTGTGCACAGAGCAGCATGCAGGAAGGCTGGCCCGAGGAGCTACTATGCAAAGACGGCTTTGTAGACTAATTCAAAACAGTGAATTCAGGCATGAGTGAACCTATTTTTATCTTAGTCACAAACAAAACAGACTTATATGACAAACACTGAAGTGCAGTTTCTGGGTCCAGATGAAGAATAGTTGAACATTATGGGTCTCTACAACACCAAGGCAAAGGTCACTAGTGCCCACTGAGCTTCTGCATGTGCCTCGCTCTCAAATCAGCACAGTGTTACTTACACTCAAGTCACTAAACACCACAGAAAACTGCTGATATCACCTTCTAAGAAATGGTGGTACCAAATCCACAATTAAGATTCTCGTAGGAAAATCCCTTCCGTGAAAGGAGCAAAATAAGCTGTCCTTGGCTAGCCTGCTTTGAGTTCTATCCTGTCTCCATATTCCTGCTTTCGCTGTCTGGAGCTATAAACAAGGTTCTCTGTCTTGCCCAGGGCAACAGTTGTTTTCAGATGAGATGTTTCCTGATTAAGTGCCAAGAAAAGCCAATTTGGTTATTAAATGAGATATACTGTTTTTGAGTTTTTTCACTATACCAAGCTATGGCATGGAAATAAAGCATGTTATGGCTTCTAGTGATTAAGTAAACAAAACATTACTGTGTGTACATATAATAGTTATTATATGGTGAGAGGTACTCCAGTTTGCTTGAAATGCTTTACAGTTGAAAATAAAATCAGATAACTGAAAGCAATCTAATAAATTTGCTGAAGAATTTGTAATTAGGTGGTTTTTTTTTGTTTTTGTTTTGTTTTGTTTTTAGTGAATGAAACATTACTCTTTTGCAATGAAATTTTGTAATATGACAGTTGTTTGACAACCATCACAGAGGCAACTAGGACTAAGCTACCATTACACCATGCTGAACCTGAGCCGCTGTGCCTTCCCCCCTCTCTCTCCCCAATACTGTTTTTACCACGATGCATGTGTGCTTTAAAGCAGCACGGCTCTTGATTCCACAACCCAAGTTATTTTGGTTTTCAGGAAGGGATAATATTTTACAATTTTAAGGAACACACCATATAAATATTGCAAGATGATGACATATGGTGCCAGACATTTTACATAATCAGCCCCGAGATAGGATAAACTAGTCATGTGTAACCAGCAGATGTGTGCTTACAACAAACACACTTTGCCAGCCTCTGCCTCCCACAAGATTCTCGGGGACCAGACATTTGTAGACATTGGCTTGAATTTGTAACAGCAGAGTGACAATCGTGGCAGACAGAATGTTTTTAAAGTACTTAATCTCTGTAAAATGTCAATCTGTACCTTTGCATGTGTTTAGCAGGAACATTCGTTCTGTGTTCAATATTTACATGTCAGAGCAGAAAGAGGAAGAAGGAAGAGTCCAGCCTAAGGCTGCCTGTCAGGATCATCATCCTTTTTGACCTTAATTTAGTGGCAGGGAAAATCTGACAGACACCAGAAATAAGCAATTGCTTGACATATTGGGAACATTTTGACTTGACAGAATTGAACAACAACAAAAATAACATTTTCTTTAATAATGTGAGTTGTCAGTGAACACAGTTTGACACTGACCCCTGTGGATTCATTGTTCACTCAGGACAGTTTGGGGCAGTGCTAAATTCGGGCAGTAGTTTTATTTTTATAAGCCAACTACTCAGACTTAGATAATAGAAATGGCATATCTGCAATAGAAACAGACAGACTTGGTGTCATGACTACCACAGGAGGAGGCAAGATTTTGTTTGGCAGTACCATTTTAAAACTGAAACAAATTACCTGGATGGCCAATCCTGGCAAATATGCCAAAACCTAGACTTACCCAAGCCTGCTGTTCATTGCTGCTGATCCCATAGATAAGTCACAGTTGCCCATAGGAGGCAGTCCATTTTCTGTTTAAAAGACAGTTTATTTCTAGAAAGAATAGAGTATAAGTGTCCCAACAAACTAATGCCCATGATGAAAACTAAGAATTGTCTGGCATTGAAAAGGAAGTTGAGATAGATAGATAGATAGATAGGCAGGCAGACAGACAGACAGACAGAGACAGAGAGAATGAAACCTACACAGACAGGGAAATTTTTCTCCCTTTGATGAAGAGATATCATCAGTTAGTAGATGAGAAGGATCTAAAGCCAAATTATTTCCGTGAATCTTAAATTACTTATAGCTCCTTCTGTGAGTCTATGGGCAACTACAGTTTTCTTCAGCAGTTATCAGGCTTCTACCTGTTTCCCTCAGATTCTAAATTAGGGTGCCTTTTCCCATCCACATATGAAGGGAGACACCACATTTGGTGAGGAGAATCATCTGTATACGGTTCACTTTGGACGGAGTCAGGGCGTTTTATAGTTATGGGTTGTTAGGTCTCCTGAATTCTGTGGAACACTCTACCACACAACCTGCATGAAAATGCCCAATCTTTTAGTGCATCTACATTTTTGTCTCATTCAAGTCACCAGTGAAATTAAATAAAGTAGCGAATGTGTTTTTAAGATCTGGAAGCGCCCTCATATGGCGAAAGTGACTATCATGGCTTATTAAACACGATGATAATTCATAAAAGGAGAAATTCAGAGTATATAGGTATTGTTCCAAACAGATCTATTTTTAAAGACTGTGGGCCAAAAAGTAACAGAGCTAGATATGTCACTATGTATTTCAAAATAATAACTAGTTAATCACAATAACACTTAACCATAACTGGTAAAGTATAACACTGACATTTTTAAAGAAAATTACTTCATTAAAGTATCAGAACAAAGCCAAATGTGTTGTACCTGGATGATCTCATTAGCACAGCAGTCATGTGATATGTTGCAGGGAGAAGCTAGGCACAAAAGAAAGCACTTTCATGTAAATATTCCTGTAAGTCACTCAAATACAATCAGATTTTCCAGATAAGTACACATGCACAGAGGTATAGTGGTCTGGTTATAGTTCTAAAAGCATGTCTTCCAGATACTTTATAAAATTCTTTAGGCCTATAAAATTATTAAGTATATGTAAAAAAAGGATTTGACAGCATAGATTGAGAAATGTGGACCATCAGTTCTGTGCACCACTACCAGCCTTAAACTGTTCTTATTCCCCACCCCGGCCCCTTCTCAGAGCTTTTGTGGTAAAGAAAATAGGCAACAACGAAAATCCTCACAAGCCACATTGAGAAGGTCCCATCACAGACACCAGAAGACACTTGTGGTTTAGTAAATTTTACTATACTCAGGCAGCTTCATGGTAGGGATAACTAGAAATCCATGCAACTTTAGGGCCATGGCTCTGTTTGAATGATATGTGTAACTCATGGGCCTGACGATAGTTTTCGTTTTATATTTTTTATTTCTCCATCATTACACATGTTTCCTTAAGAAAATAATTTGAATTCTGAACAAATGCTTACCTATGAACACATTTCAACAATTTTCTTATGTATAATGATTTAAATCTTTCTGTCCTCACACTTGGGATTGGTTAATATATTATGAGACATCAGCATGATACAGCATATGTAAAAGAAATATTCACCCTTTATAGTGTATTACTGGTGCATTCAAATATTCAGAAAGAGATACGCACTATGAAGAAAAGAATGAAGCTGTTAAGATGGCTCAGTGGGTAAACGTGTTGGACACCAAGCCCAAGGACCAGAGTTGCATCTCCAGGTGCCATATGTTTGAAGGAAAAAATAGTCTTTCATGTTTCATGGGTCCACACAGATGCATGGGACTCATGACCACAGGCATACATGTGTGTACATGGGGTTGTAGAGAGGGATTAGCAGTTAAGAGTATCTCTTATAGATGACCCGGGTTTAATTCTAGGTACCCAAAGATGGCTCTCAACCATCTATAATTACAGTTCCAGTATATCTAATGCCTTCCTCTGGCCTCTGCAGATGCCAGGCATTCATAATGTGTACATACATACTTGCAGGCAAAATAACCACACATATAAAATAATAATTTAAAAGAGAAAGATGTTTTTATAAACATATTTCAATAGGGCACAACTTTCTCTAAATTTTGGCATATTTTCATTTTAAAGTCATTTCTAATATTTTATGAAACTCTTCTTGTAGCCTCAAAGATTTAGGAAACTGTTACTAATGTATTAAAACCCATGTCATTAGGTGAGTTTCTCTTTTTTTTTAAACCCAACATGAAGTGATTTTATTTTTCTGAACAATACGATCAAATTTAGGTATCACCTCACATAAGAATAGATTAAAATATACCATGTAGTTTATAACCAAGTAGATGGTCTTGTGACAAGCCTGGGCAGCATTCCATTGTAACCATGTTAACCAGAAAGGAAAATTAATAATATAAAATCAAGCAAAATATACAGGTCATCTTTCCTTTGTAATTAATTTAAAATGATACCATTGTTTTGTTTCTCATTTTTTTTCCCTAAACTAATATATCCCTGTATTTCTATAGACCTGCATAAAATTTTAAGTGGTACACTGTGTATCTTCTTGATTTCTTAACTTTGTTTCAGGTCATATGTGTCATTGATGTATTAATTTATCTTTAGGGGATTTTTAGGTAATAAATTATTTGATAAACATTTGATATGGCTTTCTCTTACAATCAATTGCTACAAATTCAAGAGCTGCACCTGTTTGCTGCTCTTGGGGTGGATGTAGGCACACAGTGTGTCACTCATTGTGCTAAGTAGTGAAGGCGTATCACTTGTAGACTGTTGAGTGAACATTCAACATTCAACATGATCAAAGAGAAAACAGAGAACGATTTTACCTCCCTTAACAGTGTGCATTCTTGCAATGTGGCAATGTAATATTCCTTCTCCTCTGGAGCCTCGGGAAGAACATGGTGGACTTCTACAACCTGAGAAGCGTATTACAGAGAACATGTAAATTTATTAGGTTGTGTTTGGTGAACAATGTTTTGGTGTAGAATAGTGCTGGTTAAAATTAAGCAATGATAAAGCAAAATGCTTGCACATAGTTTTAAATTGTGGAAGTTTTATATGATCACCACAGAAGAAATAAACAAAACAAGACACTAGAATTCTGTAAAAAATGCAACATTTTGAAGATCTTACCTTTGTGTTTTTGCCTAAAGTGAGCTAGTTATTTACATATTCTGCTGCCTTCCCATTATTAAAAAGTCATCAATAATGCTCACATATGTGCTTGTCCCTCTGTTTTCTTGGCACATACATATTGCCAGCAATAGAAAAATTAAGTAAAATTTGCTAACATAAAACATTGTTAGACCCGGTGACTTAATTTGCAGTGTCACACAATTAGGGCATTAAATGAGAGAGAAGCAGGACGTCTATTAATCTTACTTTAATAACTAAATGTTGCTTTATCATGTCTTATAGCTACTCACATATCAAAATTATATTTTAGGCATTTTATTGTATTTAGTAGCTGAATTTTAGTTGGTTTAAAATGGATATTTTTATTATTTTTCTGAGGGAACTGGTTAGCAAACCAGAGTGATATTTAATTTTATTTCACAAAATAGAACAAACTATAGGTGTACTTTATTAACATTAAAAGGTAGATGTTAAAAAAAATAAAAATAAAAAAAGAGGAAAAAAAAGTAGATGTTAATGCAAGAGAATGATTAAGTTGTATGTCTTGATTATACAGTTAACAACTTTATATTTATTCTATATTCTTACGTGTTTTACTCTTTTACTCATTTGCTATTTGTTTTAACACACACATACAATAAACTTAACTAAGAAAATCAAGAATTTCTACAAATAAAAACTTCAAGAAACTGAGAAAAACTGAAGGAGACATCTGAATGCAAAAGACAAAACAAAACCAACCAACAAACAAACAAACCCTCAGATACTCACTTGTTGAAAATTCAATATTGTTAAAATTGTTGAGTGACTGGTCAGGCAGCAAACTGTCTCAGTCATTTTTTTTTTTTTTAATATGAAAGCTGCTAAGCTTCACTTCAGGTTCACTCAGGTATTTAAGTTTTATTCCTTCTCAAGTCTCTTATGAGGTTAAATTAAGCTTAGTAGGCTAGAGGTTAAGATGTTTTTAGATCAAGATAGATTATTTAAGTTAATAGAGATGAGATATGATAGATGTTGATCTTCATTAAGAAATTTAGAGCCAAAAATTAGGAAAGATGTTTACTTCACATTTGACAAATACAAAGAGCCAAATCACTATGAATGTAACATTTACATAATACCTGATTGTCTCGTGGTTCTTCCTGCTATATGTAGTTTATTTTATTCATGTGTAATAATATAAATGTATACATTAAAAAAGAAACATAATAAAAAAGGACATTTCACCCAAAGTCATCTACAGATTTATCACAATCCCAAAGACATGACATTTTTCCATAGACATAGAAAAAAACAAACAAGTCAAAATTTATATGGAGTTATAAAGGCCTAATGAGAGCCAGAGCAATACTGTAGAAAAAGCATAGTGCCCGGTTACCATCACACCAATTTCAAGTTATACTACAGTGCCATCCTAACAAAAAATGTGTTTCCCAGCACAAAACCAGACACACATAGGAGACTCAGATATAACTTTGTTCAACTTCAGTTAGTTGATCTTTGTAACAAAACTGATAAAAAAAATTTACATTGGACAAGAAAAAGTAGCAAGTCCAACAAATACAGTTTGGAAACCTGGATTTCACAATCCAAAATAAATAAATAAAGAAATAAATAAAACTACATCTGTACTGTTCACCTTACCCAAAACTCAACTGCAAACGGGTTAAGGACATTACTATAAGACCTGATGCCATGATTCTGCTAGGAGTAAAAGTTAAGAGTTTGTTTCAATTTATAGACATAGGTATAGGAAAATAACTCCAACAATGAACAAATGGAATCTCAAGAAATAAAATGCTTCTGTCTAGTAAAGAAAGCCGTCATTAATTGAGAAGGAGCATACACAAGAGGAAATTAATTGTGGTAGCTCTACAGCTGATAGAAAAAATCTACGTCTAGAACATACAAGTAGCTAAACAAATAAGCAAGCAATTGAAAATGGACCATGGAAATGAATTCCTTAAGAGAAACAATATGAAGGATTATGGAGCATTTTGAAAATGCCCAACATCCTTGCTCATCAGATAAATGTAGAGTAAAAAAATCTCTTGAGATTATATCTCACCAAAGACATAATGACTACCATAGAGAAAACAGAGGACAACAACTGCTGGTGGGGCCATGGCTGGAGGAACCCCTTACACACTCTTGGTGAGAGTAAAGAGCTGGGACTTCTTTGGAAATCACTCTTGAGGTTTGTTTTAAACACACACACACACACACACACACACACACACACACACACACACACACACACACACACACACACACACATACACACACACACACACACACACACATCTACCAGAACTACTCTTGACCATAAACTCAAAGACTATACAGTTTACATCCTCCCGCACTACCACTCTGTTCTCAGTACTTAGGGAATGGAATAAATCTAGATGTCCCACAAACTTTGACTGGATAACAAACATATGAGCTATGAACACAATGGATAAATAAATAAAACCATGAAAGTAATGGAGGGAGCTAGAAAGAATTATGGTGAATGAGGCCACTAAGACCTCAAAGACAATTATCACATATTCTCTCTCATATGTGCAGCCTAGTTTGAGTGAGTTTGTTTGTTTGGTTTTTGTATGTTTTAACTTTGTAGTACATGAGAAATTCAAAGGGACTCATAGTAGGGTGGAGTGAATGCATATAGTGAAGGAAGGCAGCAGAACGCTAGTAAAATGAAAGACAGAGAGCATTCTGGGAGGCACAAAGCTACAAGCTCATAACAAGTAGGGGACTAAAGAAAAGGCTAACCAAAATGAAGTGGATATAAGTAAGTTAATTGGAAACCTATGATCTTGTAATAAAAATTTTCTTTTTTAAAAATAAATCTCTATCTCATTTTGTCATGTTTTGTTACAACATATTTGTGCAACATATTAGTGACTTTGGGATTTACAGCTTTGAATTATCATTTCATACATTAAAGGAAAATGTGACTTGTTGAATATAAAGTGGGCTTTGGTGAGAAGTTGATTTAGTATTTAATTTATAAATCAGTTCCCTAAGTATCTTTTTTATTTTCTCCAATATATTACTAATATAGTCACACTTTCAGAATAGTTATTGAAAGATTATTCAAGTAGTTTAAAGAGCTATTTTGGAAAAATGGAATTTTAATTCCATTAAAAGGGGGATTTATTGTTTCTGATTCTTAAAGAGTAACTTGGCAGGGATTTGAAAACAATGAGAAACTTGTTAGTTAGTTGGCTGGCTTGCTGGTGTATCATTATATGTTATAATTCTAAAATGTGTCATTATATAAGAATACTTTGTTTTTAATAAAAAGTGAGATAAAATAAAATTTAAAAAGGGAATGAGTAAGGAGAGTACGGCTGAAAAATGACTAAATTTTACCTCATAGGTTGATGAAACAGTCAGATAATAAAAACTGAAAACAATGTGTAATAGTAGTTCATTTTCATTGTGTCTTTAGATAAAAGGGTGGGAATGAATTTTTTTATTTAATCTCTTTGTGGCTTGATGCTACCTGCCTCTTTCTCCTCCTAGTCCTATCTTCACCTTCTTTTCAGAGAAAAGTGTGCACTAAGAGGTATCAACCCACCCTGGCACCTCAAGTCACAGCACGACTAAGTCCATTCTCTTCCACTGAGGCCAGACAAGGCAGTCTAGGTATGAGAAAGTGATTTGATGTCAGGAAACAGAGTCAGAGATAGTCTCCGTTACGGGATCCAGAAGATGACCCTGCTGCCCATCTGCTACATAAGTGTAGGTGGTCTAGGTCCTGTCTATGCATGCTTTTAGGTTGATGGTTCAGTCTCTGTGCACCCATCATGGGCCCAGGTTAGTTTACTCTAAAGGTGTTCTTGTGGTGTTCCTGACCCTTCCTGTTCCTTTAATCCTTCCTCCCACTCTTCCACAAAACTCCCTAAACTCGGCCTATTGATTGGCTGTGGGTCTCTGAATTTGTTTCCATTACCTGCTGGATTATGCATCTCAGAAGACAGTTATGCTAGGCCCCTGTGTGCAAGCATAGCAGAATGTCATTATCAGTGTCAGAGGTTGGCTTTCTTCTTTGGCATGGGTCTCAAGCTGTGCCAGTCATTGGTTTGCTATTCCCTTAATCTCTTGCTCCATCTTTGTACCTACATTTCTTGTAGGGAGGACACATTTTGAGTCCAAGTGTTTATGGGTGGGTTTTTGTTCCCCTCCCTACATTGGAAATACTGCCTTGCTACATGGGAGGGTAATTTCAGGTTCCATTTCTACCATTTTTAGAAATCTCAGCTAGGGTCACCACAGAGACTCCAAAGGGGAGGCTGCCCTGTCCTAGAGATGGTCCCCAACCTATTTCTTTTGTTTCTCCTGACCATCCCTACCCTTCTCACTGCTCCCCACTCCCATTACCCTCCCTACCCTATCTCCAACACAGCTTTCTCTCTCCATCTACTTCAGATGTTTCTTTTATATTCTCTTTTGAGTGAGATTCTGGGACCCTATCTTGGACCCTTCTTGTGTTCTTTGCGTCTATGAATTGTAGTATGGTTATGCTGTACATTTTGGCTAATGTCCACCTATAAGTGAGTACATACAACACATGTCTTTTGGGGTTTGGGTTACTTCATTCAGGATGATATTTTATAGTTCCATCCATTTGCCTGCAAATTGCATGGTGTCTTTGTTTTTAATAGCAGAGTAGTATTCCGCTGCATAATTTTTCACTAATCATTTCTCAGATGAGGAATATCTAGGTTGTTTCGCATTTCTGGCTATTACAAATAAATCTGCTATGAATATACTTTAGCAAATGTCATTGTGGTGTGGTGAAACATCTTTTGGGTATATGCCCAGGAGTTCTATAGCCAGGTCTTGAGGTAGATCTAATCCAAGCTTTATGAGAATCCTCTAGATTGATTTCCAAAGTTGTACAAGTTTGCACTCCCACTAGCAACAGTGATGTGTTCCACTTTCTCCACATCCTCTCCAAAATGTGCTGTCACTTGAGTTTTTGATACTAGCCATTCTGGTGGTGTAAAATGGAATCTCAGAATAGCTTTGATTTGCATTTTCCTGATGACTAAGGACAGATAGCATTTCTTTAAGTGCTTCTCAGCCATATGCCATTCTTTTGTTGAGAATTATCTGTTTAACTTTGTACCTCATTTTTAAAATTTGGATTATTTGGTTTGTTGGTGTTTACTTTCTTGAGTTCTCTGTCTCTGTCTCTCTCTGTCTCTGTCTCTCTCTCTCTCTGTGTCTCTCTCTCTCTCTCTCTCTCCATATCTATCTATCATCTCTCTCTCCATATCTATCTATCATCTCTCTCTCTTTCTCTCTCTCTCTCATCTATCTATCATCTGTCTGTCTATCTATTTATCTATGTATCTATGTATCTATGTATGTATCTATCTATCTATCTATCTATCTATCTATCTATCTATCTATCTATCTCTTGGATATTAGACCTCTGTCAGATGTAGGGTTGGTGAAGATCTTTTCCCAGTCTGTAGGCTGTCATTTTGTTATATTGACAGTGTCTTTTGCTTTACAGAAGCTGTCCAGGTTCATGAGGTTCCATTTATTAATTATTGATCTTAGTGCCTGAGCTGTTTGTGTTCTGTTCAGGAAGGTGTCTCTTATGCTAATGAGTTCAAGGTTGTTCCCTACTTTCTCTGCTAATAGAATTTGTGCATCCAGTTTTATTTTGAAGACTTTGATTCACCTGGATGTGAATTCTTTGCAGGGTGATAAATATGAATCTGTTTGTATTCTTCTACATGTACATATCCAGTTAGACTATCACAATTTGTTGAAGATGCTGTTTTCCCAGTTTTGGCTTTGTTGTAGAAAATGAGGTATCTGTAGGTGTGTGGGTTTATTTCTCAGTCTTCAATTTGATTCCATTTATCAACCGGTCTTTTATTATGTCAACAAAATGCAGTTTTCATTACTGTCTGTCTGTAGTAGACCTTAAAATCATGAATGGTACTATCTCTAGAAGTTCTTTTATTGTACAGGATTGTCTTTTCATCTAAAGAAAAAGGTCTTGTATGGTTACATTGTAAGTTTTTACTGTGGAACATAATTTACATGAAACATTAACAAAATAATAACCTATTAATACATTTTATCTTAATACTTATCAAATAATTTCTAAAATAAAAAAACTTAATAAGTTTCAACTGATAATACATGCCCCCAAAGAATATTGTGAACTTCAAGTATTTAGAAAACTATCCGACAGTGGATTCTGTAGGCTTCATGGTATTTACAAATTTTTAGTTGGAGATCATCAGAATGGGATCTTACTTGACTGTGTAAGGAAATACATCAAAGTTTGTGATGACTTCATAAAACAGGTATTTTTTAAGTCATTGATATATCATCATCAAATAATGTATAGGTAAATGTGCATGCATGCTATTTAAATAGTGAATTTAGTGAGTTACAAAATGAAAAGCATATTTCCAATATTTTACATGTCATAGTGCACTTAATCATGGTCCTTAGTCAAAATTTCTTTCTTTAAGACCTGAAGGTCTTGTCACACAAGTCTTTTGTTTGTTTGGTTAGAGTTTCACTAAGATATTTTACATTATTTTTGACTGTTGTGAAGTATTTTTCCCCCACAATTTCTTTCTTGGCCTATTTAACACTTGTATAACTTCTCTTTCTCACTGCTACATTTGAACATTAATATAAAGTTTCTATATAGTGTTTATATAAGGTAAAGTATCACTTTTTAACATTGTCTATAGTATTAAGTATTTATCATTTGAAAAGACAAATATACAGTGCTTATTTTTTAAGTGTATGATTTATAAGTTCATGGGGTTTCAAATGTTTGCAATGGGAATCATGTATAATTCTGAATATATCCTTTTGATTCACACACACAATATTTCCCTTTCATTGTCTCTGATTTTATCTACATTTATTTGCTCTACTTTCTTCCTGTGGACATACTCACACATACAGAATGAGAAGGAAGTCCCAACAGGGTCATGAAGAACACTAAAATGTAATTGTTTAAACCCTCACACCACATCCCTAATGTTGAAGATTAGGGGGAGCAGAACCCAAAATCCGATTTTTATGAGATTGAAGGATAACAGACCCACACATTCATGTTATAATTGAATAAAACATGGAACAAATGAGCATCTAAACACTAAATATTACATAATTAGACTCACAGGATTCTTGGATATCTCAACCTGAGAATACCTCAGAGCCTTAGAGTTTGCTTTAATACGATGGCTATAATCCTACTTCTCGATTATGTAAGGAAAAGTTTTGTCAGAGCTATATATCTTATTTTTTGGATTTGACCTTTCAGAGTTAGTATTAAGAGATTAAGTCATCTGTAAAACAGAATATATGTTTTATATACTAAAAAAATTAAAATGTACAATTAACAAAAAAGATAAATAGGGCCATGAAAGAGGAGAAGCAGGGGGTATGAACAGTTGTGAAAGAAATGGTGCAAGGATGAAGTTTCAGGAACAGTGGTTCTCTGATGATCCAAGGAGATGCCTAGAAAAGGATGGTAGTCAGCAATGCCAGATGCTGCCTGCCTTATGTGTAGCAATATGGAAGAACGTTGGCATGACAACCATCAGCTATATAGATAGGAGCTAGTTCAGAGGTAAGAATGAAATTCTGATTTGAATTTATGCAGAAGATGAAATAGAGATATAGATGTGGGCATTTTAATCTATAAAACATTTCAAGGAGATTTCTAGTGGCCCATTTATCTTCATCTTTAAGATAAGCATATCTAGCTGTATAATTTTAATGTACGTGTGTGTGTGTTCATGTGGAGGATACATGTGTTATTGCAGGTTTGTATGCATGTGTGGAAGCCAAAGGACAATCTCAGGTGTCAAAATGTTTGTATCCTTTTTTTTTTTCAAACTAAGGCACCAGCCAAGGACAATACAGGAGGTAAACTTTAAACCCCTTCCCAGATCTAGCCAATGGTCAGAATATTCTCCACAGTTGAGTGGAGAGTGTGATATGACTTTCTCACGTACTCTGGTGCCTCACATTTGACCACGTCCCCTGGAGGGGGAGACCTGGTGGCACTCAGAGGAAGGACAGCAGGTTACCAAGAAGAGACTTGATACCCTATGAGAATATATAGGGGGATGTAATCCCCCTCAGGAACAGTCATAGGGGAGGGGAAATAATGGGAAAATGGGGGGGGGAGGAATGGGAGGATAGAAGGGATGGGATAAACATTGAGATGTAACAAGAATAAATTAATAAAAAATAAAAATAAAAAATAGTAACAACCCAGAAGACTACTCATGTATCAGTTGACATTTTTGCCAATGTTTACTTCTCTGCCTAAGATTCACAGAGAGAGTGCACAAATCAGTGCTAGAACGGTTTCACTTAACATTTTGTGCTACAAGAAAACATTGGACACAGTCCTTGACGACCTCATAGAAGCATAGTTATTCTTACAAATTTTAATTTATTAACCTCTAGCAGATAGTCAACATACCTTGTAAGTATACTTATTGCTTCCTTATTTCTTTGTCTCCAACACTACTGTAACTATTTTCTCGATTTCTGTAAGTAACAACTCATACAATAGAGACAAGTGGAGCCTCCAGAACAGTCCTTTTGTACTTATACCTTAAACAGTATTGCAGTGTATCCATCTCTTTCGTTTTTCTAAGTAAAAGAGGAGGAATACATCCTTCAAATAGAAAGCAATAATGGGGTACTCTTTATATTTATTAAAAACCACTGTTATTGCTGAATGTGGTGGTACACCCCTTTAATCCCAGCACTCCATAGGCAGAGGAAGGCAGATCACTTTGAGTTCGAGGCCAGCCTTGTCTACAAAGCAAGTCCAGGTTAGCCAGGTCTGCACAGAGAAATTCTGTCTCTAAAAACCCCACTGTTATTAATAATATCCTCAGTACTTAGTAGTTTTCAATTCACTTACTATCATCACTATTTAGGTGCCCAGAATTTTTCATATCTTAAAAATGATATTCTCTACTTTTAATGACTTACATGGTAACATTTCCTGTATCCCTTTTGTACTGTTTAAGGATCCATTTTTAGATCACGAGCATTCCTTGATGCGCAGTTATAGTCTTTTTTCACTTTGCTTTCTATGTTGCTCCAGGCAAATTCATTTATATCCTGGACTTCACTCACTACAAAATCCTGGTGATACCTAGATTTAGTCATATTGTTATTTCATAGCGTATCTCTTCACTCCGGATGACTATATTGACTATGAAGGATCCTAATGCTAATTTTGCTACTGCTTTTCTAATTTTCAACAGCTAAGATGGAACAATCAACGAATGGATGTGTCTTTCAATAGGATAATGTGCACATGCAATCTGCAACCGCCAATCAACTTGCCGACTGCTTTACAGAAAGTGACACACCCTACTATCCATTAATCTGTTTCTTGAAAGTCAATACACTGAGTCTGAATCCATCACATGGGTCCTTTGTCTTTCAACATAATGTTCCTTAAAAGAATAACATGTTACTCATTTATGGTCTTATGTAAATCTAAATCTTAATGTTAGGCCTGTAAATGCCACTCTGTTGATTCCTGTATTCAAACCACTCTCCCATTTTATGTCCCAAATTATTCTGGAATCCACCTGGTCATATTTGTTTCAATGGCATCATCATGCCATTATCTTAGCTCCATGTATGCAGTCTTCATCTGGGCAACACATCTAAACCACTTTTCTTCTCATAGCCTATGTCCATTCTCATCCCTGTATCTTCTCTTTCCATAGGAGCTGTAGCAGTATTTCCTCAAGGAGTAGCAGATAACATAACAATTCTACTTTTCAGTAGATTCCATATTATCATAGGTCTGAGAGGAAGAAATCTGTTCAGGGTTCACCAAATCTCTGCATAATCCAGGTGTCCAGCCTTACCCACACACTCCTCTCTCCCCTTTATCAAGACAGTCCCTGGAGCTTCCTTTTCCTTGATTCATCAAAACAACTCAAAACAGGTCCAGTTTCTAAAGTGATTCCCCATAGGTGGAACCTTTACAAGTCGTAGCCTTCTTTACTTGTTATTTCCCTTGCTTCTTGACATTGCACCTGAGAACCAGGTCTTTGGAGAAATCTTTCTTGATGCTGCTTGGATCAGGCACTGTTTTCATATCCTATCCTACATCATTCTGCAATATCATGATTTGCTAAAATGCTTTTCTCTTTCTCGGGTGAAGTTTATCGAATTGTCTGTTTGGTTCTCATGTTTCCAGAGCTTTATACTGTGCCTGATAACTATACAATACCTGGAAACAAATATGATATCAATGAATAAGGTTTTATTGCATGGAAATGGTGAAATGATACATGAATTAAATAAGTAGTTATGGATAATGAACTAAGAAAAATAGATATTAATTTTAAATGAGTAATGAAAATAAATCCGGGAAAGATGAGACAGTTTCTGTGGTGTAAAGTACCAGGAGACCATGGGTTTAGGGATGATGTCTAATCATGATCTTCAATGTAGAAAAAGTGAAAAAGCAAAGAGATTTAACTATGTGGGAGCACACAGAGACACACTGAAACATTCTGCATGAGAAAAACGAGAAGCAATATTAAAAATGCACACTGCTGCCAAATAAGTATTACTACATCTTAAGTAGATAAGACACAATGCTCTGTTTGTTGCATGCATTTGCAATGACAACCTTGAAAATAATCTACTGTGCTTTCTTACTAAGCATTCACCTGGGCCACAATTTATATTAAATTTATTGATGAACTACTAAGAATCAATTGAGGATAATGAACAGTGCTAAATACCAATGTGGAGAGAAATGTAGATGATGCTTTCTCTGCTCTTTCTACAAAGGTTTCCCACGAAAGACATGGTAGACTACATCTGAGAGTAGGAAAAACAATCACTGTACTCAATGCATAAATTTGTAGTGAGAGTTCTTAAATAATGGAACACGTCAAGACACTTACCCCCATGAGGTTGGCTTGTTCTTGTTCCTTAGAGACCATTCTTCTCCTAAAAAGAAATGACCGCATCTTCTAAGCCTTGAATTATTAAAATTTCTACGTTCTATATCCTAAATTCACTGAAGAATTTCTTTTTCTCAGCTTCTTGTGTATAAATGATCCTATGTTGGATGGAGAGATAGTCCTCGTTGATTTCTATGCACTTTATGTTTGAATTGGTTGTTCAGGGGTTTTCTGTAGCTATATAATCAGATGTGATGATTTGACTGTGATATGACCATCATGGGGATGATTACATTTTTTCCACACACTTGACCATTTTCAAAATTAAAACATATTTTATGGTATCTTGCATTGTGTAGTAGTCACTTTTATGAAAAATCATTATAAGTGCTAAATATATGTGTCAATGCCTGGCATAACATGTCATATGTCTCTGTCTGTCTGTCTGTCTGTCTGTCTGTCTGTCTGTCTGTCTCTCTCTCTCTCTCTCTCTCTCTCTCTCTCTCTCTGTGTGTGTGTGTGTGTGTGTGCACATTTTATTTTTGTTTGATTTTTTTAAACTAAAGTAAAATTGGACACAGTGGACTTCTAGTGTGACTATACTTTCACACTATATTGGAACTCTGAAATTGATGCTGTTTGTTTGTTTGTTTGTTTTTTAACAATGACTGTTCAGAAAATTAAAAGCTGTAAGTCTATAATATATTAACCAAATAAGTTTAGGAGAAATCCCACAGATGTGGAAATCTATCACTGCTTTATTAAATTTGAAACTTCACTGGTAATCTGAAAAAATAGTGTATTGAATAAAGTAGTCAGAAGTAGAGAATAGATAAGGCAGATCCAGCACAAAAAATTGAATCATGCAAGGAAAGAAGTATATTAACTGTTCCTGGGTCAGAGTTGTCTTACCTGATTTCTTGATCAACAGAAGTGAAATATGAGGGAGAAGGATGCAATAGGAATGTGAAGAATTTAAACTGAAGAACAAGCAGGTAACTTGTATTGCTAATCCAACTATATGGGAATAGCTCTGAGACTGGTAGAGACATGAATTTCTAGGCTTAGACAATGCTTCTTGTTGGCTACAGAATCCCTGTGAATTATTATTAGATGCCATGCTTCATATGACATGAATGAAGATTTACAGATGTCTTTTCTCTGTTCATACAAAGAGCAGAAAACCAGCCTTACTTGTTCTGTGCATCACACACACCTTATACATTTCTAATTTTAGGACTACATAATGCTTGGGAGAAATGATATGTTTTCAGAACAAAAGAACCTGACACTGGCATTGGATCAGACCTGACAGTATTCATTTCTCTCAGCATGCTGGCCACCAGCATCCTGTAACCTTCATGTTCCAGCACCAAGTGCTTCAGTTGTTGTTACTCATCAGAGCAAGACAGCTCCCAGGAGACCCTTGAAGACAACTTCCAATGCCAATTGGTCCAGCATTTCAGACTGTCCCACACAGGACTCTAATTAAGCCAGGAATTTCTCAACATTTAGAAACTGGACCACTAATGCTATTTCTCGCTTGTTTAGCCATTTCCCTAATTTTATTTGGGTCCCTACAAACGTATTGTTTTTCCCAAATCAGCAGGAAGAAACCTTAAGTGAGTGACACACCATTTCCTTTAAAGGGGATTGGGTAAGTTTTTGGTGCTTTTGTGGCTTATACAGGCTTATTTTCAATGGGAGTTTGTTAGAGGTTTTTGTTGGTCTTATTTAGAGAGAAAACTAGGTTGGACTCAAGGATGTCTCTCTTTTCCTTTATCTTCCATTCTTATGTTTGGAAATAAGGGTTGGAAAGAAAGAAGGGGGAATATAGAAATATATAGGGAAGATAGAACAAAGAGTAGATTAGTGAATCTACTCAACTTAATGCCTCAATTGTCACTAACAGACTTATTTTTAATTCACTGGTATAGAATTTTGTATATAGATGCAAAATAAGCTTAATTTTAGATACAGTGTATAGAATTCAAATGGAAGATTCTTCTTCACACACATTATATATATTTCTACTCTAATATGAGGTATTGTATATATAACTCAATTATAATACAAGGTTTACTTCCAATACTTTGAAAGTGATATTGCAGGCTGTTTAGGATAATTAGTTATACAAGTTAATTGTTAGCTGATCAAATCATGGTCATGTCAATCACTAGCATATTTTTATCAAAAGAATATACACCTTAGGTGCAATGGGTATATATGACTCTATAGAAAGATACGGTAAAATAATTGAATAAGGTCTTCGAAAAACCTCAGAAACATGCAGAATATGGCATTTAAAATTTTTTTGTTATTTTAAAGATTCACTAACAACAAGACAGGTTAACTCCTGACATTACTCAGCCTATCAAAGGAGATGGTGAGCATCAAAGAACCTCCTTATGGAGATGGCTTCAAATGTGGCAAACAGGCTACTGGGCAAAATGTCCTTATTTCTACCACAGACAGAATTCTCTTTTAAAAATGGCAAGCTTGGATGCAGGCAGAGTTGACAGGCAAACTCTGCCAGGACAAGGTAAGCAAGTCCTCAATAGTTTCTGCCTCACAAATATGTCTGTCCTATATATTGATCCAGAAGGCTGAAGATGATGCTCCGATGTTAAAGGGAATTTTGGGTGACTATTCAGGTAGAAAACTGTCTCTTTCATCTTTTCATTTGGAAAGCCACTTACCTGCACTCTTTGTATGTTCAGGTAATCAATTTTATTTCTTCTTAAGTCCATGATGGGGTTGAAGACCAGATAGTTTAGTTTTATAATTAAGATTAATTGTTTTAGGAGTTAAAATGTATTTAGGTCTAGATAGATGTTTTAAGTTGATAATGATGAGATAGGATAGATATTGATTTACGTTCAGAGTTTTAGATGCACCATGATAGGAAAGATGTCTTTTACAACTCTGCCAAATACAAATAGCCAAAACACTAAGAATGTAACATTTATATAATTCCTGATTTTGTCATGGTTCTTCTTGTTATGGAATAGTTTATTGTATATAATTGTAATAATATAAATGTATATGTAAAAATTAAAAAATATTTAATAAAAAAGACTTATGCACCAAAATCTTATGTGCTCCATATTCCTATATAAAACTAAAACAAATGAATTATATCATAATTACTACAACCAGGTAACATGGGGAAACTTTTACTGTTGTTCTACGCAGGAGCTCAATACATTCCTTGTTGTGGTTTCTCTATAGCTTATTTCACTGCATTGATGGAAGTCACTTGGGCCAGGGCTTAGGGATGGAAAGGTCACCTTAACCTGGCTGGACATGAACTGGCTTTCTTTTGATTAGTCCTACATTGGTGATCTCCATTCTGAAGTTTAATGTAAATACAAGAGATATGTTATCTATATTTGATTGATAGAAATAAATGTATTTTCATGTAAATTTGTGTAATGAGAATGCAAACAAGAGGAGATATTTTTTTTGCATTAATTTTGCCATCCTGATAGACACATCCTATTGACAAACTCACCAGAGCACTGAATGTTCTCTTGATTTTCTTTGTTTTTCCAAATGACTGGTTTCATAAATTGCTGATTGCGGAACTTTTACGTGGAAACATCCTTGCAATATATAATAGCCACATCCCTCACTCTGTACGGCAACGTTGCTGTGAATAACAATAGTGATTTTGGGCATCTAATATTTTTTTTTAATTTTGCATAAAATATATTTTTAAATTTTTATTTAAAAATCCCTACCAATTGGACATTAAAATTACCTACACTTACAGCTACTTCTAGATTTCATCTTTTCATTGCCAATCTTATTCTAGAATTATGACAATACCATCAGAAGCATTGTAAAATGTTGTTTTTGGATTAAACTAATTTTTTATCTAAAAAACTAAACCCAAAAGACTTTATGGCTTTACGCTAAGACATATTTCAAAACTGGTCACACCTAGGACTGTGTAACTGTAAATATCAGAAAAGTTATTTCCTGCACTGAGACAAATTTCAAACTGTGTTTTAATTACTTAGTCTTTGAAGCATATCAGAACATTATGTGGTTTCCATATCCAATTTATTTTGATTACATCCAAAATGTTATCCCCTCACTTGTATCTTCCTGTCTCCACACTCTTTCCCTCTTCCACCCTGTTCCCTTCCCCTAGACCTCTGACAGAAGAGACATCCTCTCCCACCTTATGACCACAGCCTATCATGTCTGTTCCAGATAGCCTGCTTTTCCTTGCTCTGTGTGCCCACTTGGCCTCTGTACCAAGGGGATGTATTGAAATTGGGGGCACCAGAGTTCATGTCAGAGGCAGTCCCTGCTCCCTCAACAGCCTTGGAAAATGAGCTGTCCATTGGCTACATCTGAATAGGGGGTTTATGTTTACTGAAGCATTGCCCTTGGTTGGTGCAGCAGTTTATGCAGGCCTCCTGCATTCAGATCCTCGAGTCTTGATGGTCTCTTTGTGGGGCTCCTGTACCCTCTGGATCTTTCCATCTCCCAGTTCTTCCGTACCACTCTCAGAGCAGCACCCAGAATCCAGCAAGAAGTCCCAGTAGTTTTCTTGATCCCCAGCTGGGTGGAGTCTCTAAGAGGACATGTATGTTGGGCTAACATTCACATATAAATGAGTACATACCATGCATGTCTTTATGGGTCTGGGTTACCTCACTCAGGATGATCATTTCTAGTTCCATCTCTTTGCTTATTAATTTCAAAATTTCCTTGTTTTTAATAGCATGTAGTATTCTATTGTGTAAATGTACCACAGTTTCTTTATCCATTCCTTTATTGAGGGACATCTAAGTTGTTTCCTTGTTATGAATAAGGCTGCTATGAGCATAGTTGAGCAAATGTCCTTGTTGTATGGTGGAGCAACTTTCTGATATATGCCCAGGAGTCCTATAGCTGGGTCATGAGGCAGATCTAGTCCAAGTTTTATGAGAAACTTCCAGAGTGATTTCCAAAGTGGCTTTACAAGTTTGCATTCCCACCAGCAATAGTGAAGTGTTCCCCTTCCTCCACATCCTCCCCAGCATGTGCTGTCACTTGAGTTTTTGATCTTAGTCATCTGGTATATATAAGATGTAATCTCAGAGTCATTTTAATTTGCATTTCCCTGATAACTAATGATGCCTAGCATCTCTTTAGGGGTTTTTCCACCGTTCAATATCCCTCTGTTAAGAATTACCTGTTTAGGTCTATATCCCATTTTTTAATTGGATTATTTGGTTTGTTGGTGTTTAATTTCCTGAGTTCGTTATGTTTTTTGGATATTAGCCCTTTGTTGGATGTACGGTTTGTGAAGATCTTCTCCTAACATGCAGGTTGTCATTTTGTTCTGTTGACAGTGTCCTTTGCCTTACAGAATTTTTTCAGGTTCATGATGTCCCCTTTATTAATTGTTGATCTTAGAGCCTGAGCTATTGATGTTCTGTTCAGGAAGTTGTCTCCTATGCCAATGAGATCAAAGCTCTTTCTCAGTTTTCCTTCTAACAATTTATAGTGTGTCTGGTTTTATGTTGAGGTCTTTAATCCACTTGGGTTTTAGTTTTGTGCAGGATGATAAATATGGATCTATTCCCACTTTTCTACTTGTAGACATCCAGTTGGACCAGCACCATTTATTGAAAATGCTATCCTTTTTCCATTGTATGGATTTGGCATCTAGTCTTTAAGTTCCTAACTTCCAGCACTTCTTTCAACTGATCAAAATATTATTTTGCAGGAGAGTCATCAAATCCCCCCTTTACTATTACATTTGATTGAATAAGATCCAAGTTCTTTATTTAAATCTTTTTTTACTTTAAATATTTAAAAACAAAACAGAGAAACAGAGAAACAAACAAATCCCCTCTTTTGAGAAGCGTCTGCTTCCTTGTCTTCTGTTTTTATTCTTGTCCCTTAGCCACATAACACCTTTCAATCAGATTAACCAGTGACTTAATAGTAGTAGTGATAGCCCCAACCAGGGTTCCTACGGATCGTTGTGGGTTGAGTAGAGAACTCAATTCCCTGAGGACATTAAGTCAATTAAGAATCCTCTGGAGCTGAGCACTGTATGGCCACCATACTTATGTAGTCTGTTTGAGGAAGAGACCCTGGATCTAGAACTTCCAAAGCTTTCAGTTGATTTAATGGTTAACAGAAATTCAGTGGATACATGTAACTATCTTATTTGATTATTTAGATGATCGTTCATGCACTGGATCTAGGCCCCCTACACACATGTAACCGATGGGAAATATGATCTTCATATGAGTCCCTTAATAAATTGAGTGGGTGCTGTCTATGGCATGGACTCTGTTGCCTGCCTTCAATAACTTTCTCCTAATGGGGCTGCCATGCTTATCCTCAGTGGATGAAGATGAGCACAGTCCTGGTGGGACTTTATTCCTTCACTGGATTGGTGTGTGTGGTGCTCCCTTTTTCTGAGGAGAAAGAAGGCAGGACAGGGGGAAGAAGATGGAAAGGATAAACCAGGAGTAGAATTAGGAGCTTAAGATCAGGATGTAAAGTGAATATATAAATTAAAGATAAATTTAAAAATAAACTAAGCAAAAAAATTTTAAAACAATTAATTTGTATAGCTATGAATATTGTGCTGAATGGCTGCTGGAATTGTTCAGAGTCTAATTAGGAGCATTACCTTAACTTGATGGCAGCAATTAGTGCTCCATCATGGGGGAATCAGAGTCCCTTACTAATTTTACATGGCAAGAACGGACTGAGAGTCTAGCTGATGTAGCAACATGGATGGCAACAAATCTACAAGCAGGAGTCCGTGATGTGATTGTGATTATTTACGGAGTCCTCAAGATGCTCTGGTCACCTACCTACCATCAAGGGTCAACCCTTTAAATGTGGAATACCTTTTGCATACAAGCTCCTGAAATACAAACTGACAGCAGTGTGAGAGCAACCACGGCTTAAACTTTAGAGTGAGTACCTAAGCACAGCAGTGTAGATTTGTCACTTCTGAGACTTTCTGGCAACTGATTTTCACAAGACGGAAATTCTGTCATGCTGCTTGTATGTCATTTGAATGCTACTGAACGCAAGCATCACTTTCTCTCTGTGTGTACTCACTGTCAGGTACTTTCTGGGGCACCATTCATAGTCAGTCTTGAGCATGTTTATAGTACATATTTGCTGCTTTGTTTTAGCTTGCAGTTTTATCGAATCACTGAACATGTTTATCATGCTGGGCATTAAACTAACAGTTTTTCAGGCTAGCATACCTTGCATCAGGGTGATTTATCTCCTTTTCTATCCTTGAAAAGTCATATCGTTATCAGTCATATTGTTATCAGTCATATCGTTATCAGTCATACTGGTTTCTGACAATGGCTAGACAAGTAGGAGGTCGTTTTAGTGCCATCTTAACAGTCACTGGCTGAATTGGGTACCATTCCTATTTCATCGTCTTTTGTATATTGAAAGTCTATTAAGCATCACCTCAACCTTCTCTTATATTCCACTGCACTATTTTGATTTTGGGATTTGGGTTACATTGAACTTGCTGTGTAGCTAAGTCTACTCTTTAACTCCTTAAGTGCTGAGATTGCAGCATGAACCACCAAACCTTGCTGATTACAATTATCTGATTCCTCATGTATTTGTCAATCTTTATAAAATCGTTATAAATACTTAATATTATAAATACTTATAAGTAACTTACCACTATTTTTGTTTTATATATACATTTTTGACTCTATAAATTAACCTTTATTTTCCAAATTACACTCTAAAAAGTTCTTAGCAATATGGTGAAATGTATCAGTCTTTCGACCTATAGCTACTATTTAAGTTGAAATAATGCTTTATTTTTTTTTAAATCTTTCACACATCTATATAAGGCGTCTTGATCACACACAATCTCTACTCCAATGCCTCAAATCCCTCAGGACTCCTCCAGTACACATCGTTCCTGACTTCATGTTCTAGTGTAAATTTAAGTTGTATATTTAACTCCTGAATCCATTAACGCTGCCTGTATCCACACAAGGACAAGTGTGGGTTCATCCACTAGGGCATGGATGACCTTCCAGTGACTCATTTTCCTAGAGAAGTGGTTCTGCATCTCATAGCAGCCAACATGGTGCCTTGTGAATCCACTGTACTGCCAACTAGTTCCTGATTTTTGTGTTCTTAACACATTTATCAGCATGTCATTCAAAATGATTTTACTGCATTGTTAGGCTATATGATTTGTATAAGTAGCTATAACAACCTTGAAGTTGTTATTTGTATACACTGTATAAAAAAAGGTAACTTCATATTTCACTTCATAAATAGACTATTTGAAGGCATACTTTGTTGAAAACAGCCATATGCTGACAATATTGTAACATCTCTGAATTTGCAGGTGTATTGACTCATTTGGGTGCCAAATGCTGTCCTTTTCTGCAAACATGTTGTTCTTGTTTGTCACTTGACTTTTTAAAATAACCATTGTTTATAATGGAACTGTATGGAATAGAAATAATCTTCTCACATCATTTTCACCAAAAAAAACCCTTATCTTTTTTTAGCTCATTATATTTTCATATTAAAATGAATTATCTCTCTACACACACACACACACACACACACACACACACACACATTTCTTTTGTAATACCGAGGTATTCAGTATATGAAGACTGTTCTTTTCACTGTCTACAAAGTTCTTTCAATAATATTTTGTAGTTTCTGAATATAATGTATGAGATTGAAAATGATAGTACTAAAAATAAAAATTAAAAAAAAAGATAGTACTTTTTTTAGTATTTTAAGCTTAGTATGTGCTTCTAAATTTTCATTTAAAAATTTTGTTGCAGATATTTAGTTATGATTTATGAATTCCCTGTGTCTTATAGCTTTGCTAAACTTACTAATTCAGTCTCTGCCCATGAGTTTTGTCAGTATACATGTTGCATTGATAGGGAAGCCTCCACATTTTTATATACGCAACCATTTCATGCATGCAGATGATTGCTGAGTTAATTGTGGTCAAAGAAAAGCCCACTATGCTTGGGAAGTTTGCAGCTTTTCACGCTTTGCTTATGATCTCACATACACTTATGGATTACTCACATGGTTGAACAAAACTTGCAGTGCATCCTTAAGAGCTCAGCGTTCTGTAATATGTATGTACAGAATAGAATTGGCCGTGTCTTTTCAATCTTTCATATTTCAGTGATTTTTGTGATTTTTTTCAATTGTTCCCAGTTAGACTGAAAAAAAAAAATCTAACTACAGTGATTTCCCATCATGTGCTAGTACTTGGTTAATTTTACACAATTATGTTGGGGTCACTTTGTTCTTAATAATATGTAACTGGTGAGTTTACTTAAATTATAAACAGGAAATAGAAATGGTGTCTCAAAATAAAAACATAAGCCTTCCACAATCTAACTGAAATAGTGACTAATAAGCAAAAGAAAATTCATTAAGGAGTTATCACATGATAAAGGCCAAATTATTACCAAATCAATAAAAAAATTAAAAATATTTTATCCTAAACCTCGGGTACAAATTTAATGATGCTTATTTTTCTGCTTTATTTATTATTTATAAAATAATTTCCTGTAGCAAGGGCCTAAATTTGTATTTATTGTTCTTTGACCTTCAGCCTTTCTGTTTTTTAAGGAGTTAAAACTTTTTCATTAAAATACTTAATTTATTATTAAATATGATACTATTAAAGCATTTAGATGTTATTTTCGAACAACTGTCCTAACCTGTAATTTCTTTTGATCTTTCTCTTCTGAAGTTGAGATATGCTCTAGGAAACTGGTTACTGTCTATTTCAAATTCTGCTTCATGATGATGCAACAGGGCCCTGAGGGATCCCTATGGAGAGATGCTCTCATTACACACAGAATTTGTTATTCTGAGTTCTTACTGTTTTCTGAACTGTGATCCAGTTAACTGCCACATAACTTGTCAGCTGTCTGCTGTTTTTGAGTTTTTGAGTATTCTGCACAGGTTTTATTTTTATTTTCCTCAATGGAAAGGTTTGTCTGACATGTCTTGTCTACCACTACTAGAAGCGGAAAATTTCCAAGATGTTTAAAAATATAGACAAGTTCAAGTCTTCAAGATATTTATTTGTTAGTGTACATCAAAGGGGAATAATTTATCCAAGGTAATTCCCATACATTACATGTAAATGTGATATCACTAAAATATATCTTGCTCTTACAATCATGGGTTTGAGGAATGGATTTATTAAATTATGAACAGGGAACCTCATTTGTGGCATTTCTCTTAAAACAGATGTGCAGAACTTGGTCATCTTTGAAAATGACAGGATCTTATAAAATGAAATTTATTATACTTTAGTACATAATTTTTCCATGAGAAAATAGCATTTATCTTGTCAATGGTATAATATTGTAACTAATAAAAACCTGTCATTTCATTATGTTTTATAATGTTGATTTTAAAATAACACTTTAAATTCCTCTGCAGGTTGGTCTAAAGCGCAGGAGCTCCTCATTTCTTATTCTGAAGGATAAAATGGTTTAAAACAACTATGCGTTTGTTGTGCTCCACTCCAATTAGTTCTAATCATTTTTTTTCTGTACTTGCATACATAGGAAATGTAAAAATTAAGATAAACCAATGAAACTGTGGTGAAAATATTTCCCCATAGGCAAGAATGGCGATGGATGTCTACTTAATGTTCTTTAATATATTGTGTTTCATGTTGCAATGACAGAACACCTGAGGCAAGGCAAGTAAAGAGTTCATGCTAATAGATAAGGAACAGTCAAGTAACAGAGGGATGACCATGCCTGTGCTATAGTTTTTCTTTTTGTTTGTTCAAGGAAGTCATTTCCTGAGAGGTCACACCACGCATTCTGGTGTGTCATTCCTACTTAGTTAAAATCTCTTTGAAAATACTCACACAGAACCCTCGAAGATGTTTTTCCTCGGTGATTTTAAATACAGTTTTCTTTCTTTTTTTTTTTTTTTTTTTTTTTTCAAGCAATTTTTTTTTATTAATTTATTCTTGTTACATCTCAATGGTTGTCCCATCCCTTGTGTCCTCCCATTTTTCCCTCCCTCCCATTTTCCTCTTATTCTCTTCCCCTATGACTGTTCCTGAGGGGGACTTCCTCCCCCTGTATATGCTCATAGGGTATCAAGTCTCTTCTTGGTAACCTGCTGTCCTTCCTCTGAGTGCCACCAGGTCTCCCCCTCCAGGGGACATGGTCAAATATGAGGCACCAGAGTATGTGAGAAAGTCATACCTCACTCTCCACTCAACTGTGGAGAATGCAGTTTTAATCTCCTTGCCTGTTAAAGTTCTCTTGAAATCATTGTTCTCGCCTCGTGGTAGTTTTGGTGAAGCTTAAAATTTCATACATTTCTTTCACCTTTTCACCTTATGGGTGTCTTGGTGCATATAGTGTTTGCTTTACTATCGCAATGATAAAACACCATGACTAAGATGACTTACGGAAGAAAGAGTTCCTTTGGTCTGAGTGTTCCAGAAGAATAAGTGTTCATCACAGCAGCTGACCAAAGTTATGAAAGCAGAGCATCTGCAAACTCGCATCTCAAACTGCAAGCAGGAAGTGGAGACGTGAACTGGAAATGGCATGAAGTTTCCAACTCTCAAAGCCTCTCCCCACATATATGCTTCCTCAGCAAGGCTGCACATTTCAAGGCTCTCTGGACAGAGCCGTCAACCTCTTGAAATGACGGGGGACATCACATTCAAACCGCCACAGTAGAGTCATATTATGCCCCTGAGGTTGCCCGATCATTATTATTATTTTGTATCTATTATGATTCCATCTTCATCTCTAAATTTATTGATTTAGACATTTTTTTCTTCATTTTGGTTAATTTTGCTGAGTATTTCTTTTTTTTTTTTTTTTTTTTTTTTTTTTTTATTTTTATTTTTTTTATTAATTTATTCTTGTTACATCTCAATGTTTATCCCATCCCTTGTATCCTCCCATTCCTCCCCCCCCCCACATTTTCCCATTATTCCCCTCCCCTATGACTGTTTCTGAGGGGGATTACGTCCCCCTATATATTCTCATAGGGTATCAAGTCTCTTCTTGGCTACTTGCTGTCCTTCCTCTGAGTGCCACCAGGTCTCCCCCTCCAGGGGACATGGTCAAATGTGAGGCACCAGAGTATGTGAGAAAGTCGTATCACACTCTCCACTCAACTGTGGAGAATATTCTGACCATTGGCTAGATCTGGGAAGGGGTTTAAAGTTTACCTCCTGTATTGTCCTTGGCTGGTGCCTTAGTTTGAGCGGGACCCCTGGGCCCAAATCTGCCTATCATATTGTTCTACTTGTAGATTTCTAGGACCCTCTGGATCCTTTTATTTTGCTGTTCTCCCATGCGTCTCTCATTTAGAGTCCCAATAGGATGCCTTCCCCTCTGTCCCAGTTTCCTGGTAAGTGAAGGCTTTCGTGGGACATGCCCCTTGGGCTAGTATGCAGATATAAGTGAGTATATCTGCTGAGTATTTCTTTATCATGTTTATCTTTGTCAAGAATCAAGTCTTTTTCATTGATTCTTTGTATTCTGTTTTGTTTGAATTTTGTTTTGGATTTGTAGACCGCTGATCTCGGTTCTGGTTTTAGTTATTTCTTTCCATCTATTATTTTTGGATTGGTTTGTTCAATTTTTTTTCCAGACTCTTTTGTTTTGTTTTGTTTTTGTTTTGTTTTGGTTTGGTTTGGTTTGGTTTATTGAGACAGAGTTTCCCAGTGTAGCCTTGGCTTTCCTGGATCCTTTGTAGAACAGGCTGCCCTTGAACTCACAACGATCCACGTGCCTCTGTCTTCTGAATGCTGGATTCTTAAGATGTATCCATTAGTTATGTATTTCTCTTTAATGTACAAAGTTTAAGCATTATTTGTGTGTGTGTGTGTGTGTGTGTGTGTGTGTGTGTGTGAGAGAGAGAGAGAGAGAGAGAGAGAGAGAGAGAGAGAGAGAGAGAGAGAGAGAGAGAGAGAACTGAGAGTGCTTTATCATTCTGTGGAGCTCAAAAGATATCTTGTGATATCAGTCTTTCCATCCATTTTTTTTCATGGGTTGAGGCCACTAAATTTTAGAGATGATTACCATTACTTTCTGAGACATGTCACCTTCCTAATTTTTAAGTGTAACTTCCCTATTTATACTGCTTTCATTCTATTCCAGCAGGTTTTGTACATTATGTTTTTACTTTCATTTAATTTCAGGAGTTTATAATTTTTCCTCTTCATGTCTGCAATGGATAATTCATCATTCAATAGTGTGTTGTTTAATATATATGAATTTCTGTATTTCCTGATGTTGAATTTGCTATTGATGTTACTCTTTATTTCATTGAGATGAAATATAAAATTTAATTTCAATTTTCTTATATTTGCTGAAATTTGCTTTGTTTTCCAATAGATGATCTATTTTAAAGAAATTTTCATGGCTTTTAGAGAAAGTCATGGACCCTGATGACACCATCTGGTGTCTGTGGATAGCTGCTCAGTGTATGTGCTAGATGGCGTGCTTGATTTGACAGAGAGCAGATAGGTGAAGAATCTACTCATAAAACATGAGGCAGACATGTCAGAAAGAAAGGAAGGAAGGAAGGAAGGAAGGAAGGAGCAACGGGAGTCCAGGTCTGGTTTGGTCAGAGTACCTGGGATCACAAAGGAGAGAAGATTCCACCATCAATGTAGGTGATATGGAGTCACAGGAACAGAGAACTTGTGATGCTCCAAGAGAAAGAAGACACACGAGTCAGATTTTTTTTTTCTGACACAGCATGTTTTGCCATGTCTGTTAAATATTTTTTTAAATTTTTATTTTATTAATTTATTCATATTACATCTCAGTGGTTATCTTCTCCCTTGTATCCTCCCATTCCTCCCTCCCTCCCTTTTTCCCCTTACTCCTTTCCCCTATGACTGTGACTGAGGGGGACTTCCTCCCCCTGTATATGCTTATAGGGTATCAAGTCTCTTCTTGGTAGCCTGCTATCCTTCCTCTGAGTGCCACCAGGTCTCCCCATTCAGGGGATGTGGTCAAATGTGAGGCACCAGAGTACGTGTGAAAGTCAGACCCCAAAGTTTAAAAAAATTAACTAACAGTGATATTAAGTTCCAACAATGAAAAATACAACTCAGCTTGCATATACAAATAATAATGTTCAAGGATCAAATACTTTCTTCATTATTTCATCAGTATGTAAATCATGAACATTTTTGGAAGAAGGAATAAACTGATTACACCTAGTGACTTTCCACTGATGTATTTAATCTCCAGAGAGGACTTTGCAATCTGAATGGTAGGGGACCTCATCTGATGACTAAAGAACCTGTGAGCACATTGTGCTGACTCCATCTCTCTCCTGAGTCACCCAAACAGGAGACTTTTTTTAGAAATGTTAGTCCACTTTCCAACTTCCTAAGAGAAAACAAAATTAATTATAAATTACTGACTGGAACATGCCATCTTACCCCTTCCATATAATTTCTATTAATTATTTATTCACTTTATATCTAGGTCATAGCCTCATCCCTACACAAATCCCAGCCCCACCTTCCCGCTCTCTCCTACATCCCCCTCCCCTATTCCTCAGAGAAAGGGAGCCCTCCTTCACATTCAGTCCCTGGTGGTGGTGGGGCAGCTCATCAAGTCCCATCAGGACTGCATATGTGTTCTTCCCTTGTGGCAGTCCAGCTAGGAGGAAGTCATTGAAAAGCTAGCAAGAGAGTCTGTGTCAGAGAAAGCCCCTGATTCCTCTATAGGGAACCCATATGAATCCTGAGCTGGCCCTCAGCTACATCATTGTAGGAAGCCTAGGTCCGGTCCATACAAGGTCTTTGATTGGTACTTTAGTATCCATAGGCCCCTCTGGGTCCTGGTTTGTTTGCTCTGTTGGTCTTCTTGTGAGGCTCCTGTCACCTTCGTGCCCTTTACTACTTCCCCCTACTTTTCTGAAAGATTCCCTACACACCATCCAATGTTTGGCTGTGAGTCTCAGCATCTGTATTGAGGAGCTACTGGGTGGAGTCTCTTAGAGGACAACCCTGCTTGACTCCTGTCTGAAAGCATAACCCAGTTTCTTTAACAATGTCAGGGGTTGTTACTCTCCCATGGCGTTGGTCTTGAGTTGAGCCAAGCATTGGTTGGACATTCCCTCAATCTGTGCTATATCTTCTCTGTATTTATTCCTGCATTTCTTGTAGATGGGGTGAATTTTGGGTCAAACTTTTTGTGGATGGGTTGGTGTATCCCACCCTCTACTAGAACAGCTGTCTAGTTAGAGGTTGTCCTCTTCAGTCTCTATGACCCCCGCTACTAGGAATCTCTATTAGAGTCCTTCTCATAATAAGTATATGAAGGGTGTTCAGGAAACTTTGTGAGTGTAGCAAATGCCTATTTTGTCTTGAAGGAAAACACTTCTTTACCACAAATTGTTAAACTGTCTTGTTGCTCTTCTACCCTGAAAATTTAAAACTTTTTCATAGGTGTATTTTGGAAGAAATTTATGGATATCTTTACTTGGTAGACAGTAGATGCAATATTTTTCTTTCTTTGTTTTGTTTCTTGTTTTTCACTGTAAATCCTTGGTTGTCCTGGAACTAACTCTGTATACCAGGCTGGCCTCAAAATCACAGAGATCTGCCTTGCCTCTGCCTCCAGAGTGCTGGGATTAGAGGCATTTGCTACCACTGCTCAGACTTACACAGTATTTTTCATTATTTATTCATTCTTAAGTATTTTGTGAATGATTGCTCTGATGTAGATGATATAACTTTAATAAAAACAATTTGAAAGAAATCATAAAAAGCACTTTAAACAGTTTTCATGCAACCATGACCTAGTGACTTCACAAAGAATGTTTCAGCAGCCATTCCTACAATACACACTTATTCTTCAATATGTAATTTATTATCCATTTATTATAACTGTGCTCAAATCTAAATGTTCCTTGGTAAAAAAGATAATGGGAGGATTTCTCTAGCAGAAGACTAGGCAGGAGCTGTAGACATTCCTTCTACTTGGTCTGACACAGGAATTAAGTGAGTTCAGCTTGGGAGATACTAGGTCACCCCAAGAGACGAGGGCAGACCAAGAGTGAGCATAAAACAGGAGGCTAGAGAGTGAATCTGTGCCTTTGATGAAACTGGAAATAACTATTGTCTCTTTACACATCCTTACTTGAATAACACCCATGCACGTAGACAGTAAAATACAGTAACCAGTTAGACAGATACTTGTTTCCACAAAATGGAAATTAGGCCTAAGCATGCTGTGATCAGTCCTCTGATGCCATTTCAGCATCTGGTGCTCATTCTGAAATCTTGAGGGGGGTGGGGGGGCTCACTGCACCTGTAAAATCATTCAGAAATTAAGATATAGGCCGGTGAAAATTAAAGTAAAGTACTCCAAATTAAAATTATATGAAGAAATTTTTATTTGTAAAAATCATACACAGAAATTGTAGTTCAATAAGTATATTAGTTACAATACAACAAAGCTGTGCATGGTGTCTTCAAATAACAATAGTGTGCTACACATGCCACAAAGCATAGAGAATGAATTTTAAGTTTATTTCACGTTAAAGAACTGATAAGTATTTTGGAAAACAGATATGTTTACCATAAGCTAAACATAAATATTTCAGGCAAATAATAACTCAATTAAACCAGAATGAAAAACCTCTGGTTGGTGTGGTTTTGTGACATTTAGTGCTTGTTTGGCTTTGTTTTTATAGCACCGGGTTAAAAACAAAGGGCCTTACCATGATGCTAATCTTCCTAAGGCTTTGTTGTTGCTGTTAATAAATAAATAAAATCAATTGTGCTTAAGCATTGTCCACAGAAGGAAGAAGAGAATGCTAAACACATGGAACTAGAGATACAGATTGTATGGGCCACAGTATAGGTGCAGGAAGTCAATTTTGAGTCTTCTGGGAAGCATCCAACGGCCCTAACCACTAAGCCTTCTCTCCAGCTCTGACTTGCTTGGCTTCACACTGTGTAAGACAGACTGTCCTTGACTTTGTGATCCTATTGTTTCCTCCTCCGTCTACGGATTACAGGCATGTGCCATGAAACTTGGACACTTATCTTACTTTTCTTAATAGGCCATATAGAAATAAATTAAGCAAGGGTGTACAGATATAGATATGTTACATATATATTTATGTCAAGTTAAATACTTTCTGTCAGGTGGCAAAACCAAAACAAACAAACAAACAAACAAAAAACAAAACAAAACAAAACAAAACAAAAAACAAAAACAAAGACAGGAAATTAGAGACAGAAGTGGAAAGGATCAAAACTAAAGGATGAGAAGGAATTGCAGTTGAATATTCCAGAGCTTATGTCATATTTTAAATGTTGAGTAAGAACAGGATTTCCAGAGCTGGAGAGCAACAGCATGTCTGCAAGACTCCCAAAGGGACCAAGATCCATCCCCTATCTAAGACATGGAAGTTCAAGCCATTTTTTTTCCTGTATCAGAATAAGACCAAATAAAAGTCTTTAAAAACTGTATATATATATATACTAGCAAAATATCAGTCTTATAAAATAATGAAAAGTGGGACAGTCAGGACCTCATCATACAACCTAGTATTTCAAATAAAGTAAAGCGAATGACAGACTGACACATTTCATTCAGTGTTTCCAAAGCTTACCATAGAACTGCAGACAGTCAGAAATCAGGTCATAGAAAAAGGGAAGATTTGCAAAGAGAGATAAGATATGTGAGGAAATTTAGCCAATGAAACCAATAAAAATTCAGTCCCTAAAGCAGAACACATATCTGGAGAGGTAGCTCAAGGTTTAAGAACACATAATAGTCACACAGAGGACCAGAGTTCAGTTCACAACATCCACACTGTGTGACTCCCAGCTGCCTATAAATCTTGCTCCTGGGATATCTGTTGCCTCAGGCCTGCTATGAGCATCCGTAATTCCAAGGACATATTCACACACATAATTAGAAACAAAAATAAACCTCAACAACGGAACCTGATATGGTGACTTAACGTGAGTAATAATTATGAAAGGTAAAAGTAGAAGATATGATGGCATCACAGCAATAACAACTGAAGGAGGAGGAATAAGGCAGAAAAAGGGCCACGGCAATAGCCCAGGTCAGAAGTAAGCCAACACTGGTAACCAAATCCTGCACGGGCCGATGGGGATAGCTGAAGTCTGAGGTAAGCCTTGCAGTGGCATTTGAATACTGCACAGGCTTCTCAGAAGCCTCAATCCACCCAGTGAACATAGAGAACTGTTTTACCAATTGTGAGAGTGAAGAACGGATGTCATTAATTTCCCCAATGTTGACTCTAAACCCATAAGCGGCTTTTTCTAAGTATGCGCAAACCGGAAGAGCAGAAGTGCCATCTGTATTGTGGTTTTGGAGCCAACAATTTTGATTCCAGATTTACAGCACTCTGCTTATTCATCTCCACAAGACAGAAAAAAATGAAACTCTTCTCTGACAAATGAACCTTACTATTGACACTGGAGAAATTCACATATATGGTGGACAGAAGAAATGGAGCAAATCTGTATGAGGGAGCACAGGTTTGAATTGTTTTTATTTTATTTATTGACTACAAAGTATAGAGTTTGTTGTTGTCGTTGTTGTTTTGAGATTAGGTCAGTGTGTCCAATGTTGGTAACATGCTAAATAAACAGAAGCTAGAAATGCATATATATGCATATATATATTATTGGCTAGAATCAGAAAGTTGTAAACCAAGAATGTCCAATTAGGTAGGCCAAATTGACCTTTAAATTGCTAATGACTTGGATGGCACATAAACATGGGGAAGGTACTGCTTCCTAGAATCCCTTTTGGTGCACCAAGAGATGTTCAGAGAGAAGAGAACAAGCGAGAACTGTGGGCTGTCAACAACAAAGCAGAAAGGCAGAACTGAATCCAAAGATGCTGATAACTTTGCAATTCAATTTCTCTTCTTTAACTTACTTAACAAAGCCTTGCATCACCGAGCAAACTGACATCTGACATTGTAAACAGGAGAGCCTGGATGAGAAAGCAGCACTTTAGACATCTCTAAAGTAAGAGAATATTAAGCATTGATAAGGGCAAGTAATGAAAAAGTCTTATCTAAGATTGTATTTGCAGCCTGCTTTCCCTGGCACTTTTATTTCTATCATTAAGAGTTTGGGATCAAAGGTTGAATCTAATGTCCTTCTAATCTTAGTTTGCTTTGTGCATTATTTTTACTAAATCCTGATCTTGTCCAGAAATCTCTGGTCATACTGATGATATGTTTTCACAATTTCTTTATTCCATTATTATCTTGTAGCTCATCTTGGAATTTACACATTAGCTTCAAGTTAATTACATTTTTCTTCAGGCAATCTCTAAATTACAGATGTGTAGGAAGCAAATGCACCCTTAGTATCTTGATTTTTTTTTTCTTTCTCTTGCACATGGCTAAAAGGTACAAAATTACAGCTTTACAGATATTTTCTTCATATCTAGCACATTAAATAGTCTTCAGCGTGCATCATTGCTAATGAGATTCTCATGAGAATCAATTTTCTCCTATAAGACCTATTTTTATTTATGGTTTTATATGCATATGTATGCCTCATGCATCCAGGGGCCTGCAAAGATAAGGAGTGTAAGATCCTCCAGAGCAAAAGTTACAGGAGATTGTAAGCCTCTCAGGGCAGACACTAGGGACCAAACTCAAGTGCTCTGCAAGCACTTAAAGCACTCTTGACCATGGTTCAATCTCTCCAGTCCCAATATATCATTCTTTTGCGTTACAATAGTTATTTTCTCTAATAATACTTAAAACTTTCTTCTCTTCAATACAAGAAAGAACTGTGAATTGCCTGTAACTGTATGGTCATGATTTTACTCAAAACACTATGAGAAAAATTTATAAAGTATTAGCATATATTTGCCCACACAAATTATGAATTAATATATTCCTTCGATCTCTTTGTTCATCTTCTTTCTTAATCACCATTTAATATTCTTTCCCCTCTATTCTTTTAATAATCCCTTTTCATTTAATCTTTCTTAGTTTACGGCATTTGTCGGTGATTTTTCACACCTGCCTTATGCACGGCCTTTTCTATGTGACTGGAAAGAATTACCCCTTTCTGTTTTTATAAATTCTGGGTTTTTTAAAATTTCTCATGATTATGTCTGTTGCAGCAAACTATCTAAACCTGACTGTTCAACAGATACTTGGTGTTGTATGGTTCTGGCTACATCCTAGATCACATTGTCCACAGACCGGCCAGTCCTTCTGTAGCAGACAGTGTGGAAGGCTGTATCCCAGACTGCTCTCCCAAGGTTCCATCTCCACAACCAGAAAAGGCAAGGTCTTTCTCCCGTCCCAGCATGACTGCACGTTCGCATGCTGTTTCTTATGTGTGTGGATCTCCGTGTCCAGATTCCCAAGGTACCAATCATGCCGTGTCAAGCTCTGACCGCAATCACATCTTACGTCTTAGCCTATTTTCAATATCAGTGAGTCTTGTCTCAAATAGGTCACATTCTGTGACGCCATGACTTAGTATTTAAACAGTGAACATCTGAGGAGTCATAACAAATAGCAACGACCCATGCGTGTGTGCTCTTGTGTTGCTGTAGAGAAAAAAAACCAACCCTCTTTTTTCACTCTCAATTGACCTTCCACCTTTGTCTTTAGAATACAGTTACCGATGTTTTCATTTTAACTTAAATGCGAAACTCTTCTGGATAACGTTGGCATCTGACATCTCCAGGGAGTCATTTCCACTTGGCCTGTGGTCTATAATGGCGGACTCCCTTTTCGCAGTGGGGTCCTCACTCCACCTGATCCAGTAACCCAAGATCTTGTAAGGATCGTCATATAGCCCTCCGGGGAGGACCACAGATTCAACCCCTCCCCTACAAGAAAACTGGTTCAGCAAACCCCAGTCTATACTAAGGGGATCCTAGCCTCCAGCAAATGACCTTTAAACCGCCCTAGAAGTTATTCCCACACCCATAGGATAACTAAATACTGTGTTTTTCCTCTTATGATAGGACCCCATGCTGCTGCATGTAAATCAGTTACTGTACGACTGACTGCGAGTAGAATAAGTATCCTGGCGCGCCTAACCCCAGAAAATCAGATACATTCATCTTCAAATTTCTGCCCACTGCCAAAGGTTTAATAAAACCTGGCTGCTTGCTGTCACTTCAAGAAGAGACTTGATACCCTATGAGAATATACAGGGGGACGTAATCCCCCTCAGGAACAGTCATAGGGGAGGGGAATAAGGGGAAAATGGGGGGGGGGAGGAATGGGAGGATACAAGGGATGGTATAAACATTGAGATGTAACAAGAATAAATTAATTAAAAAAAAACACAATTACATAAAAAAAATAAAAATAAAAATAAAATTCTTATTCTTGAAATTCAAAAATATTATACCTTTGAAGACAAAGAATTCCTGAAAATGATTTAATATTCTTATCTGTGATTTTTCAGTAGCAAGGTTAGTATATTAATTTCTAATATCTGTCTCATTTCTAACCCTGTATAAATACTGCAAATTAAAGTGAGTTTTCAAAGAGTGATATAAAAAAAAATAATAATAAAATAAAACCTGGCTGGCAAGTTCTCTCTAGTGCTCGACTGACCTCCACCATGACCATCTGAGACTCCATTTACTCTGCAGGAGAATCTCCCATGGACGCCAGGCAGTCAGACAGCAATGGCAGATTTGCTTTGGCAGCTGCTGGAGCCTAGCTCAATGTAGACCCCTGGAGAAGCACTGCCAGGCCGGTGTCTCACTCACTGGGCATGCCTGCCAGTGGGTCTCACGCATCTACCTCCTTCCTCGGCTGTACTTAGAGAGCAGCTTAAGAAAGGGTTGTAACACTTTGGGGAACGTCCCAGGCAAAGAAGAGCTCCGGAGTCTCCACTGCCTTCTGATACCACCAATCTCATTCTAACAGAGCTAGACTGTAGCACTCTGTGGAAAACTCATTTTCCACCTCCCTCAGAAACCTCGCCTAGAGCCCAGGCCGTGAGCATCACCTTGAATTCTTTAAGCTGTCCCTGAGTAAGAAACAGGACCTTTGAACCTCGTATCTCCAGGTCAGTCCATTCTTGTCTGGAAGCAAGCAGCACCTGGACCATCCTGCCACCCTCCGGATGCTGAAGGACATTTGAATACATATTTTAAACAATATTTTTATCAAAACAATCCATATGTATATGCATATATATTCATATGAATGACTAAAATTGAAGCTGTAATCTTTCTTAATACTAAATTAGTCTAATATACCCAGCATTATTTCCCTTTGGTCATAATTTCATTAAAAGAACTAGTTTTTTTTTTTAATAGAAAACACTGGCTTTTCTCATTTCTATTTTTGTGAATAAGTTAGGCAGTGATTTTCCAAATTATCACTATCCTAATGATGGATAATTGCACGTACATTTGGAATGCTGGATGAGGGGTTTTTGTCACCTCTCATTTTTTCACTTTGAATATCTCCAAAGGCTTATGTGTTGAGGGATTGGTCCCTAGGTCAATTGGTTTCTATCACTATTGGGATGGGTGCAGTCTTTTGGATGCAGGTCCTAAGTAAGATTATTTCGTCATTGGGAGTATGTGTATACCTGAAGATTTGGATGGAGACCTGGTCTCTTTTGCTATCTATTTTTTTCTCATCTGTGATGTACATAAATGCTTGGGTTTTTCCCACCTTTCTATCACATACTGCTGCCATAATGTGCTGTCTTTATAGATTCCACAAGATAATTACCTCAGACTGGAGTACAAAGAAAAATAAGCTAAAACATTGCATTTGAATGCAATAAAACTAAGGTAGCTAATATGGTATTTATAACACCTGCCTCAGTGCCCTAAGTGAGAAGAAAAAACAATCTCATCGAATATTAATGTACAGGGAAAATCTTTCTATAATATTGACAATATATTATCTACTACTTTAGATATCAAATTATAGTTTGAATCATAGAATGAAATGTCTAAATATAAAATAATTATGAAATGTCTAAATATAAAATTATTATAATACATATTTCTTTGGAACATTCTAAGAACTTGCTACTCTGAGAAACCATGCCAATAACTAATATTATAAGATAATATTACTTATTAATACATATTAGTACTGATCAGTGATTTTTGTAACATTTATGAACAATTTACATATATATGTACGTTTTATAATGTATCACATATAAAAGTTAAGCATTGATATTTGGTTGAATAACTGAAATTATTTTTACACATTTATGCAGTCTCTTAATCTTCCAAAATATTTTTAATGAAGCAAAGAAACTGTTAAGGGCAAGTAAACAGTCTTCTGACAAAGGCTTTAATATGGAAAACATGAAATTGCTTAGTAAGATTAATATAGAAAAAACATTCCCTTTCAGTAGAAGAACAAAGTCAATTTTATGTTAGAAATAATGAAAGTAATTATTCCTCTTAGCCATAGACATTACAGAAAAGAAAAACAATCTTGTTAAATACAAGAAGGCTTATTAATAAAATGACAGACGTCTAAATGAATAATATCTTCTGTCCAATTAAACAATCACACTTTTATGGCAAGAATCAATGAGATCTCAAAACATTTCAAAACCAGCCAGTCAACAGGTTTAAAGTCCAACATTTTGTAACCCAATTCACTGAGACCATCCTGAGTGAGAAACTAAGTCTGACTGCTCACAACTACCTCTACTAAGAATAAGGTCACGGATTAGCCAAACTAACTAAAAGGCAGAGAGACAGTATTGAAATCAACAAAATCAGAAATGAAAAGGGAGACATAACAACAGACACTGATGAAATTCAAAGAATCATAAGATCCTACTTTGAAGGCATATACGCCACAAAATTTGAAAATCTAAGGGAGATGGACGATTTTCTTGAACAATTTCACTTGCCAAAGTTGAATGAAGAACAGATAAACAAGCTAAATAGTCCCATTTCCCCTACAGAAATAGAAGTAATCATCGATGGTCTCCCAACCAAAAAAAGCCCAGGGCCAGATGGTTTCAGTGCAGAATTCTACCAGACCTTTAAGGGCGAGCTAATACCGATACTCTTCAAGCTACTCCAAAAGATAGAAATGGATGGAAAATTACCAAATTCATTCTATGAGGCCATAGTCTCATTGATACCTAAACCTCACAAAGACTCAACAAAGAAAGAGAATTTCAGACCAATTTCTCTTATGAACATAGATGCAAAAATACTAAATAAAATACTTGCAAAACGAATACAGGAGCACATGAAAGATATCATTCATCATGACCAAGTAGGCTTCATTCCAGGCATGCAGGGATGGTTTAATATACGGAAATCCATCAATGTAATCCACCATATAAACAAACTGAAAATAAAAAACCACATGATCATCTCTTTGGATGCAGAGAAAGCATTTGATAAAATTCAACACCCATTCATGTTTAAAGTTTTAGAGAGACCGGGGATACAAGGCACTTTCCTCAACATAATAAAGGCTATATACAGCAAGCCAATAGCCAAAATCAAAGTAAATGGTGAGATACTCAAGGAAATTCCTCTAAAATCGGGAACAAGGCAAGGCTGCCCACTCTCTCCATATCTCTTCAATATAGTACTCGAAGTTCTAGCTAGAGCAGTAAGACAACAAAAGGAGATCAAGGGTATCCAAATGGGAAAGGAGGAAGTCAAATTATCCCTCTTTGCAGATGATATGATAGTGTACATAAGTGACCCTCAAAACTCCACCAGAGAACTCCTAAAGCTGATAAACACCTTCAGCAAATTGGCTGGATACAAAATTAACTCAAAAAAGTCTGTAGCCTTCCTATACACAAATGACAAGCTTGCAGAGGAAGAAATTAGGAAAACCACACCCTTCACATTAGCCACAAGCAATATAAAATATCTAGGAGTTACCCTAACTAAGCAAGTGAAGGACTTGTATGAAAAAAATTTCAAAACTCTGAAGAAAGAGATTGAAGATGACCTGAGAAGATGGCATGATCTTCCTTGCTCATGGATCAGGAGAATTAACATAGTAAAAATGGCCATCCTACCAAAAGCAATCTACAGATTCAATGCAATCCCTATCAAAATAACTACACAATTTTTTAAAGACATTGAAAGTTCAATTCTGAACTTCATATGGAAAAACAAAAAACCCAGAATAGCTAAAACAATCTTGTACAATAAAAGGTGCTCCGGAGGAATCTCCATACCTGATCTCATACTGTACTATAAAGCAATAGTAATTAAAACAGCATGGTACTGGCACAGCAACAGGCTGGTTGATCAGTGGAATCGAATCGAAGACCCAGATATGAATCCACACACATATGGTCACTTGATTTTTGACAAAGAAGCCAAATCCATTCAATGGAAAAAGGATAGCATCTTCAGCAAATGGTGCTGGTCTAACTGGAGGTCTATGTGTAAAAAAATGAAACTGGACCCATATTTGTCACCTTGCACAAAACTCAAATCCAAGTGGATTAAAGACCTCAACATAAAACCAGAGACACTAAGCCACTTAGAAGAAAAAGTGGGAAAGAGCCTGGAACATATTGGCACAGGAGACAACTTCCTGAACAGAACACCAACGGCCCAGGCCTTAATGTCAACCATTAATAAATGGGACCTCATGAGGCTGAGAAGCTTCTGTAAGGCAGGAGACACTGTCAAGAGAACAAAGCGACAGCCTACAGACTGGGAAAAATCTTCACCAACCCTACATCTGACAAAGGTCTAATATCCAAAATATATAAAGAACTCAAGAAATTAAACACCACCAAACCAAATAACCCAATTGAGAAATGGGGCTTGGAACTAAACAGAGAATTCTCAACAGAGGAGTATCAAATGGCTGAGAAACACTTAAAGAAATGCTCAACCTCCTTAGTCATCAGGGAAATGCAAATCAAAACAACTCTGAGATTCCATCTTACACCCATCAGAATGGCTAAGATCAAAAATTCAAGCGACACCACATGCTGGCGAGGATGTGGGGAGAGAGGAACACTCCTTCATTGCTGGTGGAATGCAAACTAGTACAGCCACTTTGGAAATCTATCTGGTGCTATCTCAGAAAAATGGGAATAGGGCTTCCTCAAGACCCAGCTATTCCACTCCTTGGAATATACCCAGAAGATGCTCCAGCACACAACAAGAAAATTTGCTCAACCATGTTCATAGCAGCCTTATTCATAATAGCCAGAACATGGAAACAGCCTAAGTGTCCCTCAGTAGAAGAGTGGATAAAGAAACTGTGGTACATATACACTATGGAATACTACTAAGCTATTAAAAACAAGGAATTCCCGAAATTTGTGGATAAATGGATTGAGCTAGAAATGATCATAATGAGTGAGTTAACCCAGAAGCAGAAAGAATCAAATGGTATATACTCACTTATATCTGCATACTAGCCCAAGGGGCATGTCCCACGAAAGCCTTCACTTACCAGGAAACTGGGACAGAGGGGAAGGCATCCTATTGGGACTCTAAATGAGAGATGCATGGGAGAACAGCAAAATAAAAGGATCCAGAGGGTCCTAGAAATCTACAAGTAGAACAATATGATAGGCAGATTTGGGCCCAGGAGTCCCGCTCAAACTAAGGCACCAGCCAAGGACAATACAGGAGGTAAACTTTAAACCCCTTCCCAGATCTAGCCAATGGTCAGAATATTCTCCACAGTTGAGTGGAGAGTGTGATATGACTATCTCACGTACTCTGGTGCCTCACATTTGACCATGTCCCCTGGAGGGGGAGACCTGGTAGCACTCAGAGGAAGGACAGCAAGTAGCCAAGAAGAGACTTGATACCCTATGAGAATATATAGGGGGATGTAATCCCCCTCAGGAACAGTCATAGGGGAGGGGAATAATGGGAAAATGGGGGGGGGGGAATGGGAGGATACAAGGGATGGGATAAACATTGAGATGTAACAAGAATAAATTAATAAAAAAAAAAGAAAAAGAAAAAAAAAAGAATAAGGTCACGGAAGAACACTGCATATGAAAGTCTTGGTTTATGCAGGGAAGTGTACATTTATTGCATTGCAAGACATGAGAGTACACAACTAATAGCACTGATGGTAGACACTGGAGAGGTTGCAAGTGCATATCAGCCCTGAAAAATACATCATAGAATAAACTTCTATACCTGATGTCCTTGTTTGTGTAACATGGGAAAAATGGTGCCTCTTGATGAACAGATGAGTCTTTAGAAGTCTTACTATCTCCTAATAACATTTTAAATTATAAATATTAATACTGATTAAAATAATGTTATGTGAATAATAATAATAATAATAAACAATGACAGAGAGTTTTTTATTTTTCTCTGCAAAAGGGATTTTTTATACTTTTATTTTATTACACATGTATAAAACAAACTACATACAGCAGGGAGAACCATGTGACAATCATGAGAATAATTAGTTCTATACATGTAACATTCATAGTGACTTGGCCATCTGCATTCGTCTCGTTTGAAGTAAGTGTTTTTCCTGTCTTGTTGGGTCTAAATTTCCGAATGAGATTCCATATCTATCCTATCTCAACTCTAATAGCTTAACTTCTTTATCTTGATCTAAAACGATCTTGTCCCCTAACCAACTAAAGCTTGTTGTAAAACTATACTATCTTGTCTTCAATGCCCCTCAGAGACTTGAGAATGAATAAAACTTAAATTCCTGAGTGACCCAGCAGTATGGGTTATGAGCTAACAAAATGTACACATTGACTTAAGACAGTTTACTGCCTGACCAGTCACCCAATACACTGTATAACGTTGGAGCCTCATCTTCAACTTTCTGGCCTAATATCTCTGCCAGACTTATTCACAGGGCAGGGACTATTGAAGACTTGCTTACCCTGACTTGGCAGAGTGCGGCCTTTGACTCTGCCTTCATCGAAGTTGCTCATTTTTAGGAAGATTTTGTTTGTGGCAGGACGAGGGCATTTTGCTGAGTGGCTTGTGTGCCACCTTTGAACCCATCTCCATAAGGAGGCTCTTTGATGCTCATAATCTTTGAGGTCAGCTGGGTGTTGTCAGGAGTTAACTTGTCTTGTTGTCGAAGAGATTTAGGCTTGTAAGAAAACTTTAAATGCCATATGACAGAGGGTTATTTTAACATTTTACTTGTAGAGAAGATGAATATCTAAATATTGTTCAAAGATGTAATTCTTGTTTTATATTTTATGGCAGCTTTTAACTTTTAAAAATTGAGGATCAGTTATACTTTCTTTAGAATTAAAAATTATATTATTGATTTCAATTTTCAAAATTGAGCTGGAAGACATGAAGAGAGGATAAAATGAGTTAATGAATAGATAAAATTATATTTAATGGAATTCACAGATAGATTGTTTAAATAAGGTCGTGGAAGAACACTGCATATGAAAGTCTTGGTTTATTCAGAGAAGTGTCCATTCATCTTGATCAGAGGACCATAGTCCTGTCAAAGTACCCAGGAAGCAGAAGTATTGCCTTGTGTAAGGCAGAGTGTCTTTTACAATACTGTTCACATATCAACGCTCTTTCTTATTCATTGTATTTTCAGGGACTTTTTATTGTCTACTACTAGAATATATTCTTCTTACATTTTTGGTGCTGTCCATTAGTTTATTTTCTTTTTTTCTAGGTTTGGTGGTAGATGTTCAATTTTTTCAATTTTTCTTTAACTCTTATTAGTAAATTATGTAGAAGTATCAAATGTCTTCTAGTAAAATATTTTCTACATATTACAAAGATATTGAAATATTTTAGGTCACTTTTGTTAGAAAGCAAACTAGCTTAATTTGAATAGTTATTTTGATACAAGTGCTCAGTGGTGAAATTTGGGAGTTTTAGCCAAAATATTACAAAAACCTTTTAAGGGTCTTATAAAATACTTTTCTATAAGCTACAACTATGTTAAATAGAGATAGTAGAAAATACAGATGGGATTTTAATATTGTAAGACTCTTAAATTAAGTATAGAAAAATGTAATGTTAATTCAAGATGCATTGTGATTATTTAAGGATACATCTTGCAGTCCTTAAAACAGTAAAAAAACAGGACTAACAAACACAGAATAAAGAGGAATACATAAAAGAAGAAACATAACTAATTAAAGGGCCAAAAAATGGAGAAATATGATCAAATGAAATCAAGGTACAAGGTAGTAAAATTAATCTGCATTTATAACTTTATTTAAGCGAAAGGCTGAATTCTGAATTCTGCAAATAAGAGCAGTTATTGTCAATAGAAAAACTGTCAAGTCATGCTATATTGAAAATGGGAACAATATAAGGATTTGGTTAAAAGCTAAACGATTAAAAAATGCATACCGAGGAAACATCAAAAATAGAAAAATCCATTTAAAAAGATATCCTAATTCTACATATTTAGCAGCAATACTTCAAAATTAGTAAAGCTAATATTCCTTTAAATTATGTATTTTTCTATACATAATAAATAAACTAATAATTAATTAATAATTAATAAATTAATTAACAATCAAGTTAGTTCCCAGTGACATGTTTGGTGAAAACTGATTTCTGTGCAGTTGTATAGATAATCCACAAACAACCAAACAAACACAAAACACCTTGAGCGTCTACACTGCCTCATGGCCTAAAACTGGTGTGTCTCCCTTCCTGTGCCTCCTCTCAACTTCCTTTCACTCTCTATTGTTTTGTTTTTTTTTTTTCCTCCTGCCAACTGGTTGCTTACTCTGCCTCTTGACCTAGGGTTAACTTTATTTAATCCTGTTTACAATACTCAAGTCAAAAACTCTTGGACTAAAGGTGTGTGCTGGGCTGAGCCACAGCACAACTGGAAACAGGTTTTTCTAGTAAACAACACAATCTTGGCGTTCACAGTGTGAACATATATCCTGCAACAATATTCACATCAGTATTATGAACAAGCCTTACATGCATGTTATTAGTTTTATCATTAACTTGGCAATTTGATTTACATGCCTTATATATTTATAGTTAATGAAGATGAATATGGTTTGAAAATTGAATATTTAAGGTTTTAAAAATTTGTGTGTGTGTGTGTGTGTGTGTGTTCTTTGGAAAGTAGTTGTAAAGAGCTGTGCTGATATTGTTCATAGACACCAGTATTAGACTCATCTCGTTGTTGTTGTTGTTAATTAGATTTTTATTGTTTGTTTGCTTTTAATTGAAGGTCCCTTACTGGTCCTGTTTCCATGAGTGGCCAAGATTAAAGGGAAAAGGGGAGAGCAACCATCTGGCTCAGGGAGGGTCATTTCCACATTTCATTTACACACAGAGATGAACAGAGATGCACAGAGTCACTATTATGGTTAGAAGTTGGCAGCATGGGATGGGGAGGGATGAAGAGTAGGGGCATCATTTTAAAAGCAAACAAAAACAAAAACAAGGTCCCCCCAAACTGGGTGCCTGGGATGCAACTTGGTCTTTTCCAACTCAAGAGAGATCAGAAGATCACAAGCAGTGTGGGAAGGCCAGAACCTTCAGGGATTAAGGGAAGAGGATGATCCAGGGGGTGGGAGGGACATTTGGCATCTGAAGTGAAGGGATTGCCCTCCCTCTGCTGGCATTCCACCAGTGCCTCTGGTCCAGCAGCAAAGGGGCAGCCTGCAAAACATAAGAGCAGGTCTCGGGCTTCTAGATGCTCCAGTCAGGGGGATGGTTGCAGCTCACAAGGGCTGGCCCTCTAGTTATTCTGCGAGGTCCTGCCACCTAGTTATTCTGCGAGGATGCAGTGGTCCTGTCAGCTTCTTCTTGATGGCATCCTGGCAGCTGGCATAGATCAGTTTGTTCTTAAGGGGTCCACTCTCAGGGGCCCAGGGGAAGGACACCACTTCTTCCTTCTTGCCCTTTTTGGTTTCCTAGGTTGCATCATAGAGAGCATAGTGGCAGTCCTTGTCTGGCAGCATCTTGGCACAAGTGGTGTAGGGGTAGTCCACAGTCTGCCCCACATCTCCTACCAGGATCTCCTTGCCCTCCTCCAGGATGATGCTCTTCTTGTCCTCACTCAGGCAGAAGAGCACAGCCTTCTTGCATTTTTGGCATTGAGGACTTGTGAACTTTTATGTCATTGAATGCTTTTAAGACAACATCAGAGATAGCCACAGCAAAGGCCGTATTTCTGGAAGTGAAAGAGAGATAGAGAGAGCTACAGAAGAAACGAGCAGCCACAGCTGCTGCTGCTGGGATCCTACTGAACGCAGCCTCTCTCAGCCCCTCCTGTCTACTAGGACTAAACTCATTATCTTTGTCATCATTTGTTTAAGAATATCTGTCTATGAACATGTGCGAAGTCACAAGATATGAAAATATATTTCATATGATACTTCCTTAGTACTCCTTCCAGTCCATTGATTCAGATGATTCACAGATTATCTTGATATCATACATAGAAGATATATGTACATATATACAATAAACTAAAATACAATGCCCATGTCTTATGTGGACAGTTCTCTTTATGTAATCTATCATAATTTCTTAATCCTACTTAATAAACTATTTACATTTATTATGTCATAAATAAAATGGTCATAATTTTTTCTTGATTTAAACTCATTTGTATTTGTTTCTCATCTATCCTAGTGGTGATCCTACTAAGGCCTTGACTATACAACAGCATACTTTAACCATTAAGTTACATACCCATATCCATGTAATCATTTTTGCAAAAATGGAGAATGGCCATTGTACTTAAACACAAAGTTTCTCACTCTTAGTCTAAGTAAAAATCTGATTATGTAGTCAGCTTCTAACTTTGAAATATGAACTTTAACAGTCTATTGTGATAACTTTATATTAAGAGGGAACTATAAGTCACTTTCATTTTGTGTTGATGGGTCACTGTAAATGAATTATATCTTAATATCAGTCTTCAAAAATATGTAGCAAAATGTTAGGAAAAATGAATGCTAGTTTGGTAAGGTAGATATCTGATTTTACTTTCTGGCGAAATTCATATCAAACTTGTCATTGTTTCAAGTTTTTAGTTTTTTAAAAATTTCATTAATACAATTCACCTAATCTCTTGGTGTATTTTGGCATTCTTAGAAACTGTAGAAAGTATATGTATGATTTCTTTTAACTATAACATTTCAGTTTTGTCATAATTCTAACGAAACTTTTTACCTATTTTTAAATCAAATCCCTTTTAAAGCTACATACATATAACTAAGTCCAATATCCCTGCTAATAAAATCATTTATGCTTAAAATACCTTGGACAGAATTTTACTAATTATTATCCCATAAATAATACATTTTAATTTCGCTCCATATAACTTAACGCTAACATTTTTATTTCTTGTAACAGCGTGTAGTATATTTATTTACTTTTCTTAGGTACTAAAAGCTGTTATAAATTTGTAAGTAGGAAATATTTTGAATGTGCTACGGCCTTGAAGAAATAATAGTAAAAGTGTGTTTTTTTTAGTAAACAGTATAACAAAAGGGGACAAAGAGCAAGGTCCATCTTTGAATGTTGAGGATAGACAAATGTGCTGGAGTGCTGGTGGCTTAGCAAGGCCTGATCTTGGCTTCTACCATTTTAGAATTCATCAAATAGAACCAGTTATCTTTTGTAACATCAAATAGATATACTTCTGTCTAATTTTAGGTAATTATTTTTTAAAGCAGCATACTTCACTAATAGAGATAGAGCTTTAGACCATAAATTAATGTTCTTGAACACAAGATACTAAAGGTAGAGAGCCATGCTACTTAGAAGGATGCAAATTATTTGAGGGAAAAGTTGATGTCGTGTTGTGGTGTCAATGGCAGCACACAGAAAGAAATACAGTAAGTGGAATTCTTCTGAGGACATACCCACCTTGGAGGATTCCCACATGCAGAACTATGAGATGCTTCAGTGAGGACAGTTGAAATGGGACCTGTAAGGAAAGAACCAAAGTTTTAATGTGTGAACACTACATTGAAAAGCCCACAGGATTACCCTGGACCACTTGTACACCACGATGCAATGATTAGAAGACTCCAGACACAGAAGAGGAAAGGAAATGGATAGAGATGTTTGACTTAAGAATTAAATAGAATAATATCAAACCTCTTTTAGCACTCTGTTTACCTTATAGTAAAGAAATTGAGCTTCCAAACAGAAAACTGGAATTTTCTTAACATTTTAAAACAGAAATCTTTAATTTGTATTTATCTTTATTTCTGGCCCCAAAGCTGAACCCTATGTTAGCGTTAAAAAAAAAAAATCTTTCCAGGAATGTGTGCTGCTATTTTTATGATCATTCTTCAGCGCTTTTAAGTCAGTTTCATTGACTAGCTCAGGTCATGTGAGAGTCACAAGAAGCTGAAGGGAGAAGGGACTGCAGAGAAAATGCACTGGAGAATCTCATTGGGTATCCTGGCCCACACAGACCCGGTAAATACATAAAGGCTAGTCATTTACCCATATGCACAATCCTGTCCATTCTTGAAAATGAATTACAACTGGAGGGTGCTTGTGAGAGTGTTCTGTGACTAGTTGCTGTGGATAAGGACTAGAATACACATTTTCATCCTATTTTTTAATCATATCTCGCACTTTAAAAATAGAAATGAGTGTGAAAGCCCTGGAAGTCTTGCTGCAAAATGACCCCAAGATCTTATTCCCAGGTTATAACTCAATGAAGTGGGTAACTAAGATGGTGGGGCTCTGCAGGAGGCACTTAGCATGACATGAGTCCAGCTCTCATTTCTCAGCAGCATTTTCTATACAGATGCTTGGATTCCATTCTTTTCACAGTTTTGTAACCTATAAGAACTTCCTTCATAGCTTACTTCTTGTTTCATACCTGCATTACTTTAGTTTTTTTCCATCTAGGACTGTAAAAGTCTTATTAAAATCATCGAAATTAAGTAGGAACAATAGAGAGGGCGGCCTAGGTAGAGAGAATAATAGATGGGCAGGGAAGAAGAAGGGCAGGAGAAGACAGAAGTAATAATACAGATATTTAAAAGTCATATGAATTCTATTTTACAACTTATGTCACATGAAGTGAAAGCATTAATTTGAAAATGTTTATATAGTAGTGTCATATGCAAGGGATAATGAAATAAAACCCCAGTGTTAGATGTGAGGTAGCTATATCCCATCACTTGTTGGACAGTAGTGTCCAAGAGATCCAACTCCCCTACAAACAATAGAAACTGTGACTTTGCTCTTTGCTTCTCACCAGAACTTTATTATAAGACCCTCTTGCTGAAAATGGAGCACACAGTACAGAAACAGGAAATGGAGCAATCAAGTTTCTTCTTTATTATCTAGTATTGGAATGTGATATGAGGGTTCTATGAGAAAAAATGTCATTAGATGTCTTAACTAGCTGTGACCCCTGTGAACTATTATGACCAGTGTGACAAGATATGCTCTTGAGTGCAGTAGTGGCATGAATACTATGGGGTAACTAAACATCTTCTGATTATATTCAAAGCCCACACAACATAAGGAATATATGCCTGGAACTGTAAATCTGACCAAGAAATAATGGTTGATACCTCACAGGCCTCAGAAATGAAGCTGCTTTGCTAAATGAATATATACCAGACTCTCCCATATACCCATATGTTAATACAGATTTCACATCTTGCCAAAGAACTTTCTTTGAGCAATGGGTGTTGGTTTCTACAGAAATTCACTGCTGACCAAAATGCAGAGAGCAAGTGGTGGTGAAGTTCTCAGTCACAAATGGGACAGGCATATCATCCTGGTTTCATTACCACGCCTCTCAGGATCTGCCAAGGAAGAGGACGAAGAAGATTACAAGAGCCCCAAATCAGGAAGAAACAACAAAATAGTATCTTCTGAACATAACAGGAAAGCTGCGCTGATGAACTTATATTGGCTGTAGTTATTTATAGAGACCAAGCTAGTCAACAATCTAGCATGGAAGATGGAGGGACTAAGGCGCTTCTGACAATTGATGGGTTTGGAGGAGTCAGTTTTCTTCAAGGGGTCGTTATACCAGTAGCACAAATTAGACTCTGTGGCCTACAACAACAACAACAATAACAAGTACTCAAAGTTAGAAGGGGAGGTGTACAATAGTAAGGAATCAGGTGTGAATACTTAAAAATGTATTGTATGAAATTCTCAGTGATTAATACAAATATTATAAAAACAAACAACAATCTCCTTGGCTCAGGCGCCTCATTATTGCTTCTGTTCTTACCTGCCCATTCTACCCCACAATTCTGAACAAGTAGTTGAAGCCATGTCTGTCTCCTGACTATATCACTTCTTGTTCTTAAAGTTAAGCCATCCTATTTGATGTTGGCTATTGGCTTGTTGTATATAGCCTTTATTGTTTTTATATGCACCTTGAATCCCTTGTCTCTTAAACATGATCCAGTAATCAGTTGAAAGAGTCCTTTAACCCCTAAGGAAATAGAAGCAGTCATTAAAGGTCTCCCAACTAAAAAAAAAGTTCAGGGCCAGATGATTTCAGTGCAGAATTCTACCAGACTTTCAAGGAAAAGCTAACACCAATAATCCTCAAAATATTCCACAAAATAGAAACAGAAGAAACGTTACCAAACTCATTCTATGAGGCCACAGTCACCCTCTTAACTTAACCTCACAAAGACCCAAAAAGAAAGAATTTTAGATCAATCTCCCTTACGAACATGAATGCAAAACTACCCAATAAAGTGCTCACAAACTGAATCCAAGAACACATCAAAGATATCCTTCACCATGACCAAGTAGGGATGCAGGGTTGGTTCAGTATACATTAATCTATCAATGTAATCAACTATAAAAATCTGAAATAAAAAAAACATAATCATTTCATTAGATGCTGAAAAATCCTTTGACAAAACCAGCAGCTCTTCATGTGTAGAGAACTTCTTTTTCAATCCTGTTTTCCTCTCTATATATGTAGCAGATTTGTAGCCAGTCTCTATTTTTTTTTAAAGAAAAGAAAAGGCATAAAGAAAAATATTTTATTAGCATGGACATATTAAGTTGAACTGTATAAAATTAACAAGGTTCCAGCTTTTATTTTTTTAATTTTTTATTATTAATTTATTCTTGTTACATCTCAATGGTTATCCCATCCCTTGTGTCTTCCCATTCTTCCCTCCCTCCCATTTTCCCATTATTCCTCTCCCCTATGACTGTTCCTGAGGGGGATTACCTCCCCCTGTATATGCTCATAGGGTATCAAGTCTCTTCTTGGTAACCTGTTGTCCTTCCTCTGAGTGCCACCAGGTCTCCCCCTCCAGGGAACGTGGCCAAATGTGAGGCACCATAGTACGTGAGAAAGTCATATCCCACTCTCCACTCAACTGTGGAGAATGTTATGACCAAATGAAAACTAACTCTGCACAGAACATTTTTAACTCTTCATAATTTTCCTAATTCTCTCTTTGGCAATTCAGTGTCTACCCCTTCTCTATCTTCCACTGCAGCTACTAAGGAGGCCCATTATTGTTTTTATTCTGCATATCTTGTGTCTCAACTAATATATGCTGCAGACAAGGTAGATTAAAAATATTGACATCATTGTCGTGTTTTTTTTTAAAGCCACCTATTTCAATCTCCTTAGTACTATAAATGGTAAATCCTATTACATTACTCACTTATGGGGTCACATGACTGCTGGGATTTGTCTCTATGGCTCTACTTTCTTAGACCACACCATGCTTTGTTTCTTATTTAAAAATAAATTAACTTGGGAGAAATTGGTTTGTACAGCCACAGAATCAGTCACTAAAAATTGAAGAATGCTTCTATTATTATCTTTTCACATTTGCAATAAATGTGACTATATTTAATGTGAGCTAAGACTTTAAATTTTAGAAATGGATAACCCAGTTTTGTCAGTAACTGGCCCTGTGACTTTGGATGAGTGATAAATTGTCTGCATCTCAACTTCCTCACCTCAGGAATAAGTACCATAGGTACACATCTGTTGCACATACTGTACACACTGGTAAATTATATTTCCCAAGTATTCTGAAAGTAAATCTTCTATGAAAAAAAATCAGGAATTCATTGCTTTGGTTAGACTATTTTAAAAACTGATTATAGACGTATGTTGAAAAAAATTACAAAAGTGTCTTGTCAGCTCTACTCTTTATTTTTTCATGTCTGCTTCAGTATCGTGATATTTAGCATGATCATAATCACTTAGAATCCTCAAAATAATATGATATAATTACATACATGGTTACTAAAGTTGTAAGGCACCTTCCCCACTTTTTTTTCTAACAGATTTAGAGTGTCCTGTTTTATGTTGAAGTCATTAATCCACTTGGGCTTTAGCTTTGTGGACAGTGATAAATATGGTTCTATTTGCATTTTTCTACATGTAGCCATCAGATTAAACCAGTACCATTTGTTGAAGATGCTACCTTTTTTCCATTATATGGATTTGGCTTCTTTGTCAAAAATCAAATGCCCATACATGTTTGGGCTCATTTCTGGGTCTTCTATTCAATTCCATTGATCAACTAGCCTATTTCCATGCCAGTACCATGCTTGTTTTATTACTATTGCCCTATAATACAGCTTGAGATATGAGATGGAGATTCCTCCAGATCTTTTATTGTACAGAAGTGTTTTTGCTATTCTGGATTTTGTTTTTCCATGTGAAATTGAGACTTGATCATTCAAGGTCTGTAAAGAATTGTGTTGGAATTTTGATGGGAATTGCACTGAATCTGTAAGTTGTTTTTGGCAAGATGGCCATTTTTACTATGTTGATTCTCCCAATCCATACATTGGGAGATCTTTCCATCTTCTGATATTTTATGTCAGTTATATTGAGCCAAAATATTGAAGATGATTGTCCAATGTTATAGAGAGTTTCAGGTGACTGTTCAGGCAACAGACTGTCTCAGGCATTTGTTCACTTTGGAAGCTGATAACTTGCACTTCTGGTTTACTTAGATAATTAAGTTTTATTCCATGCCAAGTTTCTGATGAGGTTGAAGAACAGATAGTTTAGCCTTTTTAATTAAGCTTGATTGTTTAGGGGCCAAGATGTTTCTAGGTATAGATAGACGTTTTCAGTTGATAGAGATGAAATATGATAGATATTGATTTAGTTTGAAAATTTTAGACTCATCAAGATAGGAAAAATGTTTCTGCAAGGTGCCATTTACAAATGGCCAAAACACTGTGAATGTAACATTTATATAATTCCTGTTTCATGCTTCTTCTTGCTGTATGTAGATTATTTTAAATATGTGTAATAATATAAATATAAATGCCCAAAAAAGAACTATGATGGATTCACCTTTAACATGGCTCTGAAAATTGATTGCTGATATCTTGTTAAATGGATGTATAATTAAACTGCTTTCAAAAAAAGTTGTAAGGCATTCATCAGACAGATGAGTGGTAGTGTGGCTTTATTGTTGACACTACTTGTTATGTCACTGTTTTACTCAGGAGGCCTCGCTCACTGACTCTGACCTTGTGTGTACCTCAAGAGATGTAATACATAGTTTGTATAAACTGTTTTCAAATCGACCTTGTTTTGTTTTTGATTAGGTGAACCTGTAAACCATTCTATTGCTGGTTTCATTTTTTGAAATAACTATTGCTTTAGGATGTAATTGGATAGTGCATGTTTTCCTTTATCCAGAATATGAGTATGGTTTACATTGCCAGCATGTCATAGTTATTAATGCAAAGCAAAAAATGTAAAGAAAAAAAAACCCAAAACGGCCTTTACTATTTTTCCGTTTTAGTTTTGCTTGTTTTAAATTGTTTAATTCTCTTGGCTTTGTATTCCAAGGAGATACTAACAGAAACGGCTCACCATCAGTCACATTTTGTTTTCCAGCTCAGATTGATATTCCTCTGCTTAATATTCATAGACCAACTTCAGAAAGAATCTTTTTTTTTTTTTCAGATTTTTTTATATATGTGTGTGTTTGGGGTGTTTTGTAGATGCATCTTTTATTCATTTATTTATTAATTTAATTAGTTTATAGCCTGACTCCAGCCTTCTCCTTCCTCTCATCCCAGTTTCATCCTCATGCCTTCTTTCTCCCATTTGTTCCTCTCTCCTTTTTCTCAGAGAAGGGGAGGCCCCCAAGGGGCACTAACACACCCAGGCACCACAAGTCACAACAGGACTAAGCACACCCTCTCCCACTGGGGCCTAAGAAGGCAGCGCAGCTAGGAAAAAGGGCTCGAAAGGCAGGTGACAGAGACAAAGACGGCCTGTCCTCCCATTGTTAGGGGATCCACAATGACCAGGGTACATGGGGTCTAGGTCCAGCCTAGGCATGCTCTTTGGTTGGTGGTTCAGTTTCTGTGTGCCCCCATGGACTCAGGTCAGTTGACCCTGTAGGTGTTCCTGTGGTATCCTTGACTACTCCTGATCCCTCAATCCTTTCTCCCACTCTTCCACAAAACTCCCCCAGCTTGTCCTATTGTTTGGCTGTGGGTCTCTGCATCTGTTTCCACCAGCCAATGGATAAAGCCTCTCAAAAGACAGTTATAGCAAAGTATCATTAATAGCGTCTGGTGTTGGCTCTCTCTAATGGAGTGAGTCTCAAGTTGGGACAGTCATTGATTTGCCACTCCCTCAGTCTCTGCTCCATCTTTAGCCCTACATTTCTTATAGGCAAGACAAATTTTTTGGGTCTATGTGTTTGTGGGCGATGTCCCCTCCCTCCATTGGAAGTCTCATTTGGCTACTGGAGGTGGTCACTTCAGGCTCCTTAACACCCCGCATCTAGAACTTTCAGCTAGGGTCTCCCCCTAAACTCCCAGGAGTCTCCCTTCTCCCAGTGCTGCCCACTTGATTTCCATTCCCTCTTCCATCCCGCCCCAACCCCTCATCCCTGAGTCTTGCTTTCTCTATACCTGATCCCCGCCCCTGTTACCCTTCTCCTTTCCCACCCAGTTCCCCCCCTCCATCTACTTCAGATGTCTATTTTAGTTCTTTTTCTAAGTGAGATGCACCATCTTCCCTTGGTCGCTTCTTGGCTTCTTTGGGTCTGTGGATCATAGTATAATTACCCTGTACTTTATGGTAAATATCCACTTATAAGAAATGAGCACCTACCGGTCATGTCTTTCTGGGTTTCGGTTTCCTCACTCATGATGATGTTTTATAGTTCCACCCATTTGCCCGAAAATTGTATGATGTCTTTGTTTTTAATAGCTGAGTAGTATTCCTTTTGTAAATGTACCACATTTTCTTTATCCACTTATCAGTTGGAGGACATCTAGGTTACTCTCAGTTCCTGGCTATTACAAATAAAGCTGCTATGAACATATTTGAACAAGTGTCCCTTGTGGTATGGTGCAGCATCTTTTGGCTATAGCTGGGTCTTTAGGTAGATTTATTTCCAATATTCTAATATACCTACAGATTGATTTCCACAGTGCATGTGCATGTTGGCCCTCCCACCAGCAATGAAGGAATGGATCCTTTCCTCTACATCTTCTCTGGCAAGAATCTTAAAGGTGAATTAAGAGTTTGAGCCCCTGCTTTGCATATCTGGCAATCTCTGAGGCTAATCTCCAATAAGCAGCAAACAAATCAATTCCAGCCAGTAATATCCATCCCCCTACTCTTAATACCTGTCCTTTGGAACTCACTATCTTTTAGCTAAGGTTTTTTCTTCCCTATTTTGAGGCTAACTCTCATAGGATTCTTTTCTTCAATTGAAATGCTTTTTGACAAAGTTTTCAATTTTTAGGTTTTATATTCTGTTACATTTGGATTCCTTTTGGAAATGGAACACCAAGGGTTATCATGACTATGACTTTTTATTTGAATGTAAACTCAGGTTTCTCCCTCCCCTTTATTCATAGCAGTGAGAGGACAGGAATTTTTTTAATCTTCCTGTGTACCACGGGATAAGCTCACATTCACAGCTGTCCCTCCTCGGGTTCTGTATGTGAGATTTGCAGATACGTAGCACCCTCCCCAACTATCTAGATAGGTCAGAAGTTGAGTCCTAAATGTCATGCCAATATTCACTTTGTAAAAGATAATTTTATATCTTGAACATTAACGTAATGTGTTTGAGATATTTTTCGCATTATTAGGATCACATTATTTTCCCTATAACTCCACTATTAAAATGATGTACTTGGATATAGTGATCATTTTAATTTTTTATACCTGGACCAAAGTAATGATTTGTGGGGCAGATTAAATAATTTTCAATTGTACTACAAATTAGGTTGGAGCATTATTTTCCATTTTTGCTTTCACAATCTCTTAAATTCTTAGTACCTTCATATCAGGAAATGAAAAGATTCAGCCATTTTTATATTTTAGAAATTACATCTTCTTTTAAAATTAGTAGAAATTTGCTGTAAAACTCACTATAGCTAGTTACAATGAGAATAAGAAATATGACAGTAATTTACTCATTTTGAGGCTCTAATAAGACCTTCCATTATTTTTTATTTAAATGTCCAGAGCTAATAGTCGTTTGTCCTTGTAGTACACTGGAGCATCTTTTGGGTGCACACCCAGGAGTGGTATAGCTGGGTCTTGAGGTAGAACTATTCCCAGTTTTCTGAGAAAGTGCAAGATTGATTTCCAATGTTGTTGTGAAAGTTTGCATACCCACTAGCAATGTAGAAGTGCTCCATATCCTTGCCAGAATGTGCAATGACTTGTGTTTTTTATGTTAGCCATTCTAATGGGTGTAAGATGGATTGTCAGCATTGTTTGGTTTGCATTTCTTTACTGACTAAGGATATAGAGCATGTCTTTAAGTGTTTCTCAATTATTAAAGATTCCTCAGTTGAGAAGTCTGTTTAGCTCAGTATTCCATTTTTAATTGGGTTATTTGGTTTGCTGGTGAATAATTTCTTTAGTTTTTCATATCAATTTCTTTAGTTTTTGGATATCAGCCCTTTGTCAGGTATAGGCTTGGTGAAGATCTTTTCCCAGTCTGTATGTTTTCAATTTATCTTATTGGTGGTTTTATTTGCCTTGCTGAAACTTTTCAGTTTCATGAGGTCTCATTTGTTAATTGTTCGTCTTATTGACTGAGTTGTCCAGTAAGTCATCTCCTGGGCCAATGAGTTCAAGGATATTCCCCACTTTCTCTTCTATCAGATTCAGTGTTTCTAGTTTTATTTGGACATAAGTTCCAAGCAGGGTGATAGATATGAATCTATTCACAGTCCTATACATGCAGCCATCCAGTTAGTCCAGCGCCATTTGTTGAAGATGCTTTCATTTTTTCTGTTGTATGGTTTTGGCTTCTTTGTAAAAAATCAAGTGTTTATATGTGTGTGGGTTTATTTCTGGGTCTTCCATTCGATGCCATTGATCTACTTGTCTGTTCTTATGCCAACACCATGCAGTTTTTATTACTATAGCTCTGTAATACAACTTGACATCATTATGGTGATACCTCTAGTAGTCTTTTTCTTGCACAGAAATTCTTTTTTAACCTTGGTTTCTTGGCTTTGGTTTTTTGTTTTTATTTTTGGTTCCATATGAACTTGAGAATTGCTCTTTCCAGGTCTGTAGAGAAAAGTGTTGGAATTTTAATAGAAATTTCATTGAGTCTGTATATTGTTAGAATATCCATGTCCTGCTGTACTAGGCTAGCTGGGCTTTGGTTGTGCCATATTGCCCTGGCTCTTGTTGGTTACATTTTTATGCTGGCCTCTAGCCATTTGGTTGCCCATAGTACTGTCTGGATGTTCCTGATGCCAGCAGAACTCCTCAGGGAGGCAGGCAGAGCCCTAAGCATGATGATGGAACGCAGAGAACATACCATTGCTCTCCTCTGCTGCCTGGGCACCAGGTGGACATCAATGTTCTTGGGGTCCTGCCAGCCTCCTCTGGAATGGAAGCAGTGCCCTGGACATGACAACAGAGCTCAGGGGACAGAGCACAGCTTACTTCTGCTAGCTGTGCTTTAGGAGGACCAGGTAGGGAAGGAATTGGCAAGGTGAGGTCTAACCTGGATGTTTCTGGGGCCCTGCAAGCCTCCTTGTAAAGCAGGCATTGAGGCTGGAAGCAGCATGCAGCTAAGCTCTGCTGGGTCGGCCCAGCTGTCAAAGGACTGCTGGTGGTGCTGGGTAGTGTGTAGGGGTTTGAGATGTGTGGGGTGAGTAAGCTGTATGTTCCTGGGGCCCAACAGGCCTCCTTGGGAAGGCAGGTGATGGAACTCAAGGTACAGCCTGCTGCTCATCTCTGCTAGCTGTGCCCTAGGACACTAGGCAGGCAGGAAGCTGGATGTTTCTGGGGCTCTGCAGGCATTCTTGGGAAGGCAGGTAATGGGGCTACTGAGACAGTGTGTAGCTTATCTCTGATGTCTGTGCCCCCAGGTGGACCCAGCAGGCAAAGGATTGACATCAAATCAATTTTTATAGAACTTTTAGTAATAAAGGAAAGGCAGCTATTCAAAGAGTATTTAATTAAGACAAACAGCCAATCCTCAGTGTGACTAAGCTCCATGCTAATTTGACCTTTCTCCAGTTCCAAGGAAGCTCCAGACACCACCAACTTTATAATTTTAGTACTGATGAGAGCCACTAAGCAAGTGACCCCTGAAGATAGAATATTGGGCTAAGAGCACTCTCAACAACCTCATTACAAGAGAATTGCTGCTCTGTAACCTACATGGACAGTCTATAAGATTCTTCCAATTCAACAATGTTCTCTCTTTCCAGGACTTGTATATATGAATATGATTTAAGAATTCAATGAAACTACCCCTCTACATGGACATTTGCAGAGAAAAATTGGCAAATAGTTTTGTATTACACCTACTTCAGGTAGTTTTAGAACTGAGGCTGGCCAGAAGCCAAATGGAAACAGGAAAATCTAAAGAATAAAAAAATTGTATAAAGACCTCTGAAAATTGTGCAAATGCTCTTGAGAGTTGAGAAAACTGCATCCATGTGCTGACTTGGGATTATGCTTGCAAAACACAGAGAAGGTTCAAATATCACTCTGGAAGATATTGAGGTTCCATCAGAGCAGAAATTAAAGAATAAGTCTGTACATATAGTATATATACCAAAGCCTTAACTATCTGCCCAAGTACACAAGCCCTTGTCAAAGTTTGGGAATACATATTTTGTCCCAAGAAAACTAATATCCAATTATTATCTGACAGGTAAGGTAACTGAACATAGATTTCTATGCTCACATATAGTAAATAAAGCACAATAACATCAACAATAGTAACAATGACAAAATAAAAGGAGTTGGGACTCTAATTTATGGAGCTACTATGTTACCTGAATTAATGTATCAACCTTAAAATAAAAATGAGTCATGAAATGATTTCCCTATAGAAAAATTCACAACTATTATTGTGTTACATTGATTAATACTAAACTGACTTCTGAAGACTAAGTGCTTCTCTTACATTACCATATCTCCCAATTCTTATCAGAGAGACTGCTTCTAGCCCAAGATGGCCACTGACACACACAGGCACAAGTGGTCAAGGTGCAGAGAGTGGGAGACTGTAGATGGTTCTGCCCTTAATGGAATGTCTGCACACACTCCTTTCTCCTAAAGCTTAGGGAACATTGTGGAGAGGGGTAGGCAAAAAGATCATGCAAGCAATGCACAGTGCATGACTCTAAGGAAAAATTTCCTGATAAAACAGGGGATTGCATACATGTTGTCATGATGTCAGAATGGATGAGGGAGGCTAAGTACAAAACTCCACTCCTAGTAAAGAAGCTCCTGGCAATTGATGAATGTCCTGAGAAACAGACTCAAATCTTAGCAAGATGACACATTACAGTGGATGGCCAGCCATACTTAATAATGAGAAGCAAAAGTTGGACTCGACACTGTTTATGTATGTGTTTTTAAAAGGAAACAGAATTGAGTAGGTAGGAAGGAAGGGTAGATCTGGAAGGAGTTGAGGGAGAGGGAGGTCAATGTGGTTAAATCGTGTAATTTTTGGGTCATTCTCAATCACTAATAAAAAGTAATATTATAGGACTAATTCAATGGCTGGGAGTTCTAAGCAAAGCAAAAAAACCAAACAAACAATAACAAAAACCAAATCAAAGGAAACAAACTTATTAATAATACTGAAAACTCTGTTAGCTAGTTAGTTATAAGTAAAATCTGTAGAACCATCTTTTTTCCATTTCTACATGAAATAGTCTCCAGAATGAAACATGTTATGTTAGAGAGGAAGTCTCAACCTATTTGAAATAATTAAACCCTCTAATGTGTTACTGTAAAGGCTGTTTTTATTTCCTAAGATGATGGGATGAGAGGAGAGCTGTACTGAGGCTTTATGCATACATGCCTTGGACTGCGCCCAGAGTGTTTCCATGTAAATATCCCTCGCCTTCAGCCTGGAAGCTTCTAACCTCCAAGAAATCGAATCTTCTGCAAACCCAGAGCTGAAGGCCTCATCTTCCTGCCACCGTCTGCTAACTGAGGCCTAGAATGTGTTCTTATTCTGAGTACTTACTGTTGAATAAAATCACTCTTTTTAGTTTTTTCTGAACTCTGGGCAGCTGGATTAGCTCAGTTGTTCCGGCTAAAGACTCATCTACAACCTGACTGATTCAATTGGGTTCTCCCAGAATTGCTCTGCTTGGGAAACAAGTGCCTCTGAACTCCACAAACTGAACTGTATTGAGCTTCCATCACAGAACTCAACCCACCTACACTGACCTGCAGTGTATGCCTGTACTGTGCTATCCTTCTCCTACACTTTCTTTACTCCTCTTAAGTTGCTTCTCTTTCCGGTCCTTGAAAGAGTTGGGCACATCCTATCTCTGGCTCACTCTTGTCAAATAATTTTCTGCTTCATCACTTTGTTTGCCCCTCAGTTTAGACAGCATTATTTGGGTTTAAAAGTGTATACTAAAGGCACACGTGTATGTGAGCCAGAGGGATTAAAAATGTGTATTCCTTGGCTGGTGCCTTAGTTTGAGCGGGACCCCTTGGCCCAAATCTGCCTATCATATTGTTCTACTTGTAGGTTTCTAGGACCCTCTGGATCCTTCTACTTTGCTATTCTCCCATGCTTCTCTCATTTAGAGTCCCAATACAGGAGGTAAACTTTAAACCCATACCCAGATCTAGCCAACAGTCAGAACATTCTCCACAGTTGAGTGGAGAGTGGGATATGACTTTCTCACGTACCCTGGAGCCTTACATTGGACCATGTCCCCTGGAGGGGGAGACCTGGTGGCACTCAGAGGAAGGACAGCAGGTTGCCAAGAAGAGACTTGATACCCTATGAGCATATACAGGGGGAGGTAATCCCCCTCAGGAACAGTCATAGGGGAGGGGAATAAGGGGAAAAGGGGAGGGAGGGAAGAATGGGAGGATATAAGGGATGGGATAACCATTGAGATGTAACAAGAATAAATTAATAAAAAAAATTTTTTTAAAAAGTGTGTATTCCAGCACTCGGGAGGCAGATGCAAGTGAATCACTGTGAGTTCGAGGCCAGCCTGGTCTACAAAGTGAGTCCAGGACAGCCAATGCTACACAGAGAAAACTTGTCTCACAAACGAAACCAAACAAACAAACAAAAAACAAAAACAAAACAAAACAAAAAAACCTGGGTATTCTAACAAGAAGATGAAAGGCGTATACTAAGAGTGTGTCTGTATTACAGCCAAATCACACAGGCCTAGGTCTTTAACTGTGATCCCTTACTGTAATAGCTATGTTGCTGGAATAAAATTACTCTAAATAATATCTTACTACAATGAGAATCTATAAATGCAAAACATAACAAATTTAAGGAATTAGGAGTTGCATGAACATTTCAAAACCCTGAATAAACATTAAGTCACAGATAAGTCACACACACAAAAATTGATCATGTCTTTGAAAGTGAGTGAAAATGAAACTTATACTCACTAATATAAAGAGCAAAATGTATAGCTGTAGGCAAATAATCTGTTGAAAATCGGAAAAGTGAATAACATTCAATTTGAACAAACTAGAAAGAACAAACTGGGCCCATAGAAGCCAAGGTGAGAGAGTGACTCAAGACAGGAGAGGATGGAGCATAGTAAACTAGAGACATAGCTCAGTGTCCTGAACACCAGGCATTGATTATTAAAAAGACTTAAACATCCACAGAGCTTTAAGTGGATTGATCCGGAAAATGATGACTACTTATTTGAGAAGATTTAATTTATTAAAAGAAAAAATATCCCAGAACTCAGGATGTGAGGTGATAGTTGAATTCAAGCCAGACCTGTGTAAATAAGGAAAGCAGATTTCCAAGCAAAGCAAAGCAAAACAAAAAAACTCACAGAGAAAAGAAAAGCAGGAAAGAAAAGGTAGTGTTACCATTAACATGAAGAAAAGTTAATTAAGATGGGACACTACTGTCCATAGCCAGTATTCTTATATACACTTAAATGCTTGTCATATACTCAGAAAGCAGAGTTAGAAACATCAGGAGTTCGAGGATAATATGTGCTACACTATGAGATTGGGGCCATGCAGGTTAAATATGAAAGCACTGCTTCACACCTATCAACCAACCATCAAACAAACAAATCAACACGTATTCTAGTAAATATAACCTACATAAAATAGATAAATTCCTAGGCATCCATAAATTAACGCAAGTTAAAAAATAGAATTGATTACTTAAAATAACTAAAGACAGTAATTTAATAGTAAATGTTAAAACTTGTGAAATAGAAATAATTAATTCCAGATGGCTTCATTAATTCTGCCAAATATTCATAGAATAATTAATAACTAACTTTACAAAATAAAAATGCCACAAACTATCAACCCATTCTATAAAGCTGTTGCTAGTCTGATGGAAAAGGCTGACAGTAGATGCACAGGTAAAACAAAACCAATAACATGCATGTTATGAAAATAGGCTCCCCACCCCTTCAATATAATAGCTATTCAAATCCAAGAGTATCTAGGATGGTCACGTACCATTGCCCAAGCAAAACTAAACCAGTACATGTGATCTTTTAACACCAAAATTAGTCAACATGTCACATTAACAAAAGAAAAGGAAAATGAACATTTCAATAGATACAGAAGAAACTTGGGACTGTGACCCATTCAGTCATGACATAAAATTCCACTAAGAAGAAAAGGAGGGACTTCCCGTAGGTTTCTAGGATCCCCTGGATCCTTCAACTTTGCCATTCTCCCATGCTTCTCTCATCTAGCGTTCCAATAGGATGTCCTCCCCTCTGTCCCAGTTTCCTGGTTAGTGAAGACTTTCATGGGACATGCCCCTTGGGCTAGTATGCAGATATAAGTGAGTATATACCATTTGACTCTTTCTGCTTCTGGGTTAACTCATTTATTATGATCATTTCTAGTTCAATCCATTTATCCACAAATTTCGGGAAATCCTTGTTTTTAATAGCTGAGTAGTATTCCATTGGGGCCCAGGGTTCCCGCTCAAACTATGGCACCAGCCAAGGACAATACAGGCCATGAACTTCAAACCCCTACCCAGATCTAGCCAATGGACAGGACATTCTCCACAGTTGAATGGAGAGTGGGGTCTGACTTTCACACGTACTCTGGTGCCTCATATTTGACCAAGTCCCCAAATGGGGAGACCTGGTGGCACTCAGAGGAAGGATAGCAGGCCACCAAGAAGAGACTTGATACCCTATGAGCATATACAGGGGGAGGAAGCCCCCCTCAGTCACAGTCATAGGGGAGGGAAGTAAGGGGAAAATGGGAGGGAGGGAGGAATGGGAGGATACAAGGGAGGGGATAACCATTGAGATGTAATATGAATAAATTAATAAAATTTAAAAAAAGAAAGAAAAAGATGGACTTCCCAATGCTTATAAAATGCATATAAAATCTGTAAGTAAGCTTTATACATAATGGTGAAACATGATGATTTTTCTGTAAATTCAAAATCAGGATAAGGACAACAGATTTCCCCATTTCTATTTAATATGGTTCTTGACGAATTTAGGGTAGACAATTATGACAGAAAAACTAGTAAAAATAAAATGCATCAGGATAGCATTAAAAGGGAAAAGTTTAAAGATAACTCTCAAATACAGTTAGAAAACAATTCCATTCTTAATAGGATCTAAGAGGATAGAATAGTTAAGAATGAATCCATTAATAATGATAAGTAAATAGAAAACACTTCATTTGTATCAATTAAAAGATATTGTTGGTAAGGCTTTTCATGTTGTGTACAATTGGGATCCCATGAACAATTTTTTATATTTATGGTGAACTATATTTTGGCAAAAGAATTCAGACAATTCAATGAAAATGAATAACCTACTCAGATAATGGCTTTTGGGACAGATTTCTGCCTCTGAGGTAAGAATAAAGGTGGGGATTTTCCTCAAACAGCATGCGGCCTGAGAATCTAAGAAGGATCTTTGATGTAAATGTAGACAAAATAAAAGACTCTGTCAGGAAGGATGTGCCACTTCCTGGGCTTTCCATCTCTCTCTTTAGACATGCTTACCACCCAATGATATAAGAAGCATCAACGGACGGTTTGGATTGTCTATACCATGATACAATGACCAGAATTTCATCTTAAAAGAGATTTTTAACCAAATTCAAAGAATATTCCAGTTATTTTTCTTTGGACACATGTCTGAGCTAATTATTACTATCCAGCATTTAAGTATCAAGTGATTTTGGTGACTAATATCTCATGTGGCCATGAAAATATCAACTACTGAGATATCTGTTTTTCATGTTTCTAAGAAGCTTGTGCCCAGCTATGATACTTTTTCCTTTTGTTTTATGTTCTAGGTTCCTTCGTGTTTGACTTATGATGCTCAGGAAATGTTAATAAGATAAAAATTGCATTCTGTAAAGCGTTGTCTAGTGTGCTAAATTCCCCTGACTTAGGGTAAGGATTGACCTAACTGGGCTGAAAAATGGATAAAGAAATGTTAGACACACATGCAGTCATGCTAGAATCAGGTGAGTCATGTTCTCTGATGGAGCTGTACCAGAAGCATCCCAGAAACTCAGTAGCTTCACTACATAGAGAAGGAGGAAATGCTTAGCCCATCTCAGTAGAAGGCCTCTTTAAAGGAACAGTCTCAGGCTGCAGTCATCCAGGAAAAAGAGGTTGTAGTCTACAGTTTCTGTATAGAATGGATTTAGCTGAATAGCAGATGTCCTTCAACACTCCTATTTGGACCAGGGGGAATGCTTTTTATTCTTCTGGGCCTGACCTGCGGAAGGCTTTGCCGTTCTCAATGAGTTCCTTGACGTAGCTGTGTTCATGTCATCAGCACACATTTTCTCAGGACTTCACCTGCTTCTCATACTAACTTCCTGTGTGAACAAATTTGTATGTGCTTACTAGAATATAACAGGATTGTTTGTATCATTGAGTTCCCACTGTTTCTCCTGCCTTTCTGAGGACTTCTAGTCACCCCTCAAAGCTCAGCTCCCTGGTTTTGTACAGACAGCAGTCTGTGAGGATGCGGGTGTGGTTTTGAGTGTCTTCTCTTGTCCCCATGAGACACTGTGTGCCCTTCTAATAGTGTCTTACATCCACACCATGAACTATTGTATTAGCTTGTTAGTACAAGTGGGAATTAAACAACAAAGCCTTCCATGTGTTATCATAGATTTTTTACTACATATATAGAACTTAGCATATATACTTTAGGTTCCTAAAATAACTAAATAGGATTAAATAAAATAAAATAACTAAAAATGAATAGTTGAAAAGTAATATAGGAATAAACCTATTATGAAAAAATTAAGCTGTTCAAGTTAAAATGTGCTAGCTCCTTAGTCTTCATTTTCCTCCAAGAAATCAAAATCTCAGGAGTTAGGCAAACAATGGTTCTTAAGGGATGGTTTCAACTGTACGACCAATTTCATTTCAAAAACTTGTGACATGGCTTATTTCTCAGGGGCTGTGATGTTTTTCCCTATCGCAGCCACAGTTGGTCTAAAGGCAATAATTTCCTGGGCAGGAATCCAATTCTGTAACCATCCCTGTCAGCATGCAGCTTCTATATTGTACCTATAAGACTCAGTTGGATCCATCAACATAAACTCAGATAGCTTTCCTATAAGGATTAAATATGTTCTGAAACTAAAGCATCAGACACAAAGTTCACAATTGTAAATACCCACAGCATATTAAATAAATAAGCATTTGAATGTTACTGAGACACATACTTACTTGTATACATTATAGAGGTTTGGCTCTTCTTTTCTCAAAATATTTTCACATACATCTCTTTTTTTTCCAAACTAGTTAACTGCTTTATTATTGATTAATTCCATTCCCTGTGCAGCACACTGATATTAGTTTTGAACATTAGTAAAGATGAATGAAGCATGAGAGATTACCCATGTGGAATTTCAAAGTTTCTAAAAAAGGGTATTTTTTAATGCACTTATATAAGGAAATAGATTGAAAAGAACAGGACAGAAGTTTGAAACTACTCAGGAAGAAATGACTGTTTCCATGAGAAACCCTACAGAATCATCTTTACAGAAAATGAAAATTCAAACTTTTCATCTACAGTCTTTGAGTATAAAATTTTAAGGATGGAATGTTTTTATTTGTGTGTAAAATATTCTTGATCAGAGAGTGTATATGTTTAAATTTTATACATACCACATTTGATGTATCAGAAATGGCAATCCAGGAGTTTATAGATTGATCAAAGTAAAAAAGGTGCCTTTAAATTGCACGTACAGAATCTAAACAGATTACATAGTCTTAGGCAAATTTTTAAGGTCCTTTAATATATACATAAATAACAAAGTAAAATAAGTAAAATGAAAATTTTTACCTAGTCTCTTAAAGTGATTATTAGTAACTTACCAAGGCTGAACCACAGAGTAGGCAATGCAATTTTATTTCAACTACAATTTACTAAATTTTTGTAAATTTTTGAGTCATCTGTTAATTCAGACATTGAAAATGAACATAATGACAAACAATTTACTCTTTATCAAACTTATATTTTATTTTTAAATTTTTATATATGTGTACTTTATTCACATAATGTCCCCTTTCTCCCTTCTGCAAATAGTTCTTGTGTTCCCATACCCTGCTGTATCTTAAATCTATAGGCTCTTTTTCTTTAATATGGAATTGTGACCAACAAAGTTCATTCAGTATTTCTCATATATATGTGATTTTAGGACTGACTTCTTGATATTGGATAATCAATTAGGGCCTCACCATGGGAGAAGGTTGATTACCCCTCTCTCAGCAATCATTAATTGATTATAGTTCTTCATCTATGAGTGGGGCCTCTTGAAGCTCTCCCTCATATGTTTATATGTTAACTATTGTTGTCACTCTTCAAGTCTTATTTGGACATCATGGATGATTAAGAGTTCGAATCTCAACTTTTCAGTGTGGAGTTAGGCTGGGGTCTCATGATGGTGTTTAACATGTGATCCTAGAATTTTCAATCCTAGAAATTGTGAGTCATTTATAGAAATGTAGGTGGGCAGCTTGGTCTTAAGATGTAGCTGATTTACAAGACACAGCAGAGGCACAACAGTCTTCAGCAATCAAATCCCACGTGATTCTCAATGCATGATGATATTACATCTAGTATATGCATCAAGAATAAAAATAACACTCGGAGAGTAGGATATGACTTTCTCACGTACTCTGGTGCCTCACATTTGACCACGTCCCCTGGAGGGGGAGACCTGGTGGCACTCAGAGGAAGGACAGCAGGTTACCAAGAAGAGACTTGATACCCTATGAGCATATACAGGGGGAGGTAATCCCCCTCAGGAACAGTCATAGGGGAGGGGAATAAGGGGAATAGGGGAGGGAGGGAAGAATGGGAGGACACAAGGGATGGGATAACCATTGAGATGTAACAAGAATAAATTAATAATAAAATATTAAAATAAAATAAATTAAAATGTCCCCTGGAGGGGGAGACCTGGTGGCACTCAGAGGAAGGACAGCAAGTAGCCAAGAAGAGACTTGATACCCTATGAGAATATATAGGGGGACGTAATCCCCCTCAGGAACAGTCATAGGGGAGGGGAATAATGGGAAAATGGGGGAGGGGGGAGGAATGGGAGGATACAAGGGATGGGATAAACATTGAGATGTAACAAGAATAAATTAATTAAAAAAAAAGCAAATATCCAAACTAAAAAAAAAATAAATAAAAATAAAAAATAAAAATAACATTGGTTAAAAATTGATTCATCATACTTGACGAAGATGTGGCCACAGAATATACTTCTAGGGCTCAATATCTCTTCATATGGTCACATGGCTGGCCTGAAACTGTGGCTAATGCAACTTACATGTGCAAAAGGGAAATAGATAATGTCATGATCCCAAGCTGTATGTGTGTTGGGGGTGCGGTGGTCAAGAGTTGAAGTTCAGTTTCTATGAAATTTGAAATCTTTTGCAAATTCATAAGTTTGGGATTGGGCTAAAGACATAGATGATTGGTACTTTACTTATAGCATACTTAAGGATCAGAGTGAAGCCCACTATGAACCAAAAAAGTTAGAGATTATGACATAATCAGAATGTAAGCCTTTCAGCCTTAAATCACTTTTCTGTTGCTTTAAGATTAAGCTAGTCCTTAAGTATTTTTAGCTAACTTAAAGGAAGGGGGTATATTTAGGAAGGAAGTATATTTTAAGTAGGTAGTATATTTTAGGTCTAGCAGACAGCAACCTCCCACCCGACCCATGCACATTCAAGCAACCCTAATTAAGCCCAGGGCTTTACAATCACAAAAGAAAGGTTATGCAGGAGTGGCACTTCCTAGGGATGAAAAGGGATTCAGCATGACAAGGACTGATTATGAGAGACGGTAATGGGAGAAATACAACCCAAATTCATTATGCCCATGTGCTAATCTGTAGAGGAAGAAATACAAATACACTAAAGTCAAACCAATATCTAAGCCTATCTGTCTATGGGGCTAATGTGATTTTAATCATATGAGGTAAGTATAAACAACTTTAGATTTACAGACGTATAATGCTAACATGCTTCAGAGTCAAGGCCCTGGAAACCTGAAATAAAAGAGAAAAATACATCACTTTTGAAAATAGTGACTCTGGTTTTTGCTTTTTTCCCTTTCCCTATTTAAGAATATGGATGTCAGGAATTTTGCATAGCTCTCTCCAGGTTTTTTTTTTTTTAAGATTTTTATTAATTTTATTTATTGCATATGAGTGCTTTACCTGCAGAAGAGGGTTTCAGATTACGTTATAGATGGTTGTGAGCCACCATGTGGTTGCTGAGACTTGAACTCAGGACGTCTGGAAGATCAGGAGGCATTCTTAACCACTGAGCCATCTCTCCAGCCCTCTCTCCAGATTTTTTTTTTTTTTTCTTTTTTGCCAGAAAAATCTGTATCAAGTATCCAGATTCATATCTCCCTCTAAAGAACTACTTTTCCTGGGACATCATTGTTCAGTTTCTTAAGATTTGCAATACTCAAACATTATGAAAAAGCATGAAAGCTGCATAGGAGCAATTGCCATATCAGTGATGCAATGAATTCCCTTGCAAATGTGAGGACCTATGATTTTATTTTGTGTCTTCACAGGATAGTAGGCAGGCCATACAGAGTGTTTCTTCCATAGCTTGTTGTCACGAAGTTGATAGCATCTTTAATACTGCATTTCAGAAGAAGAAAATGGGCAGATGTACATTATCATGACCTATTAAAATCAGCCAACATCCCTTGCTTGTCATGGATACTCAGCAGGTTGTTTTGTATGATTTTTTTTCTTGGATCATGGAAATCCTCACCAATCCATATGTCATAACAGCAGATGTTAAATCTGATATTGTTGTTTTGATACTTGAGTCTTTTGTTTATTACAACTGCTGTCTAAATTGCAAAATTGAAAGTAACCATTGAGGTCTGAATTGGCTATGAGCAATTTGGCTAGCTTAGGTATCATATGCAGTACAGACTGTGGCACGAATTTAGTTTCTTTGAAGTTAATTGTCAGCTCTTACTGCTATAGTGACTGCAGAATAGTCAGCAAAGTACTGCAATCACTGTCATTAAGAAATGTTGAATGACTGCCTTTAGGTGAAGCATAGAGTTTATTGATGTAGGGGAAAAGATCATTTTAGAATACTGAACATTTATCATGTGGCACTCCCTGTTGGCAAGTTTTTAATTATATTTTAAGACATTCTTTGTGGGAAAAAAACTGCACAGAATAGAACCAGCTGTCAAATTCCACAATATTCATAACAAGAAATGACAAAGAGACATCAAAATGAACATGTGTATGACCCACTGTTACTAATAATGCAGTAAACTTTATTTTTAAGTGCCTTACAGATAAATGAGTGAAGAGGCATCAGAGAGATTCTCACTTGTAATAACTGAGTAGGGAGGAAAATGTCAGTCTCTAAAGAAGATCTATTATGTAGCGACAACACAGTCTACAGCTACAGCAGTGAGTGGATACAGACCAACCTGAAGATGCACCTCCTGTCATGTCTGTAACACTTTTGCAGAAATACAGCAGTAACTACGAGGCCCTGAACAGCTCAGAGAGCTAGATAGTAACACTACAAGCCTCACAAATAAAATACAGTCACTAAAAAATTCAGTTCATAGGAGTGCACTTTGCTTTTTTTTAAATAACTTAGTTCTTTTTTAACAATTTTTATTCCTTGATTATAACCAAATATGTGTCTGACTTGCATTCTTTGATTTGGGTCATCTTCTGACACCTCAACATAAGCATTATGTCTTTAGTGAGTAATTGGCATTATTAGCTGGTAATTTTGATTTTACATATATTTATATTTTGAACATAACTCATGCTTCAAGATAATGAAATGTCATTTATGACTATGTGTAAACTCAATTTTGTAATGGTAGTATTCCATTTTGGATGCTAACTCAGAGCTTGATGGTGTCGGGTTATTTTCATTTAAATCACCCAGCCTTCTTGTGGCTTGAATGTTATTATGGATCTAATTGTACCAGGAAAAGGCTGGAAATAATAAGATGTAAAGGCATAAACTACTAAGAAGAAGCAGACCTATTAAATGGCAAACTACACAACCATTTTCAGGGTTATGCTGCCTCCAGGCAAGCTGGTTTCCTTCTCTTGCAGAACAGGCATCTAGAAAGTGAATAATGTCTCACTGCACAAAATTTCAGCAGAAAAAAAAATATGAAATTAATCCATCTTTTCCTATTTCAATTGCTTTTTGAATTAGCCACAAATAAATTTTAGGATCATTTATAAAATTAAATAACACAAAGAGATTTATTTTCACCTGTAGAACAGGAAGATTCTATAAGCATATATCTATCCTTAACTGTATCTAAGGATAATTTCATTTTTATCTCTCAACTTTTGGATGTGAGTCTCTGAAAAGATACTCAGTGAAAGAGGTAGGATGGAAGACTGGGCTAAGGTGGGACAATTTGCTTTAGAAATTGTGTTTCATAATGCAAAAAAAATGGTATTACAAGGAAAGTTAGAGTGAAATATAGGGAATAAATCCTAAACTATGAGATATAAGTTATCTAGATGAATGTAAGGGTTTGTCAGGTTAGGAGCTAGAATAAGGAGAGAAAAAGATTAGATCTTGAAGAAACTTTGTATGGGCAATCTAATGATTTGTGGTCCAGAGTCCAAAACTGACGTGACTTCAGTGACTCAGTCCATCCTTCCACCTTGTGCACTTACAGTGTGATCCTTCTCATCAGAATGTAAACCTGTATGATTGTACAATAGGTAACCTAACTAATGCAACTTCTATGGATAAATATGGATGCCATCTGGTCATCCATTTTTTCTGTTAGCCACTCAGTGCTCATTGAGTGGAAATTCAAAGATCCTGTCAACTTTAAAATTAATATGACCATCACATGAGAGGAAAACTCACCTCATTTAAAATAGAAAAAAAAGAGAGAACATGAGGACACAGATAGTGAATGTGGGTGCTGATAGTTGAGTTTTGGGCTCATTTGCCATTTACAATTGATATTCTTTCTTCATAACTTTCCTATCCAAGTGTACTAGACTCTTGAAGGAATTCTTAAAGGAACCAGACTATTCCAAAGTAGAATTTTAGCATATTTATGATTCCAGTTTATTTTTTCTTTATTACTATCTTAATTTTATCTTTTCTGTAACTTCTAATTTTATATGAAAATCACTGCAAATACTTTTAGAGAAACAAAGGAGCCCACATGTTTATTTTGAAACTATTGGAGTCGAAATTAAATAATTTTGGTCTTTGAGATGAAATGAGCAAGATAGACACACAAGTGCTCAGGGTCTCAAAGATGTGTACTTGAAGAGAAAGATGTAGAAACAGGAAGGAGGTCTGAGGATGAATAATGATAAGAAGTGAACAGTCAGCTTTCTCTAATCTGTGTGATGTTTGTTAAGGTTTCTGAAAAGGAGAGGAACATTGACAAAGACCCAAGACTGTGAAATACATATATTTCAAATCTTACTCTCAGTAAGAAATAGTTAGGTCTTTTAAAAAGTACTGACTTTTAGCTTTTTAACAGTTTCAGTGCGGTATAATGATATCTAAACAACAGGCCATATTTATTTGATGAGTCTATAAACAATCACCCATTCTATGATTCCACGTTCAGAATTATAGATGTGGCCAACACCTTTCAAACTTGCCTTGCCTTTTGAAAATTAGTTGTTTCACTTTCACCTAACAGGCTTCTGCCTACAACATTTGTAAGGTCCTAGGGGCATCATTAGCATCAAAGACAGTAGTCACAGAAGGTGTATGAGATCAATTATGCCTCACTTCGTTGGTTAAAACAAGTTACAGGGCCAACTATGATTTCAGTAGGTAAAACAAGCTCACCTCTTAGGAAGGGACAAGACTGAAAGTCTAAGCCTCTTTAACGCTCACCATTATCTTCCACATCAAAATTACTTATTTTCTCCCAGAAACAGCAACAATAACAACAACAACAAAACAACAGCAAATATCCCCAACCCCATTCACTCTTTCTGAAATCTCAGTCTACATGTTGTAATATACAGACTTAAGATCCAGAAATTTATTATCTGTGAAACAGACATAAATTTACATACACATTTGCCCTATTCCTCAGTTCCTAACACAGAGATAATAAGTCTCTTGTAATCTTCTCATCAAAAAGTCAATGGATCAATAAGTTTTTACAGAAGTTAGTCTTAGTCCCCAGTTCCCAATTCAAACATTTTTAAAACCCTTGAACTCGTTAACTAAGAGGACATGTTTCTGTTTTGTAATAAAATAGCTGAACCCTGTAATCTCCAAACAGCTTCAGAGTTGGGGCTGCACAGTAGATAGGGGAAGATATTATTTGATATTAAATTTTTGAACCAAAACGTAGACCTCCAGACGTAAGTTGGAGATTGAGTTGTTTACTATGAGCCATTGATTTAATTACGCCCACATAGTGAAACCAAATCACAGTATTTGGATAGTGTTAGAGTAACCCTTTCTGAAAGGGTGGTAGACGCCAGCACCACAGAGCCAAATGCCTTTGCTAAAGAAGCTTCTAGACTATACCTACTCACCTCTGAAGCTGTCTTTTCCTTTCCATGACTATACAAAGACAGCCATATACACCGAGTCAGGCTCTGTGACGCTTCAGAGATTGCGGATGAACCCCTGTTATCAAAAAACCTTGAAGGTCAAAGACTCCACTCTTTGCAGAAAGGACACAGAAGGCTCTAGACCAGACAAAGATAATGGGAGTCTGGGAAAAAGACAGTTTCCTATCCTATCACTAACAAGCAGATAAGAAGGCAGCATCACTATTACTATTAGATCACAGTTCTGATTGGTGGTCAGAGTATTATGACACCTGGTCTAGCATCAAAACTCCTACAGGCAGTTGAAGGTAGCATTCCTCAGGGGATTTGTGACTCCTGCCACAGCTACATACTCAAACACTACAATCTTAAAGAGAAAGACTTTTGTCTATAGAGTTTTCTGGTATCCCGGTCCTTAGATGTGAAAGCATGCCTTTTCCTAGAAATGAAATAGGGACTGACACATGCCCATGTGAGACTTCTGGATTAGTGGCGGAGGGAAAGAGAGAGTCAGCACTTTAGAGAGAGAGAGACTGAACAAGAGCTTTTGTCTGCATGGCGATCTTTGTGATGCTATCTTTGTGATTTCTTCTTTTGGGGGGTAATACCTTAAATGCCGTCTTCAAGTGAGATCTTCACAGTGATCCTGTTTAGAACAGACCAGCCTTCTTCATTGTCCCTTTTTAAAAAATTTTCCCCTCACTTTCTAAGCATATATGTGCATACATTTAGATCGATCTGGATGTGTGTTACAAAATATTAATTTTAAAACAGTACAGTAACTTTGTATATAAACGCATAACTAAATGTGTGTTTTATTATAGTCTAGTACAGCTGTGGCAAACTACTGTACAGTGGTTATTTAATAAACAATAAATATATTTTAATTTTTTTGAGTCTTGAAGGTTGAGGTGAAAAGGCAAGAAAGTCTGACTATCTTCTATCTATCTATCTATCTATCTATCTATCTATCTATCTATCTAAAGTTTTCATATATATTGTATATTTATAAAATCTCTCTATGTGTACACTCCCTTCTGCTTTGTCTTCACACATATTGGTATGCCCTAGATATGGCTTGAATTCATTCCCAAGAGGCTAATGCTCTGGGAGCTTGCGCCTCATTATGGTACTACTTAGAAGTGGTAGCCCTCTAAGAGCTTAGTGCACCCTGGGGATGTATTAATGAGAGCCTCATGAATGGAGTAGCCTTACAAGGGTAAGTTTTTACAAAAGAGCATGTGTTCTGCCATGAGCTGATATATTATGAGCTTAGAAATGTTGGGCTTTCAGATCTGAAACTGTAAATGAAATAAAGTTAAAAAATGCTTCTTTATAAAATATCCACTGTCAAGTACTTTGTTAACAGGAAGAAAAGACTCAGATATATTTATCAATGTGTTTAAATGTTTATGTGCATGACTTATATTTGTATTTATATGAATAACTGTGGGATATGTTCATATATAATAGACATGCAGATATGCATATCCCTTTGCAAAAATTATTAACTATTCAAAGACAGGTTCCTGCACCCTCAGCTGTTGATAAGTGGAGACTCTTATTACAGGAGAATTATCTTGCTTTGTTCTGTGACCTGTGACTGAATGATGAATCTACAAGAGCTTAATTATTTCTTAGGTAGAGAATAAATTGTTCTGATTTTGTGAGGCTTGGCCAAATGTGTCCTTTGACTCAGAACACAAAACTGAATTTATATGATATGACGGCTGATTGTGGTATTACCTGGTAGTTACGGCCTGAGAAAAGATAATTGGAAGTCAAAGCTGGGAAAGATTTTGGTTTGCATCTATTCAGCTCATTCCTCATAGATGGGAATGTTCCCTGAGCGAACATAGTGTAGTAATCATGGGATGATTTTAGGTTACCCCAAGTTTGGTGACCTCTTTCTCTAGAGTTGCCAGCACCTCTATTGATCACATAGAGAAAGAACTCTCCAGAACAGGTAGGCTGACATGACTCTGGTGGTCTTTAGAATCTGCTGTTTTGACTTTCTAAAGTCATAAAAATGGTATGCTGCATGAAGATGCTCTAGGAGATAACTTGAAAGATAATTATAATTAATAAACAACAACAAAAACAACAATAATAATCTAGAAATGTAGAATCTTGAAAATAAGTTTAACACTTTGGAACATCTGAGAAGAAAATTTGAGACATAAGTTGGTGACAACATCTACTGAAAAATTGACAATGTCCAGGTCCATCAAGAGGATCTGTAGTCTTACAGTGGAAGGCTCTCCATAAAGGTGTTTTTTGCTGTGTCTGCCCATATGTGAGTGGGACCTCACCTTTGTTTACTTCTGTGACATTTGCCAAAGAACATTTTGGCTATACCTCATGTGATGTCAACCTCCAATCCATTGTAATTGTGGATCCTAGTGCTCTGTTTTAATTATCGCATTCACTAATTAGTCTCCATGTCTTCAATTTAAATCATAGAATTTGATTTAAATTTTAAATAAAGAATGAGTTGTATGATTACAGCTTGGAAATGCCCTAAGGGCTTTAAATGTTCATTATATGCCAGGCATATAATTTGTTCAAAACATTATTATGTGAAATCAATACAGTTTCAAATAGAATACTCAGTGGTGTGCTGGATAACACTCTATATAACTATGCTTCCTTAAAAAGACTAATTTGTATGTGTGTTGTAAATATTTCCTTCAGAAAACTCAAGGTGCTAATGCTACACTGTTGGATGAACAGTCTGAAAGTAATGTACATAATTATTTTCTCCAAGTTAGAATTACATAACTACATGCTGTCCATCTCATTAAAACTTCAGTGTGAGGCTGGTGAGGAAGTAAAGTCACCTGCCACCAAATCTCTAGACTTGAGTTCAATCCATAGAACCCATATGTTGTAATGAAAGAACCATCCCCTACAAGTTGTCTTCTGACCTTTATGACCTTTATTCATGCACTATGGCGCACGCACACACACACACACACACACACACACACACACACACACACACGTGCAATTGAAAATACTTAAATATATACCTATACTTACTGTTACTTAAATATTTTGATAATATCATATTTTGTCATTACATCACAGAATAATTTCATTTTAATTAGTAGACTGATATCCTACCATTCATATAATACAGAAAAGAAATTTCATTGCAGCAACCATATTGAAAACATAAAACTCAGTGAGTACATGACCAAAATATGACTGCATCTAATTGACTTGTGAATTATCTAGTTAAAAGTGATGTGGTTTTGTGTCCTGTACTGGAGGTGGTGAACAAAGGGTAAAAGTGAAAGATTAAGAAGTTTTTCTAAGTAGCTATGGACAAATGAGACAAGACCACATGAGGGCACATCATCATATGAGAGAATACTAGAATTGAAGACATGTAGTTGATATACTGAGAAAAATAAGAATGGTAATTGTGAATTTGTTGAGACTGTTTCACTGTACTACACCCCTCTATTGGCAGGTCTGCTTGACATCTAATGTGGAAGAGTATTAGTATTGGGTAGATAAATGCAGGATTATTTAGTGATGAGAGTACATCATATCAGAAAAAATCCTCTGTGTGTGTTCATATGCATATCTCTATGTATAATGTAAGCCCTATCCTCTTTTTCTCTCTATTCCTACACCAAACAGAATCTAGGTAAAAGTGATAAGAAAATTTTATATGGTTCTTATGGATTTATTTTTAGCCACAGACTATTATAACATCATCTGAAACAAAAGGATTTAATGTGACCAGATTAAAATATTTTAGTATAAAATATTACTTAAAGAATATATAGTTTTACATTATAATTTAGTTTGTAAATGTTGTTTTTATTTCCTGTGAACAGGGAATGAGATGATAGCCATTCCCAAGTCTTTCTAGCTCTTTCTGAACTCTTGCTGGCTGGTTCAACTCAGCTGTTCTGGCTAATTCTGGCTATCTGTTCTAATTCTCTGGCTTCTTCTCATTCTCTGGCTTGTTCTGTCCTCACTTCTTTCTAGCTTCATCTCTCTGAAACCTGTCTCTGTAAAACTGTCCTGGTAAAAACTCCTGGTAGAAACTCCCCCATCTCTCCCTCTGTTGCTCTAAACAAGAGGTTCCTGTCTTGTTCTTGTGAGAGTTAGTCATAGCCTAATTCTGACTCATCCTATCAAATCATTCTCTGATTTGTCACATTGTCTTCCCCTCAATTAGACATCACTTTCAAACATGACGGTTTCCTTCTATAAACTAACCTTACCTTCACTGTTTGAGATTAAAGGGGTGTACATATTCCTGCCAGATAAGGTGGATCGACACGGATCACATAGACCTAGAAGATCTAAGATTGTGATCCCTTGCCAGAGCACCCATGTTGGTGGATTGAAATTCTTATACGTCTTCCCTCTTTCTGTTTAAGCTAAAACTTGCACACACTTTAACTATGCAACAGAAAGAATTATGAATCCCATAATCTTAAAAGTATGAATAGCTTTATGAAAACCCACTGATACGATGATCCTTCATAACTGCAGTCATCATCTGTCCTCAGTAAATGTCTATTACAGCATCAAGGTTTTCCAGTTTGCCAGTCTGACGAATGATCTGTCCCTTTTCAGCCAATTTACTGAGCTATCCCCATGCAGGAGGGATCAGTCTTCTGAGTCATCTGTGTTCCTGTCTTTTTGCGTCTATTTCTCCCTTGAGTTGTTCCTTTCAGGTGGAACCTTTGCTTATTCACATGGATCATTATTAATTTTGATGGAAGACACAGTCTTTTATCACCTATAGAAATATAGACAGGACATTGTCCACTGTTGAGTGGAGAGTGGGGTCTGACTTTCATGCGAACTCTGGTGCTCCATTTTTGACCATGTCCCCTGGATGGGGAGGCCTGGGCACTCAGAGGAAGGATAGCAGGCTACCAAGAAGAGACTTGATGCCCTATGAAAAAAATATAGGGGGAGGAGGTCCCCCTCCGTCACAGACATAGGGGAAGAGAGTAGGGGGAAAGCGGGAGGGAGGGAGGAATGGGAGGATACAAGAGATGGACTAACTATTGAGATGTAATATGAATAAATTAATAAAATATTTTTTAAAGAAATATAGACAGAAATTATTCCCCAGTGTAACACATTCTTTTATGTTAAATCATCTTTAAAGTATATGGTTTGATCTAATAAAATAGTTTTTTATACACTATTTTTACTGATTTGAACTCCAAAAGAAGAGAGAGAGAGAGAGAGAGAGAGAGAGAGAGAGAGAGAGAGAGAGAGAGAGAGAGAGAGGGAGGGAGGGAATATCTGTGGATTCCTTCTGGGTACCAGCAGTTTGTGGCTCCAACCTTGGACTGTCCCATGGAATGAACATCTTCCCAGTACTGCAGACTTGGGAGGTCACTCTTACTATCCCAGGCATGCAGATGCAACTATAGAAACAACCTGAGCTACCAGTGCAAAGCTCAACTTGTCCTCTGAGCTTACAGGTACTCTAATATGACTGCTTTCCACTAGCACAATGTCTGATCACAGAATCTGATCACAGTGTCTGGGCAGTGGGACCCCATTAACCTTGGAAAAAGAAAGCCAGTAGGAGAGCAGGTGACTCCGATACTTCGCTTAGCAAGAATAGGGTCCCCAGGCTACTGAGGAGCTCACTTGTCCCCCAGGACCATCCATCTGAGGAGAGCACCAAGCAAGTTCTGGAGAAGTACCCTCCTGTCTGAGACCATTCCTACCAATCTGAGAAGGGCACATTCAGGAACATTTAGCTTCCTACCCAAGGCTCTTCCTGCACCCTGAGATCTCCAGAATGCAATAGGATCTTGACAAAGACAACATGATTGCTAAGGACCAGCACAAAAACACAATTAACAAAAACTAGAGTAATATGGCATCCTCAGAAAACAGTTACCATCTGTATTAAATCTAAGCTTACAAAAATGATAAGAGAAGAAATTAATGAGATCTTTGAAAAAATAAGAAGGTACAGGCAAACAGTTTGAGGCCTTTAGAGAAAATGAATGATCACACAAAGAATTACAGGAAAATAAAAACAAAAAGGTGAAGGAAATCATAAATGGTTCAAGATCTAAAGATGGAAATAGAAACAATAAAGAAAGTACAAGCTGAGGAACTCTTGGAGTGGGAGAGCTTAGGGAAGAAAATAGGAATTATATAGGTAAGCAACGCCAACAGAATACAATAGATATAGGAAGGACACTCCGGTGTAGAAGACATAATGGAAGACATCTATTCATCTGTCAAATGTTAAATCTATGAAATTTCTGACACAAAACATGCAAGAAAACAAAGAAACCATAAAAAGATGAAGTCTAATAATAATAATAGGAATAGAAGAAATAGGAGATTTCTGGCTCCAAGGCTGAGAAAATATTTTCAACAAAATCATAGAATTATCCCAATCTTAAGAGTTGCCTATAAGTATACAAGAGGCCAACAGAATACCAAATAGATTAGACCAGAAAAGAAAACCCTCCTGCAACACAATAATTAAAACACTAAACATAGCACAAAGAATTATTAAAAACTGCAAGGGAAAAAGGCCAAGTAACATATAATGGTAAACCTATCAGAATCACATCTGATTCTCAAACATAGACCATAAAAGCTAGAAGGATATGGGCAGATTTCTTGCAAACCATAAAAGACCACAGATGCCAGTCCAGACAAGTATGCCCAACAAAACATTCAATCATCATAGATGGAAAAAACAAGACATTCCATGACAGAAGCAAATTTAAACAATATCTATGCACAAACCCAGCCTTGCAGAAGATACTAGAAGAAAAACTCCCATCCATGGAGGTTAATTACAGCTAACAAACAAACAAACAAACAAACAAGACCCCACTGGATATACATAAGTCCACTACAGTAAAACCAAAAATAAACAAGCACACAAACTACCTTCCACAATTCACATCAAAATAAAAAGTTCTAAGAGTCACTGTGCATTAATATCTCTCAATGTCAATGGACTCAACTCTCCAATAGAAAGACTCAGAGTAACAGAGGGGATACATAAATGGGACCAATTATTCTGATGCACACAAGAAATACATGTCAGCCACAAAGATAAACATTACATGAGAGTAAAGGGCTGGAAAATAGGTTTTCGAGGGAAATGGATCCGGATCCAAGAAGTAAGCTCAATAGCCATACTAATATCTAATAAAATAGAATTTCAATGAAAATTAATCAAGAGATGAGGAAGAACACTTCATACTCATCAAAGGAAAATTTTACCAATATGTCATTTCAAATCTGAACATCTAGGCCCCAAATACAAGGGCTCCGACATGTGTAAAAGAAACATTAAAATGTCCTTGTTTCTACCACATACAAACTTCTGCCTAAAAATGGACAAGACTGGATGCAGGCAGGGTCAATGGCCAAACCCTTCCAAGACACAGTAAGCGACTCTTCAATAGTTCTTGCTTCACAAATATGTGTGTCAGATATACTGAGCCAGAAGGCTGAAGATGATGTTCCTGCGTCATAGAGAGTTTTGGGTGAATGTTCAGGCAGCAAACTGTCTCTGTCATCTTCGTATTTGGGAAGCTGCTAACCTGCACTCGATTTATACTCAGGTTCTTAATTTTATTCCTTCTCAAGTCTCTGATGGGGTTGAACACAAGATAGTTCAGTTTTACAATTAAGGTTAGTTGTTTAGGGTTAAGATGCTTTTAAGTCTAGATACATGATTTTAGTTGCTAATGATGAGATATGATAGATAATGATTTACATTCAGACTTTTAGATGCACCAAAATAGGAAAGATGTTTTCTTCAAGGCTGCCAAATACAAATAGCCAAAACACTTTGAATGCGACATTTATATAATTCCTGATCATTTTGTGTTTCTTCTTACTTTAGGTAGTTTAGTGTGTGTGTGTGTGTGTGTATGTGTATGTGTGTGTGTGTGTAATATAAATATACGTGTAAAAATAAAAACAAACAAAAGAGACATTAAAAAAGCTTAAACCTCACATCAATCCCCACACATTAATAGTAGGAAACTTCAACACCCTACTCTCACCAAAGGGCAGGTTAATGAAACAGAAACTAAAAAAAAAGAAATAATGATACTAACATGTCATGAATCAAATGGACTCAACATACATTTAAATTTTTTTTTTCTACAAACACTTAAGAGTATATCTTCTTCTCAGCACCACTTGGAAAACTCTCCAAAACTGACAATATAGTGAGCTACAAAGGAAGCCTCAACAGATATGAGAAAACTGAAATATTTTTCCTTGCATCGTATCAGACCAACATCGACTAAAGCTAGGACCTAAAGAACAACAGGAGTAAGAAAAAGCCTACACTTGCAAAGAAACTGAATCACTCTCTACTTAATGACACCTAGGCCACGGAATAAATAAAAGAAAAATTAAAGGCATCCTAGACTTCAATGAAAATGAAGACACAACATATCTAAACCTACGGGACACAATGAAAGCAGTGCTAAGAAGAAAATTCATTGCAATAAGTGCCTTCATTAAAAAAAAAAAAAAAAATTGGAGACATCTCATACAAGCCAATTAATGGCATACCTGAATGCTCTAGGAGGAAAATAGGAGACACACACCAGAGCAGTAGACATCTGGCAATACTCAAAGTTAGGACTAAAACCAACCAGAGCAGTAGACATCTGGCAATACTCAAAGTTAGGACTAAAACCAACAAATTAGAAACAAAGAGAACAATTCAAAGAATCAAGAAAACCAAGAACTGGTTCTTTGATAAAAATTAACAAGATAGACAAACCCCTAGCCAAAATAACCAAAAAGTAGAGAGACACTCTACAAATCAACAAAATCAGAAATGAAAGGGGGAAAATTGTAACAGACATGGAGGAAATCCAAAGAATCACAGATCTTTCTTCCAAAGCCTATCTGCCATTAAATGTGAAATTCTAAATGAAATGGACAAATTTCTTGATAGATTACACTTACCCCACAAAATTTGAAACCTAAATGAAATGGACAATTTTCTTGATAGCTACTAATTACCAAAACTGAATCAAGATCAGGTAAATAAATTAAACAGTTTTTTATTCCCTAAGGAAATAGAAGCAGTCATCTAAAGTCTCCCAACATAAAAAAGCCCAGGGCAAGATGGTTTCAGCACAGAATTCTATCAGACCTTCAAAGAAGAGCTAATGTCAATATTCTTCAAACTATTTCACAAAATAGAAATGGAAAGAACAGCACTAACTCATTATATGAGGCCACAATCACCTTGATCTCTAAATCCCACAAAGACCCAACAAAGAAAGAGAATTTCAGACCAATTTTCCTTATGAACATTGATCCAAAAATACTCAATAAAATACTCACAAACAAAATCCAAAAACACATCAAAAGTATTATACACTATAAGCAACTAGGCTTCATCACAGGCATGCAGGGATGGTTCAATATATGGAAATCCATCAATGCAATCAACCATATAAACAAATTAAAAGAAAAAACCACATGATCACCTCCAAAAAAATATGACAAAATCCAACACCTCTTCATGTTAAAAGTGTTGGGGAGACTGGGGAATATAAGGAAGACATCTAAAAATAATAAAGGCAATTTTCATCAAATCTATATCCAACATCAAATTAAATGCGGCAAAATTTAAATCAATTCCACTAAAATCAGAGCCAAGAAAAGGCTGCCCACTCTCCCTCTCTCTCTATCTCTTCAAAATAGCACTTGTAAGTCCTAGCTAGAGCAATAAGACAACTAAAGGAGATCAAGGGGATGCAATTTGGAAAGGAAGAAGTCAAAGTATCACTATTCACAGATGATATGATAGTATACATAAGTGACTCAAAAAGTCTACCAAGGAACTTCTACAGCTGATAAATACCCTTCAGCAAAGTGGTTGGATAAAAACTTAGCTAAAACAAATCATTAGCCTTGCTGTATCCAAATGCCAAATGGACTGGGAAAGAAATTAGGGAAACAACACCCTTCACAATAGCCACAAAAAATGAAAATAAAACAAAACAACAACAACAGAAACCATAAAGTATTTTGGAATATCTCTAACTAAGCAGGTAAAAAACTTGTATGAAAAAACTTCAATTCTCTGAAAAATAAATTGAAGAAGATACCAGAAAATGAAAAGATCCATCCTGAGTGTGGTAACTTAGACCAAAACAACACACATGGGATATAGTTACTTATAAGAGGATATTAGCCATATAATACAGGATAAACATAATATAATCCACAGACCTAAAGAAGCCAAATAACAAGGACCCTAGGGAGGATGCTTAATTCTCAGAAGAGCAATAATAATAGAGATTGGAAGCAGTTGAAGCAAGGGAGCAAGACAAAATACTACCGTAGATGTCCTCTGAAAGCTTCTAATTAGCAGGGGATCGAAGCAGATGCTGAGACTCACAGCCAAACTTTGGAGAGTGTTCAGGGAAGAGTTGGGGGATAGAAGGACCTGGAGGAGACAGAAGCTCCACAAATGGACCAACAGAACCAACAAATCTAGACCCAAGATGGGGTGGGGGCTGCAGAGATTGATGCACCAACCAAGGCCCATGTAGGGAGAGGAACTAGACCCACTGCTCAGATGTAGTCAATAGTCAGCTCAGACTCCATATGGGACCCCTAATATGGAGAGCAGGGTCTGTCTCTGACATGGGCTCTTGCCTTCTCTTTGTTCACTTCTCTCTGGTTGGGCAGCCTTGCCAGGCCGTAGAGAGAGAAGGATGCAGACAGTCCTGACGCTACTTGAGAGGCTGGGGTCAGATGGTCAGTGAATAGGGCTTCTCCTCTCTGATGACTTGGGGAGGGGGACTTGGGGAAAGAGGGAGGGAGGGAGGGAATGGAAGAGTCCTATAATCTGGATGTAAATGAATATGTTAAAAATAAATTATAATAAAAAGAACACAGAGGAATTAGGCAGTATGCAATAGACCTGTGTTTCCTTTGGTCTGTATTTTCTTTGCTGCATAGTTTATACATTCACAGCCTATGGGTTGTGTAATGATGTGCTTAAGCTGTGTTGCATTTCAGTCATCTCACAAAGAATACTATGTTTTCCTTTTATTAACATCACTAGAGAGCATTCTGTTTATGGAAATCTATTTGTTTAATCCAGGGTTATTTAGATGGCCCACATTTATACTGATGATTCTACTATTAGTTCACTTCATATCTTCTTTCAGAACTAGCTTCTGCTAACAAACAACTACCTGGGTCCCGTGTAGTTAGCTTTCTACCAGTGACATGAACTTCACATATCTCTTCTCTAAATTCCCACCTTTCTCTCATTTTTAATACTTCCAACAATATCTAGACATTTTCACTATTCTTTCTATTGTCTGCGTACTCATGTTCAGAAACATTTTGGTTTTCTACATCTGGTGGGAGGAGCGTATTTGTCACATAAAGTGTAGACTCCAATGTGGCTTCCCTCTATGCTGAAAGGCATAAGTTGTCCACCCTGGGTAAATACTTCACAGTTCCAGAAGCACTGCTAGGATTTAGAAACACTGGCATACCTGAGCATCCCACAAACTATATTCCACACTTCCGAATACCAATTCCATTTATTTATAACACACATCACTATTCAAAACTAGACTACACCGCTCGTTTGAGTAAACACATTTTGTGAGTCAATGCATTTATATGTTTTCTATATAGTCTCTAAGTGCCTATTTTTTTCTACACATTTTTATATTACACATGCAAAGGTGTGTATTATGTATGTGTTTACATGTAATTAATGATTTAAAAGGGGGATAGTCTCATCCTCTCCATTAGTTCATTTGTTATTTTAGGGGACAAGCAAGTTTTCCTTGGTAATCTGTACTTATCTGTGTTAAACCTGGAATACAGCAAAAACAAATGCTTCTCTGTCATCTTGAAGGTCATTGTAAAGTTAAATTCATATTATCATCAGAGTGCTTTTAATTAAAGGACAGCAGGAACAGGTATGTGGGGAAAGGCTCCCAAAGATGTAATCATGGAGAAAGCCACACAAACCATATGCTGGATCAGCACTGTAGGCAGAGATACAGCAATCTATGTGTTCTGAGACAGGAACACCTTTACAAGGAGATAGGCAAGGTGTTTGAAGACAAGTGAGCAATACTTGTCACTGGTAATGTTCTGACACAAAACTATATGTGTTAGAATGTGCTTAAGAGGTGCTTGCAGTTCTGTACCTACGGCAATGAAACTTCAGAAAACTCTGAATGGTTTGGGGAGGAAACTCACTTGTTCAAGTCTCTGGCTTCTGTACAGAAAATTATTTGAAGTAACAAAATTAAAAGCACAGAATTTAGTGTCAAATCATCACAATCACTATTTATCCCAACAGTGCACATGCAATTCAAAGCCTTTACATTCAAGGCCTCCAAACATTTCCAACCTCAAAGACATATCTTGTCCCTACTCTGTTTCCATCATCCCAGACTGTGTGCCTGAAGACTTTCAGGATACAACATGAGTGAACAGCATTAATATTGGTCCAATCATTATGGATTTGCTTACTCTGGAAATTCAATAGCCCAATGAGGATCCAGATCAACATGTTACAGGGAAGCTTTATAGGGGCACCACAAGACAGGAAGTTGCACTTATGGACTGAAAACTAATGAGGTAAATCTGAGGTCTGACATAAAAAAATACAATCAAATTGTTTCACAAATCATAGGATATTCATTGATAATTTCTTATTGTTAGCGTTGAGGTCAGAGTTTCAAGATAAAAGAGACAGTTCTAAAAATAAAAATATTGGCACATGGGAGGCAGAGATGACTCAGATTTCCCCCCAAAGAGATATAGATATATTTACTAAAGCTGTGAGGAAGTTAATGAAGACAAAAATACACTCCTTAACATTTGCTCAACCATGTTCATAGCAGCCTTATTCATAATAGCCAGAACATGGAAACAGCCTAAGTGTCCATCAGTAGAAGAATGGATAAAGAAACTGTGGTACATTTACGCTATGGAATACTACTCAGCTATTAAAAACAAGGAATTCCAGAAATTTGTGGACAAATGGATTGAACTAGAAATGATCATAATGAGTGAGTTAACCCAGAAGCAGAAAGAGTCAAATGGTATATACTCACTTATATCAAGACACTAGCCCAAGGGGCATGTCCCGTGAAAATCCTCACTTATATGGAAAGTGGGACAGAAGGGAGGACATCCTACTGGGACTCTAGGTGAAAGAAGCATGGGAGAATGGGGAAATGGAAGGATCCAGAGGGTTCTAGAAATATACAAGAAGAACATTATGATGGGCAGATCTGGGTCCAGGGCTCCTGCTCAAAGTATGGCACCAGCTAAGGACAATATGTGCAGTAAATTTTGAAACCCTACCCAGATCTAGGCAATGGACAGGATGTTCTTCACAATTGAGTGGAGAGTAGGGACAGACTTTCACATGAACTCTGGTGCCCCATATTTCACCATGTCCCCTGGATGGGGAGGCCTGGTGGCACTCAGAGGAAGGATAGCAGGCTACCAAGAAGAGACTTGATACCCTATGAGCATTTACAGGGGGAGAAGATCCCTCTTAGTCACAGTCATAGGGGAGGGGAGTAAGGGGAAAATGGGAGGGAGGGAGGAATGGGAGAATACAAGAGATGGGATAACAATTTAGATGTAATATGAATAAATTAATAAAATACATTTTTAAAAAAGGATGAAAGTAAAAATACACACTTCAAGCCAAGGGAAGAGCCATGGTATTTTCCTATGTGTTGTATTGTTAATAATTTGGGGACCAATGTGTCAAACTCACTCCTACATACAGTTGAAGCGATAAGTAATTTTAGAAAAATTAATTCTTCCTTGCAAATTGTTGACTTTCTTTGAATTAAACTTCATTGAAAGCATATATTATGAATTAAAAGTATCAGGCTTATTAATTTCATTTGTAATTACCAAAAATTATGTTCCAATATATATAAAGATAATAAAAGCTCCATGCTGCATACATAATATAGATGTTCTATCTAGTTCAGAGACAAAAATTAAGCCTTGAGTGTCTTCAGCCCTGATCTTCATTTCATTGCTTACAGCTGAAATTTGTACAGTATTATTTTAGTTCGATTCTCAAATGATGTCAGAGATAGCAAATTGGCATTACTCAGCCCTGCGCTGTTCAGTCTTGAGTGTACAGAGAATCTTGGCTAGAGATCCTGTGCTTTTATCTCCTCAACAGATTGTGTTTAGCATCTTCTCATGGGCATTATAACCCAAGTGACATTGTGGGGGCCATTGTCTTTGGTTCTCACTGCCTGGATTTTCTTTTGTCTCTCCCTAATGTCTTTTGGTCTTTAACCCCAATGCATATCTCACTGGTCTACCATGCCCTCCAAACCTCTTTATAGTTATAGATACTCTCGGCAGAGAAATTCTGCAATAATGTGGACTCTGCCTATGGGGTCTTTGTAGGTGGTAACAAGAAGTTTGCACCTGTAATACGGTAACCATGTGTGAAAACATCTTTAAAAAGAACTCTTCTATGCTACGAGTTTGCCTTGGGTCTCACTCTTCTGGTATCTTTTTTAAAAATCCATTTGTATTAATTTTTGTGTATGAGAGTTTTGCCCGCTTTCCTATGTATGTACCATATGAGTACATTGCCTCCAGGGGCCAGAATAAAGTTTTAGATTCCTTGACACAGGAGTCACAAACAGTTGTTGGAGTCATGTTTGTGCTGGCAGTCAAATATGGGTCCTTTAGAAGATTAGCCAGTGTTCTTAACAATTTTTAGGCTTCTTTCCAGATGTCCACTCTGACAATTTTGTAAGTAGTTATAATGGATGTGCATAGCGAATGTAATGGACTAAAACTCCCCTAGAGCTTAAACTATTTGTCGTCTTCACAATATTCCTCCTTCAACATAGCTACCACAAAAGTCTTGGTACCTTAGACTTTGTGAAGGCACTTCCTGGAGCTCTTCATCATAGCAATCTAGTACCACTGATATGGATAAAAATTATATCTTTTTCTCATATTAAGCTGGTTTACTGTCTTCCCGGCCCCTCTTTACATTGACTTTGTCCTTTTCCTCTTATGGAATCCCCAGTGCTTGTCATACTGATCATTACTGCCTATTTTCCTTGTGTTCTGCCTGGTGGTATAGTACTTACAGGATAGTCCACTCTACTTCTTGTTTTCCCTTGTGCTCAGGTTGAAGTGACGGTGAAGGTCAGCCCTTAGCCAGAGGGAGTGGTGTGATGTCAACGTGTGGGTGTGGCCCAGGGGCTTCCTTGATTCTCTTCCCACTTCTGCTATCTAACTGTATGTATCTTCAAATTACCAGATGGCTTCTTTTGACTAGAAGGCCTACACAAACATCAGCCACAGGTTAACATCTATTTTGTTTTTTTACATATTATTATTTTTATTTCTGATAAAAAAAAACACAGCAAAATAACAAGAGATCTCTTTTTCTTACACTATGCAGTGTAAAACCACTTGCACTGGGGCAGTTGGTGCTACCGACGTGTTCAGAGACGTGTGCCCCCAAAGTTCAAAAACTGCAGTGAAGTGGTGACTACCAAAGTATTAGTGTAGCACAGCAAACTAGTTAAATATTTTAAATTATGGCATATAATAGTATCTTAGCATGTAATTAAGCTGGTAAATTACTTTACTTAGAGTGCTTGTGAATATAATATTTAATAATTTTCACTTTTGAGAACAGATTTGTAAAGCTTTCATGTTTGTTATTGCTTAATTCAATAAATACAAATACGTTAGTAATTAATACCATTCATAATCTTGCTAACATTTTTACTTTTAAAAATTAGATATTGTTTATTTCATTTTATGTGTATGAATGTCTTGTCTACATGTGTGTATATGTACCTTGTGCATACCAGATTCTCATGGAGGTCAGAGAACTCCAATAGTCCGAAACTGGAGTTACAGATTGGTATAAGCCACCATACAGGTGCTGGGAACTGAATCTGGGTTCTCTGCAAGAACAGTGCTGTTAACAGCTGAGACATTGTTTTAACCTTATTCTTTCAAAGATTATTTCTTGGTTCTAAAATTAGCTTTGGAATTTTTCAAATTGTTGTAAAAGTTAAAATATTAACAGACATTCAAATTCTCCCATGCAATTAAAATGTATAGATGAAAAAAATACAATTGCCAAAGGATAGACTGAGACAGTTAGGTTAGGTCATCTCTGTTAATTTTTTATTCAAATAAATTTAACATATAATTTTTTGACGTGTCTTAAACTAGTGTAATGTTCTGGTTGATACTGTTGTTCTTGTCAAACTGAAACAGGTTACAATATCTGAGAAGAGAAATCTCAACTGAGAAAATGTTCCATTCAGAGTATCTGTAGACAAGTCTACAGGGCATTTTGCTAATTAATGATTGATACAAGAGTTCCCAGCTCACTGTGGGTGACATCATGCCCGTGCAAGTGGTACTGGATGTACAAGAACACAGAGGGAGCATGCCATGGGATTCAAGCCTATAAGAACTTCAGTTCCTGCCTCTAGGGTTTTGCTTTGAGTTTCTGCTCTGATGTCCCTCAGTGATGCAATGCAACTTAAGAGTTGTCAGCTGAAATAAACTTTCCCTTCCCTAGTTGCTATTGATTATGGTGTTTTGTACACCAATAGAAAATTAAATAGGAAAACTAATGGAAAAGTAAAAACGGAATATGAAAAGTTAGTGGGTGCTATGCAAGAGAAAGCATCTTACACCTAATTTTTGGTTCACTCAACCTTGTGCCAATACAAATATATTAGCATTAATGATACTTGTATCTGGTGACTAAAGTGACTTATAACATAAGGAATATAGTTATCCAACTCTGAACATATTCTCAGAACACTACTTATAATCTTTGTCTTATGTATATGGTTAATCTTTTCTCTGTTGATGAAAAGTTAAATTGATCACAATGTATTCTCTACTTCTTTTTTTGTTGTGTTTTTAGAAATGGATGTTAAATTTTATTCATCTAAATTTTGTTTATTTTTCAATTTACATCCCAATTGTAGCCTCTCCTCATTGCCTCCCAATCCCACCCTTCCTCCCTCATATTCTCTGTTTCCCTCGGCCTCTTCCCTTAGTCCTCAGAAAGGGGAGCCCTCCTCCCCTAACATCTGGCCTTAGCCTATCAAGTCTCTTCTGGACTGCCTGTATTCTCTTCCTCTGTGGCCATCAAGGGGGAAGTAATCAATGTGTGGGGACCAGTGTCCATACCAGAAGTAGTCCCTACTCTCCATATTAGGGGACCCATATGGAGACTGTGCTTTCTATCTAATACATCTGAGTAGAGTGTCTAGGTCTTCCCTATGCATGGTCTTTGGTTTATCCCTCAGTCTCTACAGCACCCTCTTTCTCAGAAGCCAAAAATACACAGTGGAAAAAATACAGCTTCTTTAACATATGATGCTGGTCTAACAGTATTCTGTTTGCATAAAATTTATCACTCTGCATAAAACTAAAGTCCAAGTGGATTGAAGATCTCAACATAATACTAGACACATTAAATCTGTTAGAAAAAAAAAAGTGGGGAAGAGCCTTGCATTCATTGGCATAGGAGACAACTTCCTGAACAGAATGCCAACAGCTCAAGCTCTAAGACCAACAATTAATAAATGGAACTTCACAAAATGGATAAGCTTCTGTATTCTCCACATTTAAATTATGCGACAAAGCATATTTATGAACATGCAAAATTTATATGTCAATAGTAATGAAAACGTAATTTTCATCAAAGTAAATTTAATTTTTATAAATTATATATCATATGTCTTATAAGATAATAGTCCACAGTAAGTAATCAAAGTACTAAAAATAAGTCACATAGAATGGTAAAATTGTTACTGGAGAAGCTGAGGCAGGAGAATTCTGATTTTTGAGGACAGCAATGGACTATACAATGAGATCATGTCTCAAAAACAACAGCAGAGTGTCAGAAATTATCTTTTAAAATTCTTTGTTCATATCTGCAGTTTCCAAGCTTCATACACCTTGTGTAGATTACTGATGTTACACAGGATTTCAGCAATGCCCTTCATTTCCTGTAGGGATACAGTGTTTTCTTTTCTCAGCACTACCAGTGTCGCAGTAAAATCCTCAGTGACAATGAAATCTGCAACGGGATGTGCCAAATAAACCTTAAGGGACAATAGAGATGAAACAAGGTGCTCAAATATCGATGCACAAGCTGGCAAGGGAGTGACAGTGTGGAGGAAAACCACATGCTGCCTGCCAGGAAACAAGAGTAAAAACTGGCAGAATGTGTTATATGAACCATGCAGTTCTATTTATTTCAGTTTCCTTATTTTTCCCAAAGCATTCGTTCCTTCATTCTGTAGGCCAGATAGATAAAGGAATCCAAAGTATCAGTAGAGGGAAGGGGATAAAATCATGATTATGAGAAGAGATGAATGTGCTAAATTCCATGTGTCATAAACCTTAACAACCTGCAAGTCTTTCTGAAAATCAATACTGTAAGTAATGTTCTTCACCGTGGGCCTGGTGTCACCATGCTGTGTCCCTGAAGAGGGATTTTAAAAAGTAGTTTTGCAGGTCCAGAAAGATGGCTTACTGAATAAAGGTGTTTGTCATCAAGCCCGAGTTCAATCCTCACATAGTACACAGCAGGAAAGAGCTGACTTCTATGGTTGTTCTCTGCTCTCTTGTGAGTGCTTGGAGATTTTTGCATGTATGAGCACACAAAATAGATAGGTAGAGAGATAGAGAGATAGATAGATAGATAGACAGATAGATGATAGACAGATAAAATAAATAGATAAAATAAATAAATGGAACTAGGAAGTTTATAAGAGCATGACTTGATAAGGAATAAGAACAGGCACAGAGAAGTGTAACTAACACCATGGATGTCTAAAATCGTCACATCAGAGCCTATTTTTCTGTATTATGTGGCTAATAACCGTGTGTATCTCTGTCATCTTCTCATTTGGAAAGCTACTAACCTGCACTTCCTGTCTACTGAGGTAAACAGGGCAAGCAGGCTGGTGTCCTGGAGATTTAATTAGTTCTTTTGCTCAAGAATAATTAATGGAGCATAGTTTCAAATGATTTCCGTCATTGAGTTATTTTTGCCTAGGTGTAGTCAGCATCCTTTGACTACTTGCTTCTTGGTCAGTTGCCCATGTGTAGAGGTTCTTCTTGTCAAAGAGACAGCACTTTCTTTGATAGGTGCAGTCAAGAATTTGCACAGGTCTGTGGCTTGACTTTCTCACAGGAAACACAAATCCTTACCTCATGCAGCTCAAGTTACCTATTACTTGTATTTGATATTTTTAATATTTTTTAAAAAATTATTTCATAACTTAATAAAAAGTCAGTTCCCTGTGTCTTTTTATAAATGTTATTGTTTACATACACATCTATATCCATAGCCTCATGATTGATATTTGAATATTTTGTGAGTCAAAAAATAGTTGTTACCACTTATCTGGTTATCAAGTGGTGCAGGATTATCTAAAAGGAAGTCATGCCCTTTCTGCTGTTTTGCAAAATTGATCTTACTGTGAATTCAGTTAATATATGTGTTGATATTTGCCTTTGTATATGTGTGGTTTTGTATGTTTCTGTTTCTGAGGATTTAAGTGAGTGAGTTTATATATGTATTTAGATGGGGGTTGAGTTCTTATGCCTTGACATGTGCATTTGTATAATGTTTTTATGTATGTGTTTATATGTCTGTCTCTGTGTACTGATTGTGTGTGTTTTCTTTCATGTGCAGATTTATACATCGGCTTTTGTATGTCCTTATAAGTGTACCTTTGTAAATATTTCCCCCCACGGGGCTTTACATGTGGGTTCATTTGTGGGTCTGTATGTGTAGTAGTTTTTTCTTTAGAAATGTATGTTTTAATGTGTGGTTTTATTTGTATGGATTTTTGAGGTATTGGAATTTATATAGTATATAGTATGTATAAATTTATTTTTAGATTTGTGAGTGAGTTTGCAGTATAGATTTTTATGTAGGTTTGTATATGGGTATTCTTAGTAGGGATAGTATTTAGATCTGTATTATTAATGTGTGTGGGGGATCTTGCTGTGCTTTGCAGATGTGTGTGTATATGTATGTTTATTTCTGTGTTTTCATGTGTTGGTTTATATGTAGATTTCTGTGTGTTCTTATGTGTGGACTATGTGTGTGTTTACTTGAGGTTTACATGGACAATTTATGGGTTTGGTTGTCCCTGATAGTACAATCTATTACTAGCAAGAAAATTACAAGAACCCTTAGAAGCTCCAAAGCCAGTGAGGGAAATTATGAAGTCCCAGAGCACCTTGGTCCTCAGAGGACTTCCTCACACACCACCAATTGAAACAGGCAAAATATAGAGCTTTCTTTCTTTCTTTAGATTGGAAAAATTAAATAAAATTTAACTTAGAAAGTTACTCTTCATTCGTCACAATATTTATCACTCCTTTTTAAAAATAAAACTCACAGTGAAGTATGTTTTTTGTAAAGAGGCATTATATCCCTATTTCATCTTCAAAAACCTGGGAAATAAAAGATTTTTATAGGTATTGATATTACACACTATTCACTGGGGACAGCTCAGGAAAATTAGATGCCAACATTTGAGGGAATTTTAGTGAAATGAAATTAAGAATTACTTGTACCATTCATCCAAGTATTTAGCAGGTCTAAAATTATACCAAAATTGAAAGTGATTATTTTTGGTTTTCATCCCTTTATTTCTGGTTGATGTGTCCAGTATGATAACAATAACCTGAAAGTAAGTCAATTGTGCTCAATATAGTACTAATTATTAATCTTGGAACAAATGCTATTTGCTATTAAGGGAACTGGACAGATTATATTTTGGTATGTATGTGTATACATAAATACATACATACATACATATGCATGCATGCATGCAATATCATTCATGCATATATATGCATTCCACACAGATCATGCAAAAAGAGGCCTTGAATTTGAAAGGGGGAAGCGAAGAGTATACAGGAGGATTATGAGAAAAGAAAATAAAATAGAAAATGTAATTAAATTCTAACCTCAAACATAAAAATAAGATAATTGTCTAATGTATTATAATTATGAACTTGATGATATGATAGGTTTTAAGAATTCAGTTTTTATTTTCCATCAATAATATGACAACATCTGAATCAGAGGAAGAGTTTGGCAGGCAGTCGTGTCCCTTCCCTTTCCCAGTGACTTCTAACTATAACACAAAGGATGTCATGTGTCTGGCAAGAAATTTTTGGTGGTTTGTGGGTAAATAAGGTTGAAATGTTGCGTTCTCAGTGACTCTGGGTAAGACAATGATAGAAAGTTAATAAAACTCTTTTAAAAAGTCCTTTTGCTTGTACTAGAAGCATTTGTTAGAAATCAGATAATGTTAAGAAAACCTGATGTTATTGGTTCTCCAAAAGATGTTAGGTGGATAGGATTCAGAAAGCGTGATGGCTGGATGCGTGTGTGTGCATGAGCACACATGCTCACATGTGTGTGTGTGTGTGTGTGTGTGTGTGTGTGTGTGAGATTTTGCTTTTTAATTTCATTTTTGAGACTGTAATTACATTTCTTCCTGCATTTCCTCCCTTCAAATTCTCATATACCACTACTTGCTGTCTTTAAAAATTCATGGCCTTCTTTTTCATTATTGCTATTACTACAGGCAACTAAAGAAGGCTGAACAGGAGAAATATGTGTCTTCCCTAGGGAAGACCACACCAATTAGTTATCCAATACCAATGGCCATCCCTGTAGACATATACATGCAAGTAACATAAGGACCAAGAATAGTTATATATATATGTGTGTGTGTGTGTGTGTGTGTGTGTGTGTGTGTGTGTGTGTGTGTGTGTGTGTGTGTAAGCCTGTAATAGCAATTAATGGCAAAAAAGATTGAAATTTTATAAGTTAAAAACTGATGTCACTAAGAATTCAATATAAATTATTTACAGGATATATACACATGTGAATGAATCATATATACATGATGGTATAAATATATTTTTCAAACTTCAAATGAATATATTAAAATATACAGTAAGTGTTGAAGTGAAATGCTATGGTAGTAATTCTGACATGGTAGTAATGACAAATCAGCCTCTAACTTTTTTGCTGCAATGAGTTGTCCCTTGGGGCCTCTATGGGTTAACTATTGATGTCCAAGTATTGCCACAGTGTCAGAAACCACAAAATGTGAAACTGAAATAGATTTTTTTTTCATTTATTACAAGAGCCTATGGGTGTCACTGCCCATTCCTTCAATGAGGTAGGAAATAGGTAATTAATTTTAGAAGCCAATTGTCTCAAATTGTGTCTTTAAATTCCATGTGCTCTAAACTGACTTTTATGGATGAATAGTTGTATTATTATAGCTAGGATCATGTCATAAACTATGCCCTACTGTGGTATACCTCCAATGTTTTGTTTCCTTTGTGATGTTTTATCATCGAAGACAAAATTGCCAATTGGCTTTACAGTATGAATGTATCCTCTGCAGGATGAAATTTCAGGGTTGCTGGGAAATGTCTTAAAATGAGAACATCATGTTTTGATGGAATTATTTAAATTGAAATGAATCTAATCTAGTAAAACCTTTTTTTTTTTTTTTTTTTGGTTTATGGAAAAAGTTTTTTTTTTCTTAAAGTAAATCTCAGCTCAAGTAAAGTGAAATTTTTAGTGAGCTGGACCCAGACAGAAGAGCGACTGTCTCAGGAAGAGGTACTTATTCTGAGAGCAGTGTGTCAACTTCAAGAGGATATTGTTAAGACTCAAAACCTCAAAATTAGCTTTCTGAGTGCAGATTGTTGCCTAGCTTTCTATAACATAACATCTGTGCATTAGGAAAAACAAAATATGTTGGGAACTGCAAAGGCTCACAGAGTTTGTTCGGTATCTATGCTAAACTGTTAGCCTACCTCAGTTTAATGGATTCTGGCAGAAGATACAAGACCCTAAGTTTTGGGAAAAATAATTTGTTACTCGTAGGAATAAATAGCACGTGGAATGTTAACATTTGTCAATGTAAGTTTTCTGATACCCACTCCCATAAGATGTCTTCACAAAGATCAGATAACAGAGGTCAGACGACACCCACACATACAATTTGTCTACATAGGTCATAGCAACCTAGATGCTAGAAAGCATGAATCTTCTGTAATTAGCAGTGTGTCTCCTTGGCTCTGCTTCTGGAGGGAAGTACTATATTGTCTTGTACAACTAGGAACTATAACTGTATTCCTATAAGATGGTCCAGGATTGCGAGTATGATTCATTGCTTGAAAAATATGCAGAAAAGCAAGGTATCCACGGAGAACTGCATCCTACTCAAGTGATGATGACATGACACAGGGTGAAAAAACAGCAATGCTTATTGGTCACCATTTTCTCTGTGTTTTTTGAAATGATAAAATATATTCTTTCCTTCGCAAGTCTCTGATGGGGTTGAAGACAAGATAGTTTAGTTTTACAAGTAAGCTTAGTTGTTTAGGGGATAAGATATTTTTAGGTGTAGGTAGATGTTTTTAAGTCGATAGAGATGAGATATGATAAATATTGATTTACATTCAGAATTTTAGACTCACCAAGATAGGAAAGATGTTTTCTCCATGGTTGCCAAATACAAATGGGCAAAACACTATGAATGTAACATTAATATAATTCATGACTGTTTCACAGTTCTTCTTGTTGCATGTAGTTTATTGTATATATGTGTAATAATATAAATGCATATGTAAAAGTAAAATAAAGAAATACTTTCATTGAATTTCAGAAACTCCTCGATTTCTTTCTTTATTTCTTCTCTAACCCAGGTGTCATTTAGCAGAGAGTTGTTTAGTTTCCACGTACGTGTAGGCTTTTTGTTATTTCTGTTGTTGTTGAATTGCAGCCTAAGAGCATGGTGATCTGATAGGATACAAGGTATTATTTCAATCCTCTTGTATCTATTGAGGCTTGCTTTGTGACCTACGATGTGATCAATTTTGGAGAAGGTTCCATGGGGTGCAGAGAAGAAGGTATATTCTTTCTTGTTTGGGTGAAAGGTTCTATAGATATCTGTTAGATCCATTTGACCCATGGCTTTGGTTAATGATGTTATTTCTCGGCTTAGTTTCTGTTTCAATGACTTATCCTTCAGTGAGAGTGGGTGTTGAAGTCTCCCATTATTATTGTGTGGGGATCGATGTGTGGTTTAAGCTTTTTTAGGAGATCTTTTACAAATGTGGGTGCCCTTGTATTGGGAGCATAGATGTTCAGATTGTGATGTCTTCTTGGTTGACTTTACCTTTGATGAGTAAGAAGTGTCAAACTAAGGCACCAGCCAAGGACAATACAAGAGGTAAACTTTAAACCCCTTCCCAGATCTAGCCAATGGTCAGAATATTCTCCACAGTTGAGTGGAGAGTGTGATATGACTTTCTCATGTACTCTGGTGCCTCACATTTGATCATGTCCCCTGGAGGGGGAGACCTGGTGGCACTCAGAGGAAGGACAGCAGGTTGCCAAGAAGAGACTTGATACCCTATGAGAATATACAGGGGGAGGTAATCCCCCTCAGACACATTCATAGGGGAGGGGAATAATGGGAAAATGGGGGGGGAGGGAGGAATGGGAGGATACAAGGGAGGGGATAAACATTGAGATGTAACAAGAATAAATTAATAAAAAAAAGAAATATATTTAAATGTTAAAAAAAATTCAGGGATACCATTCACCCTAGTCAGAATGGCTATAATCAATCGATCAGACAACAAATGTTGGAGCACAAGTGGGGAAAGAGGAACCCTTATTCCCTGCTGGTGGCAGTGAAAATCAATCCAGCCATTATTCAAATCAGTTTATGTTACCCTAGTCCTGAGGGCAAGGGAATGGAACCAGCCTAGATGTCTACCAGCACATGAATGGATAATGAGATTGTGGTACACATACACAAGAGAGTATTACTGAGCTGTAAAGAAAATGAAATTAGTAAGAATATTGATGGACCCAGAAAGACTAGTATTAAGCAAGGTGATCCAAACTAAGAAAAAAGTGTTCTTCCTAACATGTGGGCCTTGGCCTAGAATCTATTCACGTACATAAATAGGTCTCAGTGTGAGTAAGTCCAAACATATACGGGATCAGGAGGGTAATAATATGTGATGAGGAAGGATGGAGTATAGGAAAAAAATGACACATTAAAGTGGATACAACTCTAATTTTTCTAGTTTTAACAATATGTTTTTTCTCTGATATATAATTTCAAATTTCTGTGTACTGAAGCAGAAGTAACTATATTTGCATTCCAAAAAACAACATGTGCTATTGATTTACAAATATTCTTTTCAACTCCACTTATGGCCAACTAAGAAATCTAGTGTTCTGAAGGGCCAAAGATGCACAGTCATAACAAGGTTCTATATACCACCATTCTTTGTGTGTAACAGCAAACTTGTTCATCAAATGTGATAGCTTGTGAGAGTCTTTCAGGATTGTACCTGTTGACATTTCTTAATAAAGGGATGGGGTTAGGAGGACCATTGGAATTCAAGATACTTCTGCCTCCATCTTCCAGTCATGTGTTTATAATTATTCTTTATGACAAGTGGCATCATAGTTTGTGGTGGAGGTAGAATATGTGCATGTGGAAGGTTAACAAAGAGGGAACTCTTTTTAAGCACCTGTAGATATTTGTCATCTACACTGTAGTAAGACTTTTTTGGTGTATAGAAGCTTTGGAGTTACTCAAGACTATAAGAAATCCTTCACCTGTGCTCATAAGCAAGCCCAACACTCATTGGTTTTCCAAGTTGCTTTTTGATAGAATCATGTTTTGATTTGTCTGTGGTCTGTAATGCGGTTGTGGACACATGTGTATATCCCCCAGGAATAGTGTTAATTCAACACAAGTCATGATGGGTCATAATCCAAGCTCACTGCCAGAGCCCCTGCTCTTGACCACTGTCTACGCTTAAAACATTATGTTTACTCCAGGCCAAATGAAACCTTTTTTTTAAAAATTAATTTATTCTTGTTACATCTCAATGTTTATCCCATCCCTTGTATCCTCCCATTCTTCCCTCCCTCCCATTTTTCCTTTAATCTCCTCCCCTATGACTGTTCCTGAGGGGGATTACCTCCCCCTGTATATGCTCATAGGGTATCAAGTCTCTTCTTGGCAACCTGCTGTCCTTCCTCTGAGTGCCACCGGGTCTCCCCCTCCAGGGGACATGGTAAAATGTGAGGCACCAGAGTACATGAGAAAGTCATATCCCACTCTCCACTCAACTGTGGAGACTGTTCTGACCATTGGCTAGACCTGGGTAGGGGCTTAAAGTTTACTGCCTGTATTGTCCTTGGCTGGTGCCTTAGTTTGAGCGGGACCCCTGGGCCCAAATCTGCCTATCATAATGTTCTATTTATAGGTTTCTAGGACCCTCTGGATCCTTCTACTTTGCTAGTCTCCCATGCTTCTCTCATTTAGAGTCCAAATAGGATGTCCTCCTCTCTGTCTCAGTTTCCTGATAAGTGAAGGCTTTCGTGGGACATGCCCCTTGGGCTAGTATCATTGATTCCTTGTCATAGTAGGTGGTGGCCCCACTATACTGGATACAAAGCCAGTGTGTTAGGAAATATACATGATATCTATTTTCTCTAGCATTTTACTGTAGAAAAGATGCCATTAGTATAAACCAGTTTTCCATATTGTTGCTATGTCCTGGTTTTGGTCCTCTTCATTCTGAGGTGGACTTGCTGCTCTGTTCTATGTAGTTTCATCCTCAGACTTTCTTTTTGCTCTATTTGCTCAATTCTCAATCAGTGCTTTGCCCCTATGAAAAGTTCTAGATGCATTTACTGTATGGTACATTTCAGGTGGTAACACGTAGGATCGCTATGTTTATATTTACTTAACTCAGCATTTTCATGCTTTACTACTTCCTTGCTCTACTCCTGCCTGCATCTATCTCAACTTACTTTTTAAAGTTCTCCTTAAATACCATGCTGCTGTATTTTTTCATGACTGGACAGTCTGTTGCCTTCATTTGAAGTGGTCTGGCTTTAAGTGAGATTCCATTCCTCATGCTCTGCATAACTGCTTCCACTGGGAAGGCTTCAAAAAGTGGTTCATGCCATCTTCTCATTGGCTCTGTAAGTGCACCTTCTATATTAACCTTTCACAGAGTTTTGATGGCTGTGAAGTCATAGATAAGCTCAAGTGGCTATTAAAAGTTATAGATAATCTAAAAACTATATAAAATCATATAAACTAATGCACATATACAATCTAGGAGTTTGGAACTCATTTTTTTTTTGAGGTTCGGAATCCCTAATATCCATAGAATTAGACATCTTTTTTTTTCTTAATATAGGATCTGATTGTATCCTACAATGTGCCGAAAGCTTCTTGGACTAAGGACCTGTGTTATGCATGTTTTAATCCTTGAGCCTGGGTGTATATATACAGTATGAAGATGTTTTTTATAGTTATACTGAATTACAATGAAAAGAAATGGTGGTTAATACACATAGACATTTGCTCAGGGAGATTCCTGTTCTACATTTAACCCATGGTATCATTAAACAATTTTAAAATAATATTATTTAACAATCATTAAAGATGATAGGTTTCAGTTGGGCTTGGTAGTAAGTGCCTTTGCTCTCAAGACACAAGAAGTAGAGGCAGGCAGATCTCTAGATTCAAGGCAAGCTTCGTCTACAGAGTAAGTTCTAAGACATTCAGTGCTACACACAGAAAACCTGTCTTGGAAACCCAAAGGAGAGAGAGGAGGAGGAGAAGGAGGACAGAGAGAGAGAGAGAGAGAGAGAGAGAGAGAGAGAGAGAGAGAGAGAGAGAGAGAGATTGATTTTTTTTTTTTTTTGTGGCCTGCAATATTTTTTTTATTAATTTATTCTTGTTACATCTCAATGTTTATCCCATCCCTTGTATCCTCCCATTCCTCCCCCCCCCATTTTCCCATTATTCCCCTCCCCTATGACTGTTCCTGAGGGGGATTACCTCCCCCTATATATTCTCATAGGGTATCAAGTCTCTTCTTGGCTACCTGCTGTCCTTCCTCTGAGTGCCACCAGGTCTCCCCCTCCAGGGGACATGGTCAAATGTGAGGCACCATAGTACGTGAGAAATTCTTTCAAGCGGAATAATACTGCATGTTTGTAGAGTTTCTTTACGTGTTCATCTGTTGATAAACATTTCAACTGGTTCTACTCTTTAAGTGCTGTAAATCATATACTGAAAATAGTGTGTGTGTGTGTGTGTGTGTGTGTGTGTGTGTGTGTGTGTGTGTGTGCGTGTGTCTTTGTGGTAAGAATAATTTCAGTCCCTTGAATATGTGCCAAGTAGTGCTAAAACTGGGTCAAATAATAGTTCTACTTTTAATGTCTAAAGGAACTTCCACATTAATTCTGTAGCAGCAACACTAGCACAGAGTCTCAATGCCACGAATATGGGTCCCTCACTCTCAACATCTTCACCAGAATTTGTTACATTTTCTTTCTTCATGCTAGTTTTTATCCTAATCGGGGTTACTGGGAGGAGGAAAGGATCAAGAAGTGCTAAAGGAACATGAGAAAGGGGAGCAGGAGTAAGAAAGTTATACATACAAATGGCATAATAAAACACATAGCTTTGTGTATTTCCATCCAGAAAACGGATAGTAGCTATATTAATCTCTTTTTATAAAAAAGAAAAAACAGCAAATATGTAGAAGATTTCAGATTTGAAGTTAAAAATGCAATTAAAATTTCTATTCATAGTTGATGTAATTATATTTGACATATCTAATCATGCCATTTGTTCAACAATGCATTTTGTCATCAAAAATAATAAAAGTTACTAATTAAACTATTGCATTTGTACTATTCTAATTAATTGTTGAGATTCCAGTATCTGAGATAGTTTCAAGGTGATGCATAGATAGATGTTCCCTATGTTAAGACTTTTATCTTTTTTATCATAAAAGTAATATTCATTCAGTAGGGTCTGTATTTAAGTTTTGATCTTTTCTTTAGACTAATAATATGTCATATAATGCTCTCACCACACTAAACAGAGGTACAAGCTGTGGAAAGTAGTCAGTCACAGAACAATTAGGGAGTCAATATGCTCCACAATAGCCAGTGTCTTGCTTACGTAGTTGGTAATATTAAATTCATGTTGATAATGTTTTGACTTATATTGGATATATTGTAATGTAATCTCATGGTTCTGTTGAGGAGTGTCTATGAAAATACAAAAATATTTTGAAAGAACAGCATACTATTTACAAAAACAGTTGTCTAGAAAATATTTCATTGTCATGTTTAAACAATAGTACTCAAAAAATCTCCTTTCTTATTCAATTATATATTAACAGACTGAGAATTTAAAATGTTATTGATTGAAGTTAGAATCACGTATTAACTGTCATGTTTTCTCTACACCATCTGTTGTTGGGAAAATTTCATGGGCATATAGTATATAAAATTTGTAGAAATCATGCTTTCATAGCAGCTCATATTCAGGCAATTGCAGGTGTTTATATGTCAACACAAAAAGGGAATAAAATAGATTTATTGGCTAAGGATTTGAAGCTGAATCTTTTCCTCAATAATAGGATTCCTGGAGCACTTATACCACCATGAATCCTAGCTGGGAATGCTACCTGTTTTGTGTGTGATTCAATTATTTGCAAAATGCTGAATGTTATTTGTTACAGATTGCAACTTTCTTTGACTTTTTCTTGCCTTGACTGGCAAAGTAAATTAGAAACAAACATGTTAATGAATTTATTGAGGAATGGAGGAAAAAAATAAATACTGGAGAGCCAGGCATATGTGGTGCAAAACTAAAGGTCTTAAAGCCCAAGATAACTTTATTTTTCTGTCTCTCTCACATTGTTACTGCCTGTCTGCCTCTGGCTCACTTGTTCTTGCTAACTTTTCTTTGTCTGTATCTGCTTCTTGTTACCCTTACTTTTCTGTGTCTGTTTCTTGCTTTCTCTTTTTCTTGGTCCAACCCCAGTATTTTATTTAAAGTGAAGTTCATTTCTTTCATTATAGATTATATCGTGATTACTTTAATCTTTTACCATCAATAGACATTTAAAAATCAACAAAGCAAGAAAACATTCTAACAAAAAAATACAAACAGTTCTGTATAATCTACAATAAAGCATACAGCAAAAACAAAACAAAAACAAACAAACAAACAAACAAAAAAAACAACAAATTTCCAAGCAGTGATCAGCATAACCTGACTATTATTTCTTAAACAATACTCTGTAAAGTTTAATCATAAATTTCCCCTGGCTAAAGCCATTGTGTTTCCATGATTGTCATATAAATATTGCTTGAACTAAATGTTCTTAAATAAAGGGAAAACTTGACTTATTCCCAACCCCAAACCAACAGTTTTGTTATCTAAGCCTAGACTAATTGCCAAGGGGTCCTCTATTATAAAATATCTGTAAATCATGGTTTTCCAAGTCCATCTTCAATTGCTCTCCACCTAATAATATCTAGCCAGGTACTGTTATGTCAAGGTCCTAACTTTCTTTCATGCAGTTTCTGTTGGGGCGCTTACAGTCAGAGCAAAAAACTGTATCATTGTCTCACACCTTTGGCCAGATATGTTCCTTCATCATTCTCTGTGGGAAAAAGATTTCCCTGTGTGAATTTAATTAGTGCTCAGTAAAAGTGAGAAATATAGAGAAAGACAGTTTTAGAAGAAAAGCAGATTTCAGTGTAATTTAGAAAAATTACATCTGGACCATACATAGTATTTAAGGACAGTGGTGATTAGCTGCAGATCACCTCAACAGCTGTTCTGAATGTCTAGAGATCATGTTGTACAGTTGGAAGTCTCTGGAACTTTGTCAGGCAAAGCCTCTACAACTTGTCCTTATGTCTGTGACAGTTCTTGTTATTCTTGTTCTTATTGTTTTCCTTATTATAATTAATTTATATGCTAACTTGCATTCTAATAAGTTAAAGAAGGAAAGGATGTGGATTTTGGTGCATGAGAAAATCCGAAAGTTATGTGGAGAGTAGGCAGATAGAAAAATATAATCAGAATATACTGCCTAAAAATCTTCTTACAACAAAAGTAATATAGAGGATCTGACTTCGGTGGGGGGGGGGCAAAATATTGAACATATTTAACTATCAAGAAAATATAAACTAAACTAAGCCTACTTTGACATTCATCTTATGCCAGTCAGAATGGCCAAAAATCAATAAAACGAGGGATATCTCATGATGGCGAGAATGTAGGAAAAGGAACATTTATTTACCGCTAGTGATAGTTCAAATGTGTAGTTATAATAGGAATCAGTGTGGCAGTTTCTTATTGGGTGAGAATAGAAGTTCCTCAAGATCAAACTATATATCAATCTTTGGGCATATAACCAAAAGACTCTACACCCTACTGCAGAGATGTTTGGTCATCAATGCTATTCTATTTATTAGTCAGAAACTGGAACTAATTTAGATACTGTTAGCTTTAACATTCATGGATGTTATTTATACCTATTTAAATTCCATAAATACACATTTTATATTTGCGTTTATATAAATTAATGTTAATTAACACCTATTGCACATCATGTAAATCATCTTGCTTCTTGGTAAGGGACACACCTCTTCTGGCAAAACCTTTTTTTTTTTTTTTCCAAATAATTTTATTGGTACTGAGCTAGATACTCATTTACATTTTGCCATGTCTGCTTTCATATGCAGTGGTAGTGCTGATTAGTTGCAATAGGGCCACATGACTTCCAAAGGACCAAAAATTTTTTTTTATTTTTTATTAAGGACCATTAAGCACTGTCTGCAGTCATCTAATCACATACAGGTAGATTACAAAAAAAAAAAAAAAAAAAAAAAATGATGGCTCAAAATTTGAAGTAATTGTTCAGGGTTTCTTTCTTTTAAAAAGTACTTGCATTAGATACCCTGAAACTGGAGAAACAGATGGTTGTGAGTCTCTCTCTTGGTGCTGTGAACTGAACATGAATCCTCTGGAATAACAGCCAATGCTCTTAATCACTGAGCTACTTCTCCGTCACTCAGGGTTTCTTTTTAGTATATTTGCAAACTGACATCCACCAATATTTATATTTTCTATTAGATTTTCTTAATTTTTCTTTTTCAAATGCATATGGACTTCATTTATGTAACAATAAACTAGGTACAGTAAGAGCAGTTATGAAACAATCAGGAAATCCTTATGTGAAAGTTACATTCAAAATGTTTAGTTCATTTCTACTTGACTACCTTGAAGAAAATACTATCTATCTTATAAAAGAATCAAAATTTTGTACCTGAATTGTTCTCTACCATGTCTCGTATGCATCAAACCAAAAACATCTTTCTAGACCTTAGAATATTTTCTTAAATCTTAAACAACTTAAGCTTAACTATGAATCTATGACTCTCTAGTCTTCAACCACATCAGAGACTTGAGAAGGAATACAATTATTACTCAAGTAGGAAGTACAGGCAAGCAGCTTCTAAAACTAAGAAATGACACAGACAGTTATTGCTGGGCCAGTCACCCAATATCTCTCTATAATGTAGGAGCATCATCTTCAGCCTTCTGTCCCAGTATATCTGGCAGACTTAATTGTGAAGCAGGAAATATGAAGGACTTGCTTACCCTATCATGGCAAAACTTGGCAGTCAAGTCAGCAAAGAGTCTTGCACTTATAAGGCTGTCCTTAAAAAGACTGTAATATATGATGGTGACAATATGGATCTAACTAGCCCAAGGGGCAGGTCCTATGAAAGTCTGCACCTACCAGGAAAGTGGGATAGAGGTGAGAACATCCTATGGAGACTCTAGGTGAGAAAAATATAGGGGATAGGGAAGTAGGTGGATTCAGAGGGTCCTAGAAACCTACGAGAGGAATATTATGATGGGTGGATCTGAGCCCAGGGGTTCTGCTTGATCTAAGGCACCAACCAAGGACAAAACGTGCAGTCATCATCAAACCCCTACCCAGATCTAGCCAAGGGACAGAACATTCTCCACAGTTAAGTGGAGACTGAGGACTGACTTTCACAGGACCTCTGGTGCCCCATATTTGGCCATGTCCCTTTGTTGGGGAGGCCCAATGGCACTCGGAGGAAGGATAGTGGACTACCAAGAAGAGACTTGATACCCTAGCACCATATTCAGGGGGAGGAGGTCCCCCTCAGTCACAATCATAGGGAAGGGGGATTGGGGTAAAAGTGGGAGGGAGGGAGGAATGGGAGGATGCATGTTATGGGATAGAAAATGAGATGTAATATGAATTATTTTATTTTTCAATAAAATGTGTTAAAAAACAAATAAACAAGGAAACAAACCCAAACAACTCAATAAATAAATAGATAGATAGATAGATAGATAGATAGATAAATAAATAAATAAATAAATAAAAAGAAAACATGGGTCTATATCCGTGAGCCAAGCAAGATACAACACAGCATAGGAATAAGCCTCACAGTGGAGGAGCTCAGGGGAGAAATTGTCGTATTTACCTGTACTAACATATTATGGGGATTTCCCAAAGGATGTAGACTATTGGGAACTTTGCCCTCCACACATTAATTCAACCAAAGTAAGATGAAATGCACTTTAAAATAACTGAGGAACTTTATCATTAAAAAAAGAAATGAACCTCAACAAAAACCATGAGTAACATTTAACATTTGGTTGCTACCATCTTAATCCATGGTGTAAACTGAGACATGGAAGGTTGTGTACCTGGCTACATTTGATGCTGGATGTTCAAAAGTATGCCCAGCTTATAAACTCCAGTCCCACATCGATTTATATAAAATGTATCCAGCAGATACAATTAGTTTGGAAAAGATTTGAGTGGAAGAAAAGCAGTGTGGAGATCTCTCATAAAGTAGCTTTAAGTGTAGTCCATTTTATTCTGACAATTCCTATGGTTTGTAACCCTTCACATTTGTGACACCTCAGTACACTATAAAAATCAATAAAAGAAATATGGACATCTGAAAATATATATACATATGCTTGGAACATAAACTCATATTCTACCTGAAATCACTCAGCTCAATGAGCTTCAGTAGCTTTCTTCTCTCTTGACTTATTTACAGAGTCTCTTGAGGAATGAGTTGGATGCTGGATTCTCACTCATGCTCCATGATTCTGAGGATTTGTAAGCCAGCATCTTCATTTTAATTATCATCTGAATAAATTCTTAGTTGTATATGGTAATTAAATTTTGTCAAATGCTTTTGAAAGATAGTTATCAAACTTTTAAAAAGATAATTCGTGCTAAAATGCCTTGTTTTTTTTTTTTTATAGAAACACCCAATAAAGTGTTTCCTTAGCTAATGGATAGGATGTTGGCTGACTGTGAAACCTGTCATATGTTATGAAACAAATCATTGTACATGTAATATGAAATTGTATGGGCTGAACAACATGGCTCCGAAATGTGTGTATTGAAAACACAGTAGATGGGTTTCATATTTTATTATATTTTTTCAAATACATTATGTTCTCTGTGTTGAAGACTAATCTAAAATCACCCTAAATAATTAGGAGATTTAAAAATTGTGCATGTGTCATAAATCACAGAATATATCAGCACTGTAAACTGTGATAGCCATAAAGAATCAAAATGTTTAATCCCTTATGACTGACTGCTCATTGAAATTTTGATTTGTCCTTGTCATAAAATAAGAAAAATTTCCATGAGTGTATTCGAAGATAATATTTGTGATATTTTAAATTATTATGTAAGCAGAAGTGCTCCATCAAATATACGAGGAAGTCAGAGTTTGCAATAGACTTGGCAAATAGATTCGGTAAATGTCGTAACAGTGTATACCAAAACTAATAGCTGAATACATGCAGTTCCCGACATGAGCTATGATAAACTTTTCAAATAACCCCAGATATTTCTGTTTTGATTATAGGCAAATAATTTACAATTTAAGCAAAGTTAGCATGTATTAATGTGAGTAAAAATTCTCGGCATGGGTGAATTTGGGCTTATTGATGTTAATAGGAATATGCCCATCCTTTCCTCATTGCTCTTCTTATAGCTAGATGTAATATACACAGTGATCAATTTTTTCATATATGTTCAATTATTTTCCATCTGTTCTTTCACATTTTGCCTAAGTGCAATTATTTTTATTTTTAATTTTAGTAACTTCATTTTAAGAGAAGTTTTAGCTTGGAGAATATTTCACACACAACGTTAAAAATAACGTTGGAAAAGTTATTATTTTTTCTATTAGAGATTATGATAATGTGGTTTTATTATTGTAAAAACATTATTATATGCTTTCCATTTTAGGAGCCATTCATTATACAACTATTATTGCCAATCCACAGCTACTACTGATGTTCAAATAATGTGGATAGGTTAAAAGCAAAAAAATGAATACAGAGATCTCATGGAAAACTTCAGGTCCTTTGGTTTCTGGCAACTGTAAACAGGTATCTGTAATGCAGCCCCCTGATGAAGTGGTGATTTGGGACCTCATGTTATTGGGACTTGAATATGCATGTTACAAACCAGCAAATACTATGACTCTCTGGGGCACACGTGCACTTTGAATTTTTACAACACTCTGCCTTTCAACTCAAAGGCATCTCCAAGTCTTACAGCTAATGAGGATATAGGTACTCCCAGCTGGGTCTGCAGATGTCTGAAATTAGGACAGGCATCCTGAAGTAAGCTTTCTCTGCATTCTTCCTGGTGTTGGTGACACAGAATCTGCAGCCCTCGGGGAGCTCCAAAAGGGGCGTCTGGTTCAATTCTGATGTGGGTTCAAAATCAGGATCATCAGAGGTCCTGGAATAAACCCCTATACTGAAAGGGGTAATAATGCTGCAGGATTCTTGTAAGAATTGTGCTTCTTAGTAGATCTGACTCACACTGCAAAGACATACTTGAATGTGCCAGGTGCTGAATGGAACACAGTGAGTCAGCCGTCCTTATGTGGCCTCTATTTCTTATCCTGTGCTCTATTTTCTCTCTGTGTCCCTTTCTGTCTCTCTCTCACTCTGTGTCTCTCTCTGTGTCTGTCTGTCTGTCTGTCTGTCTGCCTCTCTCTGTCTCCTTGTCTCTCTGTCTCTGTCCTTTTCCTCCGTCCCTCTGTCCCTCCCTTGAATTCTCCCTTCAACCTTGTCTTTTCCCTTCTCATCTCTTCATTTCCTTCCCATGTTACTGTCCTGAAAAAGTGTCCTCCAAGCTTAGTGGCTAACAAGTGTGGGGATTCTTTTTTTTTTTTCTTAATCTTTTTTTTTTGTTTTGTTTTTATTAATTTATTCTTGTTACATCTCAAAGTTTATCCCATCCCTTGTATCCTCCCATTCCCCCGCTCCCCATTCTCCCATTATTCCCCTCCCCTATGACTGTTCCTGAGGGGGATTACCTCCCCCTATATATTCTCATAAGGTATCAAGTCTCTTCTTGGCAACCTGCTGTCCTTCCTCTGAGTGCCACCAGGTCTCCCCCTCCAGGGGACATGGTCAAATGTGGGGATTCTTATCATGCTGAAAGTTATGGAAGAATTTGTAAGTGAAAGCTGCCGTGGGAAAAAAAAAGGTCAGACTGAACCTTCTGCAAGGCAGATCAACTGATGAGAACGTCATGATTATGGGGGGTTTGAAATGTTGCTAGGCCCAGAACCTAATTATTTTGGTCCATCAGAGCCATTTTAATAACCATGTATTATCCCACTATGGCCTTGACCTAACAACTTTATTATAATTGGGTAAATTGTTTGATTTGTACAAAGTACTAATTATTCATTGGAGTGTGTTAATTTAGCAGACAGCTATCTTCTACTAACTCAAAAGCTAAGAATTCATTAGCACTAGTTGGAGGTTGTGACCCATCTCTATTTTTTTCCCTACATATTTGAAAAGTGTCTTGATTAGTGACATTTTTGTCCTCCTACTATAAAAACCTCATGAAACTACTTCCATGTTGGAACCTGGACTTTGGGGTCTTATGAATATGTGATTTAAGACCATGGTAATTCATATTTGTCCAGAAAAAGTTATCTAGTTCTTATAAACTATGAGGTGAGAGTTGTGTTTTCATATCATCAAACTACGGCTTGAAATGACTTAATTGTTTAGTTATGCATTGCAGTTTTGAGATGATTCCAGTAGATATTAACATGGAGTATATCATTGCTTTATACCATCCTATAACTTGCTAGATTAGTTTCCACAATGTCTAAATTGAAATATTAATTTTAACCCCAAATATTACCAAACAAAATTTAAGATCCCAAATATTAAAAGACAAATAAAGTCAGTGTTTTCCAGTCTGTGGAAACAGGGAGAGCTGTAGCTAGCAAACAAGGTTGCAGCTCGCCATCCTAGCCCTGCATCAAACATCACATAACCTTAGTCCTGAAGGTAAGGGACCCAGGAAGCCAAACAGTAATCCCTGAGTCACAGAGATACAGACACAGTCACTTGCCATTGTCTCTAGAAACTTGATGTGTTCCTTTACTCATTCTATTGACTTTAATGTTTGTTTTCGCGCCAGGACCAATGCTGCACTTACTATTATATCTCTACTGTATTGAAATCATGTATGGTGATCAGTAGTTTTCTTGAAGGGTTTGGGTATGGATTACTTTGGACATTATTAAGAGCATTTTGTGCTTCTATATTACTTTTAAGATTTTTTAACCTAGTTATTTCACTGAGTATTTAATTGGGACTACAATGAATCTGTAGATTCTTTTTAGTAGGAAGGTCATTGTCTCCATATTATTCTTAACAATTCATGAGCACAAGAGATTTTTCCATCTTTTTTTTTTTTTTTTTTTTTTTTTTTTTTTTTTTTTTTACTTCTTTAATTTCTTTCTTCAATACTTTAATGTTTTCTTTGTGGAGATCTGTCACATCATTGATTGAGATTATTTCAAGGTACATTTTTGTGAGGCTATTTTTCAAGGAATTTTCCTTCTGGTTTGTTACTGAGCATGTTTGTCATTCAAGATACTGATTTTGTATCTTGACGCTTAGCAGAACAATGTTTTTATTCTCTATAGACAGAGGAGTTGAAATACACTTGAATAAAAACTGTATAAATATGATAGTTATTAGGTGGCAGGGAAATACATAATGTTATTCAGACATGGTAGAACAGGTAACTCAATGAAGATCAGGTCTCAAAAAGTCCTGAAAATGCTTGGCGTGGCAATGTTTGAAGTGGTGTATACATACATACTATGTACATATGAAAGAACTAAGCTGCCAGGTGAATAATTACATGTGAGATATCATTAACTCCAAACCAAGTTGGTTCTCAGTCTAGAATATCTGCTATGCTTGTCTGCCTCACAGTTGAGGACTAAAAAAGACAGTCATCTTTCAGTTCACTGTGGGAAGTGGTGCATGGTTTGTGCAAATTCCTTAAAGAAGTGGGACAGGATTTGTACACAAAGTATGCTGGTCTTTATATAAACAATGCTTATATTATGTGGTTTAGTGAATAATAATAAGAAAAGACAAGATGGTCTGTAAATGTTTATTATAAAACCAATCATTGCAAAGATCACAGTTCTGATGCAGGTGGTTGGTTTTGTAGGCATAGATCTCCATGGGTATGACACTAATAGTGGGTGATTTTTCTTAGGAGAGTAATGGAAGTTGTATCTTTCCTATAACCCACTAAGGAAAGACTTGGGAATCTGAATTACTCTCCTTAGAGTGAGGCAGTGAGCATAGATTTTATGAAGAATTTCCACCTGGAGCTTGCTGGAGGGGAAATTAAAGGAAATAGGGGATGCTACAAAAAATTTTACTCAAGCTTAGACTTTTATTTTATTTGGACAAGAATTTCAAGTACCACAGATAAAATATTGACTATTCTGACTTTTTAATAAACTTTCTCCACGTATCTATCCATCTGGCAGCACTAGTCAGCCTGGAAGGAGACACAGGAGACTACAGCATGGGCAAGATGGAAACAAGTGAGCTAGAAGGAGTAGGAAAAAATACAAATATCTCCCACCTCGCCATCCCCACCCACACAGCCAAATGAACTTCCTCTGAGTCCTGGCTTGTCTTGAAGAGAAATACACAATGTGATACCACTCCATGCATATTTTTCAAGATTCCAGGGAGAAGCAGTGAGGGAATTCAGAACATGTCTGTGAAATAACTTGGAGCAGAAGCAGGCACAGACTTTGAAGAGTGATCACGAAAACCAACTGTTCTACTGTGCTGCACGACCAGGGCTGAGGATTCAGGTTGGCAGTCATATATTGAGGTGTCAATCACCAGTACAATGTGACTCTGACAAGTCATCAATAGGCTCTAAGTGAACAGTAAAACAACCAGGAGGGACAACATCTTCTCTGAAACAGGGATGGTGGCCTACCTCAAGCATATCAAGGGAACTAGGGCTGATACCTTGCCCAAACTCCAGATAATCAAAATCAATCAAGACAAGCCTCTATTCAAGCAAAATGACTCGTGTCTATGTTATAGGTGGGCCATAAGATTGTAATGTCATGGACAAAATAAAAAGAAGTTTATGGGGTTTTAATTTAAAGCTAATTGCATTTATGTATGGAAATGAAGTCAAAGAAATAAGCTGAAATGTTATGAAGCTTGCTATTGTGAGAAATAATTATACCTTCAGCTTGAAGGGTTTCTGTATTTATCTTTGCTGTGTTCCGACTAAGCATGCATATTCATTACATTTACTTTTGTTGTAAGAAGAAATATCTGTAGTTAATGCAGCTTGGCTCAAAGGACATTCCTTCTTAGGCTGTCCTGCCTCTGGAGGTGGAAGCCACATCTCACCGGGGCTCAGTTCATCATTTATCAGACAGAAAAGCTGGCAAGAAACAGAAAGCCATGTTGTATGTCATAATGAAGGGCGACATGTACAGGATCACCTACAGTCAGAGCCTATACCAGGGCAGAGTGGAAGATGACTACCCCAGCACCCAGTCAATCTTCATCCAGGAACACGTAGAGAAGTATGAAAAGAAATTAGTTCTATAAGAATTTTTCAAGCCAAGTTCTCTCTCAGCTAAACCTTACATTGTGATAAATTTTAGTAGCACACCACAACACTTTGAAAATATAACTAAAGAGAGAAAAATCAAAATCACAACCTGTGGTAATTTATACTCCAAGACGTCTGTTCTTTCTTCTATAAGATCTGTTCAGCATCGCTCTTCACTGTGCTCAAAGTCACCATTTGGTTTTAATCTTCCTGAAAACACTGCAAACGCACTTCACTATCTTCCTGTCACTTGCAATTATTATTTTTCTCTTTCTTACAAGAATTTTAATTTTATCTACTCCAGTATTATTAATTTTTACATCAATTCTCTACATGTTGGATCTCTGAAAAGGTTTTTTTTTTTTCTTTCTGTCTTCTTTTAGCATTTTGCATCTATTTAGCTTTCTCATTTCCACACCAATCCCAGCTGATTTTCACACACTGTCTTATATGTTCATTTCAAGTTATCTTCTCCTGGTGGTGCAAGTTTGTTTTTTGGTTTTTTGTTTTTGTTTTTGTTTTTTGTTTTTTAATTTTTTGACTTTACATCCGAATTGTAACCTCATGTCTTCCCTCAACCCCGCATTCCCTCCCCTAGCCCTCAGAAGGGGGAGCCCTCCTCCCCTAACATCTGACCTCAGCTTATCATGTCTCATCTGGACTACCTGCCTGTATTCTTTTCCTCTGTGGCCTGGCAAGGCAGCCTCACCAGGGGGAAATGATCGATGTGTGGGGAACAGAGGCCATGACAGAAGTAACCCCTATTCCCCATATTATGGGACCCACAAGGAGACTGAGCTGCCTATCTACTACATCTGAGCAGAGTGTCTAGGTCCACACCATGCATGGTCCTTGGCTGGTGCATCAGTCTCTGCAGCACCCCCTCCTATGCCAGGATTTGTGGGCACCATTGGTGTACTTGTGGAGCTACTAACTCCTCCACGTCCCTCTATTCCCCAGCTCTTCCATAAGACTCTCTGTGCTGACCCTGGAGTTTGGCTGTTAAGTCTTAACATCTGCTTGGATCCCCTGCTGTGTGGAGTCTTTCAGAGACCTCTATGGTAGGCTCCCTTCCTGTTCCTTCTCTTCAGCTGCCTCCAGTGTTTATTCTATTTGCCTTTTTGAGCCATCTCCCTAGGCTCGTCATTATTTTCTAGTTTATTTTTTCTGTGTATTGTAGTATGGTTATCCTGTATTATTTGGCAAATATCCACTTATAAGCCAGTATATACCATGCCTATCTTTCTGTGTCATGGTTGACCTCACTCAGATGATCGTTTCTAATTCCATCCACTTGCCTGCAAATGTCAAGAACACCATGTATTTAATAGCTGAGTAGTATTCTACTGTGTAACTGTACCACATTTCTTAAGCAAGTCTTCAGTGGAGGGACATCTGGGTTGTTTCCAGATCCTGGCTATTACAAATAAAGCTGCTATGAACATAGGTGAGCAAATGTCCTTGTTGTATAGTGGAACATCTTTTGAGTATACAGCCAAGAGTGGTATGGCTGGATCTTGAGGTAGAACTATTGCTAATTTCTGAGAAAGCTCCAAATTGATTTCCAATGTGGTTGTACAAGTTTGCACTCTTACCAGCAATGAAGGTGTGTTCCCCTTTCCCCACATTCTTGCCAGCATGTATTGTCACTTGAGTTTTTGATCTTAGCCATTCAGATAGGTGTAAGATGGAATCTCAAAGTTGTTTTGATTTGCATCTCCCTGATGATCAGGGACTTTGAGCAAATCTTTAAGTGTTTTTTCCATCATTTGAAATTCCTCTGTTGAGAATTCTCTGTTTAGCTTTGAGCCGCATTTTTTAAATTGGATTATTTACTTTGGTGGTGTTTAATTTCTTGAGTTCTTTATATATTTTGGCTGTTAGGCCTCTGTCAGATGTAGGGTTGGTGAAGGCCATTTCCAAGTCTGTATATTCTATTGACTGTGTCCTTTAACTTACAGAAGATTTTAAGTTTCATGAGGTCTCATATATTAATTCCTGATCTTAGAGCCTGAGCTACTTGGGTTCTGTTCAGGAAGCTCTTTCCTGTGCCAGTGAGCTCAAGTCTTTTCCTCACTTTTTCTTCTAACAGATTTAGTCTGTCTGGTTCTATGTTGAGATCTTTAATCCACTTGGACTTTAGCTATGTGCTGGGTGATAAATAAGGGTCTATTTGCATTGTTTTACAAGTAGACATTCAGAAAAAAAAGATGCTATATATTTTTCCATTGTATGGTTTTGGCTTCTTTGTCAAAAATCAAATGTCTATAGGTGTGTGGGTTTATTTCTGGGTCTTTTATTCGATTCCACTGATTAACCTGTCTGTTTCTATGCCAGTGGTGGTTCAAACCTTACAGTATTATTGCTTTTTCTGTTAAAATGTAGAAGCATTATTTTATTCTGAAGTTGTTTAACAATGTAGAAGTACATTTTTCTTTTTAGTACCAAGAAAACCTTCACTGTAGATATTTGTTTTCTATTATGTTTCACAATTATTGTTATATTATTACATTGATTGGGAGGCACTGAACTTGCCTCCATATCCAAATGTGAATTATACAGTGCAGTTCAGTTCCTGTCTGTATTTTGGTTAGAATTCCTTCAGGTGAGAGCTGTTTTGCATATTTTTGTCACTGATTCTGATCAACAACGCTACATTAGATTCTCATCCTACCGCATGGATTACCTTTTACTCCAAAGCTCAGCCAATAGAAATGTATGATAGTGGACCTCTATGGGGCCTATTACTATGAACTCTTAAGAACCTCTAGGATAAGCCTTCTTTTCCAATGAGCAACCACCAGGTTTCCTGATCATTTTGTGTTATTCAAATTCTTCCCATTAACTTTGTGGCCTGATTTCTATGAAGAGAGGTCTCAGGGTTCAGTCATGTCTAAAGGACTCAATATACAGAACCCATATCATAGAGGTTTGCAATCTATTAACATAAATGAGAAAGATATGTTTTCATTGAACCCTATTTCTGTTATATGGGACTTCTTTGAGAATGTTTTAAAATGATATTTTCTCTTTATTCAGTAAATTAAATAGCTACTTGACTCTTTTGCAGAAAATTTGATTTCAACAAATAAACTCCAATTTTAATCAGAGACTTGTACAGAATACTTTCTTTATAATAAATTGAATTTTTTGAACTGCACTGTCTCAGCTTTAACATAAGTGTGCAAAAACAATGTCTATTTTTAAATTAGGTTCAGGAGTTGACACTGTGTTTTGCTGATGATGAATTACAAGATTAGACATTTTAGTGGCTTAATATATATTATAATATACCCCATGTCATTTATCTTCACTTTGTTCTATAACTCTATCAAGGACAAAATATGGGCATCTCCGTATACTTGGCACAAATGTCTTAGTTGTTTAATGATAATTGAATTACTTCCAAGGGAGTTGATATTCTTCATAAACAATTTCTGAGTCATGCTGAAAGCAAACCAAATACTAAAAGATAGGTGAAAGGCTGACAAGAAGTAGGCAAATAAGGTTAGTCTTATTAAGAACAGAGGCAGTGGATCTAAAAAACTAAGTGGCCTGCACACCAGTGTGCTATCCTTCCTTAACATATACATTAGAGGTCAAAAATGCCTATATGCAACAAAAGCCTGTGGTGGAATCTATGTCACCATTTCACACTTGTGTCAATTGTAAAAGTTTACCTGAAAACAAGGGTAGAGGTTTCACAGCAGGGATCACGTCCAGTGTTTCTTCATCCTGGACCTCTTCCCTGTCCTCCCTTACTATGCAGCCCTCCTTTTCAAAACATAAGAAATGAGTATCACTCTATAGAGACTACCTAGAGGTCCTCAGCTCTGTAGCAATGTTCAGTTCTGATGGCTGAGTAGCAAAGAGTTAGGACTTATTCTTAATTAAATTTGAAGAAAAAATATGGTGTGCATCAGTATGAAACAAAGAGATACTTTCTGTGTGTCTCTGTCTCTGTCTCTATGTCTCTCTATGTCTCTGTCTCTGTCTCTGTCTCTCTCTTTTTTTCTCTCTCTTCCTTTCTCTCTGAAGAGACAAAAAATGTGTGGGCATCAACTTGAAACAAGGAAATACTCGCCCTCATCTTCCTTTCTTTCTGAAGAGACATAACCAGAATGGGAACCTGCTGATTTCTTTGCCTGCACATAGATAAAAAGTTAGCCACATTGAAAGTGGATGAGGACAAAAGGAAGTCTATTGTGGCTTCTGTCCCCCAGACACCTAGTATTTTAAACACTGCGTGACTGGTTTTAAAGTGACCAGTATATGTAAATTCACACTCTCCTCAGGCATTATGTTCATTTATATGTTGAGACCACCAGAGTCACTCCATCAAGAACAACTCACTAAAAGACAAGCTAATGTAGATAAGGAAAAGCTTACAAGGTCTCAACCTCACATAAAAATTGCAAGAAACTAAGGAGTGTGGGAGTGGGGGAAATGGTCTCCCCCAGAGAAGAGCACACTTAACTGATTATGCAATACTAAGTGGCCAGCCCTCTAATCGTACACACGGGTAATGTTAGTCATACTGACCACTTTATATTTTTGGATTTGTGAATTTATATACATCTGTGTCCCTGTGCGTTTATATATGCATGTATATGTAACAACAATTAAAGAAAAGTGAATCCCTGAAAGAAAAAGGTTAACATTGTGTTGGTCCATCACTGTAATAGCAGAGGACAGTGTGTCACACTCTGGTCCTCTCAAGTCATTGTCAGGCTGAGGGTTGGGTGTTCTTATGTAGCTTATGGTTGCTCTGGCTTCATATAGGTCCTCTATTCAGGAGAGTAGGGCTCTCTCTGGCATGGCCTCTGTTGCCTGCTTTCTGATTATTTCCCACTGATGAAACTGTATTTCCAAGCCACAGGGGAAGAGGAAGTGTTCAGTCCTGATGTGACTTGTTGAGCTGGAGTGAATGGGTAGGGGATGGCGCCTCTTCTCTGAGGAATATGGGACTGGGATGTGAGGAGGGACTGAGCTACTAACAGGATGGAAAGTGAATAAATAAATAAATAATAAATAGACAAACTAATGTACATGTAAAGAGCTTTAAATCATCTCAGTGTATTCCCTTACAGACTCCTTCCATTGTGAAATATCTGTAAATAGACAATCTACTTACGCAAGTGTTGAGAGGACCAAAGAGAATTGAGTTTTACAGTAACATAATAATGATGATATATAATAGAAATATAAATATGAGATAATGTTATATAAATAGCAGCAACACCGCAGATTATATACAGAATGATTTATCATTCTTTTTCAAGAGAATATAATAAGATAGATGCAAACAATTATCTTAAAAATTGCATCTGAAGTTGAAGGAATAGAGTTGTTATTTCTATAGACATCGTTTCCACTTCTTAACACCTCCACTAGGCACCCACCATAATCTCCCAAACCCCATTCTTTCAGTCTTGCCAGGCTCATCAAACACAGTGCATGGCTACCCCAAATCAGCCAACACACACAGAAAATGCACATTTTACTCTGGAAATACTTCAACATCTACTGAAATGCTTACTGCAGAACAATTTGTTCAACTTTAAATATTTTTTCTTAATAGACTGCAAATTAAAGTATTTTCATGTATACCTATTTGCATATTTACAAAAAATATCACAAACTTTCTGGAACTTGAGCTTCTGGAGAGAAAAGTATGGAAAGTCACATCTGAAAATAATAGAGTCAGCAACAGTCTCAGAAATTAATAGCAAATTTGTAAGTGCTAGGTAGCTATGTAGTGGCAAAGTGCTTCATACCCAATGCATGGGGTCCATACATTGTGTCTTTGTTTATACAAACTTTTTCAAAGATGAGGGAACACTACCATATCTTTTAAGCACCATTAGAGGATTTCTGAAAAATGTGGAAGTAACCTGCAGGAACAGGGAGGGCCTTTGATTCTTGCTGACTACTTATTTCATAACTTTCCTTGTTGCAAATGCTGATTTTAGAGAAATTGTTCTCGCTATAGAAATCTCATTATAAATAAAAAAAAAAGATATTTGAGTTTTACAATTCAGCAATTAAAACTCAATTTTTGAATTGACACATTTGTTAAAATTTACATTTATAATTCTGCAAGCAATATTTACATTCGTTAAAACACATAAGCTATGTTAGTGGATGGCAAAATTTGAAATTCTCTTATGGGTGAAATGAGATCCACACAGAATATGATCCCCAACTAGCAGAACACCTTACACTTAACAAAAAAGCCTTTACCATTCTCTCTCTCTTTTTTTTTTTCTTTCATTTCACTTGAAGATTACATTGTTTTTATCAGGCAACATAGCCTTTAAGTGAAATAAAGAAATGAGTGATTTGATTAATTTAAAAAAAAATGTAGTATTTTAGTTTGGACAGTGTTTACCTAACTATGAAATAGGCCCTCTGTGATTGCAGTTGCAATGAAAATAAAAGTTTGCCTCTGCTGCTTGGTATATTAAGTCTGGCGGAGGAACCAGTTATTCAAGAGGAGGAACTGATTATTGATTTAGAAATTTTTCCTTCTCAACTATTCATGATACTAGCAATGGAAGTTCAGAATCATGTCCCTATACCATGAGGTACCTCTCAAAGACAGCCCATATTACATCATAGTGTGGGCATCCTAACAGAAGACCAGAAAGAGATGCAAATATATCTATCCCCTGTGTCAATGACCTCAAAGCTATAGCTGACACACTTTCTGGGAACCAAACAGGATAGAGATCATATTGGCAGGAAGTCATCTCTTTTCCACAAGTGATAATGGGCTATAGCTTTTAGCTTATAATTTAATAAGGAGATAGTCATTGCTTCAAGAAAGGCACGGATCTCCAGAAGCAGCTGAGCTGTCTTGACACCTCACACATTTATCTAAGAAGCACATTCCTTAGTACAGTTAAATAACTTGCTACAACCAAATGTGGCTGGAATGTTTATAGCTTCGCAGACATCATTTGTCCAATGATTTCTATCCTGTAATTCTTCTCATAAATGTTACTTCTTTATTAAATTTCTGCCAATTTAATATTTTTAAATTTTGTTTCAAATGCTAAATCAGTTTGTTCCTTTTCCTCTGTCCTTGTGGTGAACTACAAAATCAAGTACGTGTCTTCAGCTGTTTGGAGAGTAATATCCCAGAGTTTGTAGAACTCTGTGGCCATCACAGTTGAATTTTTTTTTCCTTTTTGATGTTATGGGATTCATAATTTACTAATGGTCACACTAATCTTTATTTCCTCCTATTCCCATAAACTTTCAAAAGAGACAAAATGGGTCTTTCTGTGACGTGAATCTTTATCAAAGAAAGAGATGTGGCTTTCTTAGTTATTCTTTCATTTATGGGTTGTTTTTATATCTCTGTCCCCAGTGAAGTTTATAACTTTTTTCTTAGCCCATTAAAGTACACTTTCCTTATCCTAGAAACCTACAAGAAGAAAATTATGATAGACAGATTTGGGCCCAGGGGTCCCGCTCAAATTATGGCACCAGCCAAGGACAATACAGGCTGTAAACTTCAAACCCCTACCCAGATCTAGCCAATGGACAGGACATTCTCCACAGTTGAGTGGAAAGTGGGGTATGACTTTCACACAAACTGAGGTGCCCCATATTTGACCACGACCCCTGGATGGGGAGACCTGGTGGCACTCAGAGGAAGGATAGCAGGCTACCAAGAAGAGACTTGATACCCTATGAGCCCCCCTCAGTCAAAGTCATAGGGGAGGGGAGTCAGGGGAAAATGGGAGGGAGGGAGGAATGGGAGGACACAAGGGAGAGGATAACCATTGAGATGAAATATGAATAAATTAATAAAATAAAATTTTAAAAAAGCCTTAGGCAGGCAACCATTCTTTGTGATCAGTCTGTCAGGGGCTTTCACATGCACAGCTCAATGAACTTCTCTGTGTCACTGAAAGATGATGGTGATGATGGTAATAATGCTGATGGTAATGGTGGTGGTGGTGGTTATGACAACAATAATGGCTTTCATCTTTCTTTCCTCTAGGATGTCCATGGGAATATACTTAATCTTCAAAGCTCCATTTTACTAATATTTTCCATTTATTGATTATTTTAACATATGTATCATACTTTGTTTGAAACAGCAAAGCAGTTCTCCTTTTCACCCACCGATTACTTCAAATATTCACTGACTGTTTATTACTTATTTTAAAGAACCCACTTATAATAACTGTGTTAATGAGTTGTGACTTATTATAAATCTAACTCATTTTTTCCAATTTTCTTACCATGGTGCTCTTTAATTTGCTTCTACAGAAGATCATCATTAAAATATAAAGAATTATTTTGTTAAAAACAGATCTTAATAACTCTATAAGTATTTTTCATATTCTTTATTTTGATTTGACACATGAACTTCTTTTGATAGAAATACGTAATTTTAATTACTTTAGGAATATTCTCTAGGAATGATTGTCTAATTATTTAGGAATACTGTTACAAATGTTAAAGTTTTCTGTTTGTTTTGTAAAGCATTTATTTCTTCTAAGGTCTGTTCTTATTTCAATATCGCATATTTTCATTTCTATGCCCTGTAGTTTCTGACTGTCTCTGAGGCTTTGGCCAATTCTGAATGTGTTTGCCTTGATTGTTCAGGCTGTGGGGGTGTTCTATCAATTGTTAAAACTTAAATCTCCCAGGTCTGTAAGGTAAACAATTAGTCATGCTCCACTTACCAATGCTGAGGACAGTAATAATTTGGAGTGGTATTTCTGCATGTTTGGTACACAATGTTGACAAATATACCACTTCTTTCTATGTATGCCTTAATGTACTTGCAATCACTAGAATGCTGTCTCTAAAGATTTGGGGTATTTGTGATAAAAAAAAATGTCCTCATCTTAATGAACCATGTGTTCTAGCTTCCTCTTGTTTACTTTACATTGTAAAGTAAACATTGTAAAACATAGATCGAAAATTATACCAACCATTTCCATTGGTCAGATAAACTCTAGGTAGTTTTAGAGCAAACTTACCTCACTGATGAACCCATGACAAAGGTGCACAGACATCTTTTTTGGAAAGATGGAAAATGGTACATAGAGTTATCAACATTTATTTTCTTGAGGATGAGATATTTTAAAACAAGCCAGCTTTTACTCTTGACTTTGTTTGTGCTCATTTTTATCTCTAGGTTTCCCTCAGCACTATTTTACTCTATGGATCTAAAGACCACATGATAACTCTTCTGGAAGAAACAATGAAATTTATTTCTAAATGAGCATATTCAGCTTTTTGTTTATCTACCTACTTCTAGAGACTCTGACCAAGAGATTCTTATAAATTGACAAAGGCTAAGGCATCAAAAAGATTGAGCACATTGAGTTCATAATTATTTCCCAAGGCTCCTCTCTGGTCCGGGTAGCTGTGGAGTAGGTGTTTTCAATTTCTCTGATTCTTCTGGGTCAGCAGTGGTGTGCCATATCCCACACACATTTTATCCAACATTTTGATTTGCTTTATCTTTCTGTAAAGTTGATATTATCTTTCACTCTTATTAAAATCCTTAGAAATGTTCTCTCTTTTCTTTAGTTATAACTATTCTTATCTTCTAATAGTTGTAATGAAAAAATATTCCCTTCTCTTTAAACTCTGTGTGCACAGGAACATCAAGCAGGCACATTGGGTTATTATTCTATTATCTTGAATAAAAATATTTAGAAACTCTGAAATACTTTCTGTAGAATGATAACTTTATTGTTTAATTCACATGGTAGTAAGTTTAGTATTACTTGGTTGAGGGATGGGTGAAAAAGTGCAATGCAAAAATATAGAGTAAGAGGAGAACACAACATAAGGTAATGTGAGAGAATTAAGGGTGAAAGACCAGGTAAGTGGCTGGAAGGCACAGCGAATTCTGTGAGTGAACAGTCCTACATGGAAGATCTAAGGGGTCAGAGAACAAGAGACAGATGTTGATGAAACTAACAGCCTGACCTCAAAGTGGATAACTTAAAGCAGACTAAATTACTGAATTATGAGTGGCCACAGCCTAGGAAAATGAATTTTCATTATCCTAAATTCTATGTTCCACATGGAGAAGAGTTCCATAAAGATTTATAGTTACAGAACAGAGAATATTGCAAGTCAAGACACCTTTCAAATGCATTGATGGAAGTTCATTTAAGGTGGGTCAAAATAGCTGGGATGTTTCATCTGTAAGCTTCACATAATATCTGATGGTATACTTCTGCTTTCTGGGAATTAGCCACCTATTTGTAATTACAAAGATATTCCTAATGGTCACAAAGATGTTAGGTCACCTATAAAGGATGACAGTACATTTCTTTCAAGAGAGCTATAGATGGCCCAAGATAATTTGACTTTGAACTTGTAGCTTTTCAATTTTCCCAAATCATATTTTAATCACATACTCAACTTGCAGAAAGTTTAATATAAAGTTCTAGGAACTTCTGTTCATATAGTGGACTGTTTAATATTGGCATCTTTTTATATAACCATATACTCATTCATTTATCTGTGCTTTCAACTGTGATACTGCTTAAGTTTTTTCTAGTCACCTGCAGTCTTCCCATTCGTATGCAGAATTGATATTGTATCATGACCTTTTTTTTTTTTTTTTTTTTTTTTTCTTGGTCTTTTCTGTCCAGGGAACTTTACTTTTCGACTTAATTCAGTCTATTCCTTATAGGGGTTTAGCATTGGCATTATTATAAGCACAGCTATTCTATCAGCAAATAAAACATGTCGACTACGTTGTATATCCATATTCCATATGTCTCTCAATAAGTAGACTTAGTAGTTAAAATCCTTTTAGAAACCATTTTAATTAATTAATATTCTATCTTAAGTGCCTTATATACAATAGGATTTCAATCTTGTTTTCCCAAGAAAGACTCAAAATTAAGTAACCTTTTTTTTTCAATCCATTTTATACTTTGACTTATTGTAAAAGGCAGTGGTGCACTGAAGGCAAAAGAAACAGATGTCCTCAGGGCTCAGATCTGCCCTTTTTTTGCATGCTGGTATTCAAAAGAACTCACAGGCCAACTCAGACTCTGAAGAGTGGAATCCATAGAAAGAGGGGAAAAAAAAAAAAAGGTAGAAATACAACATTGATAATAATAAATTAATGTAAACTAGTTCAGTTATTTATTCATGTTTCTAAAAACAAGACCCATTTTTAATAAGTGAATCTATACATCACAATGAAAAGCATTTTGCCCATTTTAGTAAACAAGCAAATGTCCTCTTCATCTAGAAAGTCCTCTATACCTTAAAGATCATGAGATGGGACTGGATCTTGTAGGAAATTCACCCTTTTTGAATATATGCATGCTGATGCAAGAACACTGGTGTCCCACACTAAAGGCTTGGCTGCTCATTCTAAGACTACCGATGTGTAGGGCCATGCTTTGTTGGCTCATTATCACCAGACAATTTTTTCCTTTATTCTTTCACCAAAAAATCATTATATTCACTTCCTTTTTTTTTTTTTTTACAGTCAGAATAATACTTAAGACTTATATTTAGATCCTTGCCTTAGGACATGGTAAGCAATTTCATACAAACATAATAGTTTATTCATAATTAGCAAAGGCATTATCATTTTAGATTTTATTTACCTTAAAAACTTACTCAAAATATTACTTAATTAAAATATAATTACTTTATTTTCTTCAAGAGAAGAATGGATAATGAAAATGTGTATATACAATGTAATTCTATTTAGATGTAAAGAAAGATGAAATTATGCCATTTAAAATAAATGTATGGGATTAGAAGATAGTTTATTGAGTGAGGTAACCTAGATCCACAAAATAAAATGCTACATCTTTTTCTCATAAGTGGTTTCTAAGTATATAGGTTCTTTTGTAAATTTATTACTTACAGCTGGGAATTCCGTAGTCAGTTGTTCTCTGAATTTTGATTAGATATGGCTTTGTGTGAAGGTCTTTGTCTATTGGATAAAATGTTTCTTTGATGAGGGATGAGAGCTACACTTACATACATTTAGAACACAGTTGAGAATTGTAATGATTTCGGAAAATATCAGTGTGTAGTCATGTATCTTAGAGGAAGCATAATATGGCTGCCTTTGAAGCTCTTTGATTATTTTGGAATTCTTTACAATGTTAAACTGTAACATGCATTATCTTTAGGATTAAAATGTTAACAAGGATGTTGTTGGTGTGCAGAATAAAGCTTAATATTTCTTTATATATTTTTTGTTTTTTATTATTCTTGTCTGTGTAGAAAATATGGAAAATACTGTTAAGTTTTAATGAACACATTGCACTCTGTTTAACCAGTACACATCTATTTTTAAATGATAATTTGATACTCTCCATCTACAAATTTTGTTTTTAGTCACTTCTCACATTTGAAATCAATATAAAAAATGTTAGCATTTCTAACCAATAAAGCCAATAAACCTTTACTTATACCACTGTTCTGCAGCTGGACTCACTCTTTTTTTTTTTTAATATTTTTTATTTAATCCATTTATTCAGATTGCATCTCAATTGTTATCCCCTCACTTGTATCTTTCTGTTCCTCCCTCCCTGCCCTCCCTTATTCACCCTATTCCTGTCCCCTAGGCCGGTGACAAAGGGGACCTCCTCCCCCACCATACGATCACAGCCTATCAGGTCTCATCTTGGTAGCCTGCTTCAGTGCCTTTTCTGTCTTTAGGAAATGTTTACACTGTGTGATCTACATAATTCTGTGTACTAGGTGAAACTTTTCTACTCCTAATAGTATTATAGAATATGTTTTTAAATTTTACTATCAAATTACAAATTATTAAATAAACAAAATGTCCCTACATAACATAACTAACTTTCTAAAGAACCTCTGTATTACTGAAAAAAAAATTTCCTGATGCTTTAGTAAAACAATCTGTTCACCAAAAGGAATATGATGTCCAGAGAGGTTGGTATTCCCCTAGTGTCTCAATGGAAGTAATTTTAGTTGACGTTGACCTTGTGTTCACAGCAAATTAAAAGAAAAACTTTTATCTACTCTCATCTGAAAATGGTCCAAATGTATGAGAGATCATAATGTAACAAATGTGAAATCAGGTAAACACAGTAATGTGGTGTTTTACATTTTCATTTCAAATTATTTGTAAAGTTAATCCATGCTTTGTGTGAATCTATAACTTGATTCCTCTCTGTAGTGTGTAATATTCCAGTTTATTAATATCCCACTATTTGTTCATTAGGAAATGCTTTTGGGTTTATTCAATTTCCTGTCTGAAACATAGTACGTGATACTACTTTGAATGTTTTGATTTTTATTGTTATATACTTGTTGGCCATATACCAAAGGATGTTGAAATCTTTGTATCAAAGTTAATTGATACATTTAGTATATATAGAAAAAATAACAAGATACTTATATAATTTACACTTTCAGAAGCAACCTGTGAGCATATTGCAGTTTTATTCTCATCGATACTTGCTTTTACTGAGTATTAGGATTTCAATGCTTTTGCACATGGTTTTGATACTTTAATTTGCATTTCTTAAAGAGATGACTTCCTTTAGTTTTTTATGAAATGACACTAATAGCATCCTCAAAGAGTCCTCTGGTTGACAACTTTTATTGTGTTGTTATAGTCCATGTAAATGGCACTTGATTGCACGTTGATAGAAAGTTGCTTATTTCACTCCCGGTCAGATATGTAATTCCCCATTGTGGATTTATGAAGAACTATTCTTAATGTGAGTGACCTATCTTGTCAATCACTTTTATTATTGTACCTGTTTTCTGTATCCTTTGAGAGTATCTCTTTATACATAAGATTGTTAAGATCTAAAGTATTATCTTGTCTATACTTTGCCCTTTGTGTTCTTTTTTTCTTTTTAACTTGAGGGGTGACAGATCTGGCTTCGTTTGGTGAAGTTGAGAGGACTCAAGGAACCAGCACTGAGACACAGGGCTTCCGGTGGGAGCTGATCTTTCAGGGCAAAGCAGCTTGGTTGGCTTTTGTTTTGTTGTTGTTTTCCCAGATGATTCCAAAATAAAACTAGAAGGCTCCAGAACCTTTGCAATGGGAGTTTATTCTTCCAACTCTGGCTAAGCCTAGGGCAGACTGTTTCTGTTAGGCCATTTCTTCTGGCACTATCTTGATCATTTGCTTTTTTCCCCTGTTGTCTTATAAATCTCAGGCCTTCACAGAGTTGGCCAGAGCTGACAGCTTTAACTGTGACACAGCTAAGCAGAGGAGACCATTCGCTTCAGCAAGTGCTACTTCTCACCCATCTTGGCATTGTACCCAGAGGCATACCTGCGGTCTGGCAGCTCTCTGATATTGGTGTAGATCTGGGTGCCCTGGTGAGCTCCAATAGTGGTTTCTGGCAGGTAGGATGGGGATAGTTGTCGAACCTATCATGAACTAGCATCTGCAGTTTGTGAAAGGTGCAATCTTCCTGTTTAAGCAAGGAATTTTTGTTGTAGTTTAGATATTCAATGTCCTCTACCACCTTGGTAGAGTCTCCAGCTTCCCAGGTACTGTACGTCAAAATCTCACACATCTCACTCGTCATTGTGAGGAAAGTTTTCTTGTAGGCATCCTTGATGTCCTGGCAATAGGCGCAGGTGACCTTCATTTCATGAGGATCTCTTTTCTTCTGGACCATGCTTTGTATTTCCGGCAGGGGCGCACATGGATGTAGATGACTGCTTGGGGTGGCCAGGTACTGTGGGAGAGGGAGTTGCTTAATTTCATTATAGTGGCCCACACACTGCTTTCTGATGAAGCCCTGGCTGTATCCTGCCTCCAGAAAGACAAAGTCACTGTAGATCGAGCACTCTAAGGTGGGCATCTGAGAGCACTGCAGGAAGCAGCTGGTATACAGCAAATTAGGTGGTAGCTCTTGTCATCATTTCTTTTGGGACAATCATAAAATTTCTCTAAGCTCTAGTAGCCACTAAATTCTCTATTTAGGGACCTTCCTTCACCTGTTGTGGTACTTGAGTATTGTATCCCTGCTTCTGAAAAGTGTTTCATGCCTAGTTCCTCTGTGATTTCCTTTGAGAGCTTGTTTTTCCCAAAAGTCTATGATCCTATCTACTGTTATCACTCTGCTGTACTCATTCAGTATTTTGGTTGTCTTATCACTAACCGTGAAGGGTAAACACCCATAACTCTGCTTGTACAGTTGCAAGGCTGGGCAGGTGTGACCTGACAAGATTCAGCAGTCTCAAGGATATAGCTTTACATTGCGGTTGTAGCCCCTTCCCTTCTCCCATCCCAGTATCACTCCCTTCTCCCATCCCAACATTACCCTTCCCTCATCTACATCTCTATCTCAGAAAAGAGGAGGCCCCCCCCCTTACCCAGACACCCCAGCTCATCAAGTCATATCAAGTCTGAATTAGTCCTCTTCCCCCGTAGCCTGGCAAGGCAGGTCCTTCAGGAGAAAGTGATCAAAAGCAGGCAGCACAGTCTGTGTTAGAGACAGCCCCTGCTCCCCTCACTAGTGGACCCACATGAAGCCTGAGATGCCCATTGGCTATATCTATGCAGAGGACCAATATCCAGTCCATGCATGGTCCTTGGATGGTGCTTCAGACTCCACAAGCCCCTCTGGGTCCTGGTTAGCTGTCTCTGTTGATCTTCTTATGGAGCTCTTGTCACCTCTAGGTCCTTTTTTCCTTTCCTACACTTTTCCACTAGACTAACCTGTGTTTTGTACAATGTTTGCCTATGTGTCTCACCATCTGTTTTGAACCACTGCTGGGTGGAGCCTCTCAGGGAGATAACCTTGAAGCAGAAAGATATACATGCAATATACTCATTTATAAGTGGAATTTAACCATTTAGTACAGGATAAACTGTAGACGAATGTTAATTCAGAACATGGCTGTTCTGGCAAGAGATTACATCTCAAGACCTTCTATGTATATGTGATCACATGCAGGGATCTTCTAGTTCTATGGAACTGGCTGGAATAAAAACATGCCTTTAACCCAGGAGACAGAGGCAAACAGATCTGAGGTCAAGGCCAGCATGTTATATAGCAAGTATATAGTAAGGAAAAGCTTAGGTCCTGGTGTGGTGGTACATGCCTTTGATCCCAAAGGAAGGGGAAGCTACTTTGTAGAAGGAAGTACCCATGTTTGAAAGTAATGCCTAAATGGGTGGCAGAACAGGTGAATAATCAGACAAGATTTGACAGAATTAGATACAGCCAACTCTCATGAGAAGAGAGAGGAAAGGGAAGCTACTTAAGAGGCAGTTCTACAGAGAGAGGAGGCAGTTTTACCAGGATAGTAATAGAGAGATAGGGTGCAGAGAGAGCGAACTCAGGTTAAGACAGAACAAGGCAGAAAATGGGAAGATTAGAGCAGATTGTTGAGTTAGTTTGAGGCCAGGCAGAGCAACTCTGGGCAATGTAGAAGTCATATTAAATAAGTCAGCGGGGAGAGGAGATTAATCCAGAACAGATGAGTTGAACCAGCCAGCCCAGAGCTCACAAAGAAAAAGTAAGGGTGAGCTTAATAAGCAGTAACTCCCAGAGTGTAAAACATTCTAAGACTAGATTATATGGAGGCTAGAACCTTCCAGAACTAAGCCTAGCAGAACTCCTGCAGTAAGCCTCCAAGATAACAAATGAGCCAGGAAAATAAAATTACTTTTACAATAAGCATTCTACAATGCACAGATCAAAAGACGATAAGTAATGAGGACCCATGAGAGGATGCTTACATCTCACTCAGAAGAGGAAATAGAATAGACTGAGGGAGTGGTTGAAAGAGAGAACAAGGTAGGAGATGGTGCACAGAGAGAAATGAGGGTGTAGATCAGATCTGGGGAGAGTGGAGACTGGAGGACAGAAGGCCTAAAGAGAAAAGAGAAACTGTGGGTGAGAGCATTTCTGTAGTAACACATAGTATTAAGAGACCTAAGTCAGAATAGGTCTCTGGGAGGATATGAGAGGGACAGTAGAAGAGACAGTAGAAGAGCAAGGGCTATGGAGATTGAAGAGGACACCTTATAACTAGATAAGACTGCTAGTAGTGGGGAAAAGAACACCAATCTACCTACAAAATTTTTATCCAAGACTTACCTGCCTAAAAGAAGTGCAGTGTTAAAGAAAAAGCCTACAGAGCAGAGATTGAAGGAATATCGAGAAAATTCTTTGCCTAACCCAAGATCCATCCCATGGAAGAGAGCTAACCCCTGCACTATTAGTGACTCTCTGCTACGCTTGCAGACAGGAGCCTGAGTTGCCTTTGACATTCTTATCCACTATCAGCCTCTGTAAATTTACGAGAACCATATAAGGTAGATAGAAATGTATTCATTTGATTATGAATATTTAAGAGGACCTGGGATTGTCTACATTTCTCCTAGTACATATTACTGAGCTGAATCAGAACACTTGCCTGGAATATGAAAGGGAAAATGTCTTTGGAGTCTCACAAGTGCTTAATGAGCAAAGCACAAGTGACAAATGTTTCTGATATTGCTAATACAGTTAGCAATTTTTGATACTGTGGTCAAGAGTCTTTCCTTCCATTTACTTTAGAGCTTGCATATAATTTCTTTATTATATTTCATGATACTTTTTTGTGTATTTGGAGCCTATATAAGCATTAATACTATGTGTTGGAGGTTTGTCTTATGTATTTTGATGCTAATTTCGGCCTGTTGTCTCTGTGTCCCACCTTGTACCTTGCCTAAGAGCCTAACCTGTTTGACCAATAAAAGGTCATCACACTGGCCATGACAATTGGGATAGGTATGGCAAAGGTTCCCCAGCTTTGAGGAGACAGAATCTTGGGAGGAGGAGAGACCTGAGGAGAAGAGAAGAGAAGAAGGATGCACCATGGGTTAGGTGGAGGAGGAGTATGTGGCCAGTGTGGATGGAGACTTGGCCCAGATGATGATAATTAGCAACTATTTGGGATTATGGATGGGAGGTAGCGCAGTAGACGTTATTAGAAGCAGATGGCATGGGATTTGGGGGCAGGCATTCCACACCTGGCCCTGGATGGCATGTAGTGTAGGGGTTAATATCTTCCCTTTCCCAGGGTAACTAAGACTATTATTTTAAAATATAACAGATATCTGTGTTTTGACTGATTACTAGAAGGTTAGAAAATACTGCTGTATTAATAATTATAGGCCTGGTAATAAACGTTATTAGGCCATATTGATAAATTAGCCACAATAACTGTGGATTTTTAAATATGGGTTTAGGTGATATTGTCCTCATATTCGTTCTCCTAAAACATCATCTTTACTGTTCATAAATCTTTGCATTCCCTAATATGTTTTCAAATAGTTTGGAAATTTCCACACAAAAAAAAAAAAAAAATCTGTTAGGGGTGATGGTTGTGAATCCTAAGATCATTTAATAGGAAGTAAAAATTAATATATGGAAGTTTAAAACCAATAAATATACTGACCTGTTTCCTTGGGAGTTTAAATGTCCCCCCCCCATGTTTCATTTTGCTTTATAAAAAGTCTTTCATAACTTTTATTACGTAAATTCGTAAGTAATTTTAATAGTCATTTATGTAATTTTCTATTTCTTATGCTGTTTCCATAAGTAGCTTGTTTCTACTACATTGGGCTTGTTGTTTGTAAGGAATTGCCTTTGCTAACTACAGTCCATGAGAGACTAGAAGAATCCATCTGTGAGTTGCACAACTGGGTCACTCTACCAAATAATTCTTGGAGTCCCAACTAAAATACTGGGAATTTAATTTAGGCCTCTCACCAGTCTATGGTTCTAAACTCTGCTCTCTAGATAATCAGAAATCATATCAAAGACCACTTTCACATGGGGAAACCAGACTTACAAAGGCTCGGCCTCACAAAACCACTTGTACAGCACATACGGTCCTGAAGACCAAAGGCTCACAGTACCTATACTTCTAGTGACTGAAGCTACAAGTTAAGGTCCCATAACCCCTTCCTTGACTTCCACCCTAAAACTGAGGAAATGCTTTAATTGCTACTCATTTATTAAAAAGAACACCATAAAAGGTGCCAGTGAAGAACCAACTGAAGATACACATGAGCATTGAAAAGGTGCTGAGCAGGGGCATTTCTTTGCCTAGGGAGTTGGATAAGCCACTCCTTCCAAACATGAATGCATCCAGCAACATTTTCATGTGGTGAATTGAGGCAAACTACCATTACATAGTAATAGTTGACTAAATCACTGTTCATAAGTAATCAATTCAGAATTTATTCCCACTGCTCTACATAGAGTTCTGAAGTGAAGGTAAAATCTTTGTGTTAAATACTCATTCTCAGTCTATCCTTTTTGATTATCATATCATCATGCACTGTCTTTTGATTGACCAAATAGACATTCAATTTAGTGTGCGGTATAAGACTTTATGTGACATAAGTAAGGTATTATGGGTTTTCCAGTCTTCATGCATTTCCCGATAGCTCTCTAGAAATACTAATCACCAACTTATTCTTTGTAACTTTAATTTTTTCAGTTATTACGCTATACCATTGTTATCATATATTCTTGTATGAAACCAGAAATAAAAGGTTTTTTTTTTCTCGTGAGATTGAAGTAGTAAAATTAAAGTCACCATGTGGTTATGAAAGCTTGGATGCCAGAAGAAAAGCATACCTTTAAATTGAGGAAGAGCTCGGTAACTCCAACCATGGGAACAGATTCCTTATTTCACATTAAGAAGACACCGTATATATTGTGGATAATGGGTTATATTTGGTATTGAACTTAGTGAATTTTTTCATCATATGTTCTTATAAGCAACCTATTACGATAGGCATTATATGGTGTTATTATTGACATGAACTCTGGTGCCCCATATTTGACCACCTTCCCTTGATGGGGAGCCCTGGTGGCACTCAAAGAGAGAATAAGCAGGCTACCAAGATGACACTTGATAGCCTATGACCATATAGTGGGGGCGGAGGCCCCCCTTGGTCTTAGGCCTAGGGGAGGGGAATAGGGTGAAAGCGGGAGGGAGGGAGGAACAGGAGGATACAAGTGATGGGATAACAATTTAATGGTAATATGAAGAAGTTAATTAAATTATAAAAAAATATGTTCAAAATAAGTTTTATTTACTACCATGAAATAAAGTCCAATATTGTTTTAAAACATGTTAACAACACTTAATTGAAATAACAATAGTATAATCACAGTCCAGGGTATACAGTTGTCTTTATTTCAACTCTAGTCTATATTTGCCTGTAATTTTTACTCACTGAATTAGTCAACATGAACAATAGGACCCTCAAATTATTAAATTTTATATTATATAACATATAATATTATATTATACGTAAAATTACTTATATATACATGTTAGCTCAGGATCTACAAAAATCAGTGTGAGATAAATGACAAACCCATTATATAGAAAGACATTAAATTGAGCGAAAAAGCAAATAAGAAAGAAAGAAAAAAAAAACCCAAAGAGTAATCACTAAGTTGGCTGAATACCAGTCTCAACGAGGCACAAGTTGTAATTTTTTCATTCAATCCCTCAGCGCACCGGGCAACTCCAAAAGAACTGAACTGAGTAACTCCCTGAGCAACGTTGATTGTGGTTTACAGCAGGAGTCAGCCTGGTGCTCCTCCTGTATTAGCTGGCCTCCCCACTTGTCAGTATTTGTCCTGTTGGAGATACGGTTTAACTTTCTGAACCAAGACATTGACATCCTTGTCATTTTCTCAAGAAGCCACACACATTCCTCATATTTTCTCTGCTTCAAGATGCATTCTCCACAGTTAAGTGGAGACCGGGGACTGACTTTCACAGGATCTCTGGTGCCCCATATTTGGCCATGTCCCTTTGATGGGGAGGCCCAATGGCACTCGGAGGAAGAATAGCAGACTACCAAGAAGGGACTTGATACCCTAGCACCATATTCAGGGGGAGGAGGTCCCCCTTGGTCACAGTCATAGGGAAGGGGGATTGGGGTGAAAGTGGGAGGGAGGGAGGAATGGGAGGATGCATGGGATGGGATAGAAAATGAGATGTAATATGAATTATTTTATTTTTCAATAAAAAAAGAAACCAAAAAAAAAAAGATGTGATGTCTGAGCTAATCTGAAAGTGACAGGCAAGCAAGCAGGGGGTGTCTGCAGCTAGGCAGGAGGTGTCTTTAGCCACCTGGGAGATCGGTCTGGACTGAGCTGGAAAGCACCCAGTGGTATTAATAGAATGGGTGGACAGGAGCTTTGGCCATGTGGAGTCTCATAGCAGAACAACAAGATGGAAACTAACCAAACAGATGTGCTTTTCTCCTAATCTAATTCCATTGAAGTATTCATTGCACATGAATTTCTTATTTCATGAACCATACATGTTTCCTAAAACTACATATTATTCATTGTGAAGTTGGGAGAGTTGAAGGTGGCAAATTGGAATCTTCCATGCTTTCTCTGGGACCATGCCTTCTAGAAATTGACCATTTGATGAAAATTACTTTTTAGTTTTGCAAATGCAAGCTAATAAAATTCACGTCAATAAATACTGTCTGTATGCAAATTGCTCTGCTCTGCAGTCGATTCCCTAAGCTTCACAAATATAGCAAGAATGAAATGACACTGTCAGTCTCCTCACTTTTTAATCATTTTATAAAATCAGATTAGAGTCTGTCAAAGCTGCTGACTCATATAACTTTTGAATTCAATATGTTTTTAAACTTTCTCTTAGCATATATTATCTGTCAGATTTAATCAACTAAGAAATTATCTCATCAGCGCCATGCATAGCATTCTGTTCAGGAAGATGCAGTTTTTCTATTTATGATGCTGTTATTATTTTGCTCTAAAGAACTCTGTATTGATAATTCTAACTCAATACACTGTGAAAAAATATAAAACATCACAAAGTACAAAAAATTCAAAAGATATGTAAACACTGAGTACATTCGTTGAGCCCCTCTTTCTCTCACCTTGTCTAGCTTTTCTCTTTATTACCTTTTTCGTCATCCACACTTTTCTCTTTTGTACTTAAAAGGAATATTCTTTTTACTAATTCCTATGAAAAAATAATGTTTTCAAATTTAAGTTAGTGTGAGAATGATAATCATTTTCTTCAAAGGATGTAGATCAAAATTTTCCAAAGACGAAACTCGAGGTACATTAACTTAAAGAAGAAAAATAAAATAAAATAAAATAAATCGTTTCTGACTTAATTCCATTCCAGCAAATTCGAATGGTTATAAAGTTTGATAGGATTAATTTGGATTCATTAGCCAGAGAATGTTAAGACATAGACCAAATGTATGATATAAACACATTATAAAAACAATACCTCTCTTCAGATAAATGTAAAATCAGATATTAAATGTAATCTAAACACATATTTTTCTAGCTGAGATATTTTAACTGAAACAGTTCTTACCTTCTTAATTCTTTGCATAAAATGGACCTCAGCAAGCTGTACTGCTGAGCATCTTGACAGTTAGAAATTTCTCTTATTTCACAAAGAAACCTAGCAAAGCATATGATATATGACACATTGGAACGTCCAGGCATTCAGATCTTAAAAGGAGCCAAAATTAGTAATAAAGAGTTAAAAACACAATTTTAAAATAAATTCAAAAGAGAATCGCCAGGGATAAATACTGGTTTCCTGATACAATTCATGAAATAAAAATGAAAGATTTTCTAGGATCCATGTTATTATTTAATTTAAATTATTTTTTCTTTTTCTCTTTACTTTTAATAACTTAAGTACTTTATCTCTCCAACCCCCTCCAAGAAACATTTCCATTATCTCCAGTTGATCTGTTGCAAATTCATGGCCTCTTTTTCTTCAACTTTTGTTGTTTGTTGTTGTTGTTGGTGGTGGTGGTGGTGGTGGTGGTGGTGGTGGTGCTGTGAGTGTGTGAAACTAAATACATAAATACACAGCTTTTTTTCTATGAGTGTTTGAATGTTTATGTGTGCACAGCATGTAAGCCTATAGAAGATCATGTTAGATTTCCTTTAACTGGAGTTGCAGATGATTGAGATCCCTTATTTGGGGTATTAAGAACTGAACCTGGGTGTGTGCAAGAGGAAGAAGTGATTTTGATGCCTGAGCCAACTCCAGTCTCCAGATTTTCTAGGTTTTAAATGTTAAAACCCACATTTACAGGAGCTGAAAAATCCAACTAGCCCAGTTGCCATGGAACTTATGAAGTATTTGTTGAAAAAAATCATTTAAGTAATTCAGATCATTTAGAAAATAATTTCTAAATTAGAGAAATTTTACAAATACTGGATTTTTCATCATTTTACCCCCCTTCTTCTCCTCCTACAATTCCTCAAATTCATAGCCTTTTCTTTAATTATTATTTTTCCAAATTCTCTCTCTCTCTCTCTCTCTCTCTCTCTCTCTCTCTCTCCCTCTCCCATTCCCTCCCTCCTTTCCTCCCTCCCTTTCTTCTTCCCTCTTGTGTGTGTGTATGTGTTGAACTTACCTTATCCATTTTAATATTAATATGTCAATTAGTGTCATTATGCAAGTGGTTTTTTTTTTTTTTTTAGAATCCCTGTCATGTGTAGAAGACATTGTCTTAAAATAGGCATCCTGATTCTCTGGCTCTTAACCTCACCACCACCACCCACACACACCAGCCCCACCCCAGCTTTTCCTTTTTTTTTTTTTTTTCTCTTTTTCTGCAACTGTAATTTTATTTTATTTTGTGAAAATAAACTGGGAGTTTAAATTGCTCCAAAAACCATAAAAACAAAATGAATACACACAGAAGAAGCTTTGAGAGGTGGTATGGGGAGGGGCAGAGGGTCATAGAACTTCTGCAGATTGTACTAGCACAGACTGAGGTAACAGGAGCCAGACAGTGGGGACTGGGTCCTACCTGCCACTCTGAGACTAGGAAGTGGGAAAACTCAAAATGGCAACGGAGAGGAGCACAGACCTTTTGGAGGCAATGGCAGGCATCTTGAGTCCCTTTAAAGGTGTGTGTGTGTGTGTGTGTGTGTGTGTGTGTGTGTGTGTGTGTGCATTTCAGAAGAAGGTCCTCTTTCCCCACCACAAGCTGGAGCCCTTTTCAATGTTATCTGAGCCTGAGGGGCAATAGGTGATTTGTAATTGAAGCAACTGGAGTTAAGTGCCCAATGGCCATTTATTCTCTGTATTTTGATCAGTTGTGGATCTCCATATCAGCCCCTATTTGCTGTGCATACAAACTTCTTTGATAAAGGATGAGACTCATTTTTTTGTTGACTATAAGAACAAGTACTTAGAATAAGTATATGGAAATTAAATTGCTTTAAAAATGGCCATAGCAATTTTCCCTCTAGGGTCTATGATGTCTCAAGTCGTAGGTAATACTCTACCTCCCACTATAAGTTCCCTCTTATTGAGAAGTAATTAAATCCAATTAAAAGGCTATTGTTTACCTCCAAAGTAAAAGTGCCACTAGTGTATTATTTGGAAAGGATACCTCTCCAGGCCAGCCATCTGGTTTATAGTATTTGTTAATTTCTCCTCTCCTCTGGCTGTTGACACGGCACCCTCTGATACTATGGAAATTAGTCCACAAAGACAAGGCTTCCAGGTCATCTCCAGTTCCATTCCTTCAAGTTCTGAGTTAGCAGTGTGTAGTTTTTCAATAACAGTGTCTTACCATACATACATACACACACACACACACACACACACACACACACACACACACACACAGAGAGAGAGAGAGAGAGAGAGAGAGAGAGAGAGAGAGAGAGAGAGAGAGAGAATTTTACTAATCAACTAAATCGGCTTAGTAATTCATTTGTAATACATGCCTATGATTGGTTAGTTATAATTATCAACTTAGTGCAATTAATGACCTCCAGGGAAGGATGCTGGGAGTATCAATAATGAGTTATCTAGACTGACTTTGGGATACCTATAGAGGATTACATTGATCATGTTAAATTGCAGTAGAAAGATATGCCCTCTGTAGGTAGCACAGTTCCTTGGGCCGAGGATTCTAAGTTGTATAAAAGAGGGAAACTGAAGCTAGGACAAGTATGTGTACAATAAGCCACCCTTTTCTGCACACAGGACTGTTTCATCAAAGTTGTCATCTAAATACTCCATTTCATCCTTAAGTTTTATATGTAATAGCATTAATCACTGCAACAGGAATCCATCGAGATAATAGTTAATTTAGATTTTTGCCACAGAAGCATTGAAACCAGGCATAGATATACACACACCTGTATTCTTATTCTCATGAGACCGATTTGAAGGAATTATTGTAACATAGTGAACTACAGGCCAGCAAGGACTACAGAGTGAGACTCAAGGAAACAAACAAATATTAGTAGATTTTTACTCACTAAATTATATAATGTGCCTTTGATATATGAGTAGATTTTGATTATGTGCGAAATGTTAATTGACTAAATTACATCACTGTATATTGTAAACAGAACTGTAAATAAAGATTGGGTTCCTCCATTTTCTTCCCCATCCTATCTCATTTTGTGACTACATCATTCTATCTCTTTATTTTCTCCTTTCTGTTCTTTTCCCTTTATTTTTCCTCTGTCTCTATTTCTGTCTACCTCCAGTCTTAGAAATACAAGGTAAACCCTCTCCACTGGTCCATGGCTCCAGCCTGTCTTAGCTCACAATGATGTGTCTTAGGTGGATATTCTTACTTTTTTTTTTCAGAGTACTAGTATGGTAAATGATAGATATTTATTAGCTAATGAACTCCATTAGATCCTTTAGCACCATGTCTGTAGTTATGTACGATTGATTGTAGTGAATCCCAGATAATAACAGCAGTCCAATTTTTCATGACATTAGAGTATTTAACCTTTATTTTATTTTTTAAGAAGGTGAAACATTTACGAAGATAAAACCATTACCTATGAAAACATATAGCCATTAAGGGTATGTATGTTGGAGTTCCCTTCTTCCCACTATTGGAACAGAATATCTAAGATTGAGTGATTTGGAGACAAGGGAGCTTTATTTAGCTCAGAGATAGAGCTCTGTAGATTGGATGTCCAAGGTCAAGTAGGAACATCTATTTGTCTTTTGGCAAAGACCTCATGATGGTAAAGGAGACGGACATGGGTGAAACAATCACAGACAAGAAGGAGGTGACAGAATGACAAATGCTCTGTACTTGCTGTATATTTCAAGCTTGTGCCAATAATCCATTACTCCAGAGGAAGAATATTATATTGGTACTCCATGACTGCTCTGTTTCCATTATCCAAATAATGTCCATATATACACCAAGTCCTAAATTCTATAAAGAAACTAAATCTCAAGATGAGTTGTGTTGGAGACAGACAGTATACAAACAACAGCATTATATGGCTGTGGACAACTGTGTACCCAATGAGCCTGGACATGATCTGCCTATATCCTATAGCCTGTTTAGTCTGTGGTTATGAGATAACAAATAAGAAGTTAAATAACTTAACTCCAAATTTTCATTTTATCTTTACAGCTCAAAATGATAAAGGAAATACCCCAGAAAGCCAAAATAGAAGTTTGGATTCTTTTCTTTTTTATTAGCACAGTGTAAGTCATAGGAAAGAAAACCAGTTGAATTTAGTCTCCATAGAACATTGATATAATACCTTCAATGAAATGGTTTTTCTCTCAATAATTGCATAGAGAAATGAAATTGAACATACGTTTAAAGAATTTTAATATTGGATAAAGCTTTGTATAAGTTTACTTTACTTCAAAGAAGGGGCCACACTCTGTCTAACAGGTTAAAAATTGCTAATGAATTATATATGTAAAATTATTGTCATGTCTTATATAATGCTTATTTTTATTGAACTATTCCCCAACTGGCACACAATTTTCCACTCTGTGAATTCTAACTTTAATCGGTAGATGACAAATGTCCAACATGTTTAATGTTATTTCAGCATTCACCCATCTGGAGTTTTCTCATGGCTGCATCAACTCTAAGTTACAGAATACTGAAAATATTTTGAAAGGAGGAAAAAAAAGCTTTCATTCTTCCCAAATTAAAAAAAAAAAAGATTATTAGCTGAGACAACAGATTTAGACACAGAAAAATCAATGAAACGCTACCTGATGGCTGCCCTGTTGACCCTCATTTCTAGTCCCAGAATTTAGGAGGCAGAGGCAGGAGGTCTGCAATCTGGAAACCAGCCTGGTCCATGGAGGGAGGTTCCTTGTCAAAACAAGGAGAACAAAGAAAACCAATGCTACATTGTACAAGCACAGTTTTTCAACCACATCACCCAGCTCCCTGACCAGGCAGTTATATTCTAGCACAGAATAATTTGCATACAATTTTTTGCAAATAAGACTTTTCTCATATTCCTTCTCTCTCCTACCCACGGTCTTTCAGCAGATGCCAAATTAGGCTAATCTCCATACTTGGCCTGGATTTATTTTTTGGACTACATTATGGACTAATATGACATCCAGAAGAGAGGGTCAGTGTCCAGTCAACAATGAAGTAGTCCAGCACATCAAAAAATCAAATGCTAAATTAGCCCAATAGTGTATCTTACCCTTAGTTATTTGAATAAAGAAGCTCAGCTCTGTAATTTGTTTTTGAAGGTACAAAAAAGAACAGATCATAGTAGCAAGTCACATGGACTTTTTAATATACACATATGGAAAATGTTTTTAAATTGCCATTCAGAAGTATTTTTAAATTATACTGTTAAAGGCTTAAATTTATTCTGACTGGATTATACTAGAGGTTACTTTCAAATTGTATTAATTAAATATAAATCAAATGGGTTTTGGATATGTCCTCTCCAACACTGTGAAGTCAGGCATTAATCAAGTTATGAGGAATAAAGAATTTGTTCCTCGTCACTTCATTATCATCACAAGATCAAACTCACATGCATCCCACTGACAATATTCAATTTCCACCCCTACACATGGATATTACGTACCTAGTCTTTAATGTCATAGATGAAAAATTAAAGTCTACTTTAAAATATTGTCTTTGAGATTTACGAATATAAATTGTCGTATTAGTGATCTGAGAATTTATGATTTGGCTACTTACAGTGAAAGGGGAATATAACATACAATTTTATGAATAATCTCTATTAAGTAAATTCTCTCATGTACTGTTTATACATAAAGGAAAATGTTTTGTTGAGGGCACTCCGGTGATTATAGTTGATGGGGTGGAAGGTCCGACAGTAGCCTGCAGGAAGCACGGATCTGGCCTATGAAGAGATTGTGTCTCTGAAGCCGCCATGCAGTTGCACTGATCAATACACACCTCTGAACTAGAATGTGGAGCTTGGACAGATAACACTTCAATTCTGGTAGTGATAGCAAAGCACGAACTGCCATGTTCACAACGGCTTCTCCACTTCAGAAAAATAACACCAGGATCTGTGTGTCAGGGCAAGGCCTCAGCAGCACATTGACTGTAGCGGCCTGGAAAGGTCTGTGTCTCATTTCCAGATAGGCTAGTAGTTAGTGCGGGTACCTTGCCATCAGATTTCAAAGTCTCTGAAACATAAGATCATGACAGTATAGAGTCTGACAGCCAGGAAAATACACAGATTTGGAGAAGTGGCCACACCAATGATGGGTTCTTGAAAGTACTCCATAAACAGACTCAGCATGCATTTTGTCCATAGCAGTAACCTCCCTATGGCTGTGACCATTTAATACAGTTCCTCATGCTGTGGTGAGCCTCCAAACATAAAATTAATTTTATTGTTACTCCATAACTGTAATGTTAGTATTCTCATGAAACTATAAGTATTTCGATACGCAAGATATCTGATATGTGACCCCAAGGGATCACATTCCCTCCCCCCCCAAGGGATGCTGGCCCCTATTTTGAGAAACTGCTGATCCATTGGCTCCTAATGATGGTGTCTTTGCTGTTGCTGTCGGCATCATCAGCTGGTGGAGTTGCAGTGACCACATCTGTATTTTCGGGACCAAGTGAAGGAGGTGAAGAGGATTATAGAGGCCACAGAGAAGAAGCGGCCAGGCATTCTTTTTATTTGCATTTCCTTGCCCCTAATTTAACATTGAAACGCTGGAGAAAAAGAGTGAGAATACTGAAAATATACTTTTTTTTTAGCTGCAAGGATAGTTCATGTGGTAAAACGGCTGCTGTAAAGGATGAAGACTTGAATTTAGATCCACAGAGTGGTGGTGTGTGCCTGTAATCCGAATCCTGGGAAAGAAGGGACAGGCTTGATGGTCAGGTCAAAGCGACAAAAGATGGATAATTTGCCCAGGGTTTTATACTTGATTTAGCCTCTGTTGAATGCCTGATGTCATGCTAGCATTGGTCATTTTTTTGAATTGAATTAGCACAATGATAAAATGTTTGTATTTTAACACCTTTCTGTGCATAATAAAATTTGGGGTAGATTATATTTTCATAAGATGACTTATGGCCCATTTCAACACAAATTATGGGTATGTTGCTTAAAAAAAAACATTATGTTTATATGGACAAATCTCAAGGACAATTTGTTGATAGAAGATAAACACGGATTTGACTTATTTTTTAAAATCTTCACACCCTCTGTCCTAACCTGGCATGCAGTCACAGGTTTAGAGTATCAAACAATGGGATTCCATTCTTGTCAGACAGATGGTAGGCGTGGGAACTAAATTGAACTTGTAGTGATCTATTTAGGTATGCTCCACAATCAAAACTTTCAAAAAGGAATATGTAAAGGCAGTTTCCTGAATTGCAACAACATTTTAATTTAAATTTTGATAAAAAAGACTTTCAGAAATGAAACTGAAAAAAATGTGAAAGAAAATGAGAATACAACATTTTATTTCTTTTTCTTTGGGGAGGGGAGATGGTGGTGGGATAGCAGATGGTCAAAATATTCCTATTTATCAAGGCACAATTCTTCTATCTTTACCTTCCAAATGCTAGGATTATCAGCACGTACAACCATACAGGGATTAGAAACAAACTTTATTGAAAGCAATTTTAAAAATAACTGTAAAACACTTAAGAATAAAAGCTTAATATTTAAATTATTTGCCAAAATATGACAAGATGAAAGAAAAAAGTTATTGCTGTGTCTTAGATTTTGTAGAAATGGGGCACCATTAGTATCACAAACCAATAACAAAATGTGTGTAAGAAAGGCAGGCAATACACAACGTCTCCAGTAAGAATCAAAACAAGATAAAATACTCTGGATAAGTCAGGGTCTCTTATGTCTAAGTTACATTATTTTGAAGGGTCTTAAGACTACAAAAAAAAAAAAAAACAAAAACAAATGGTTGTCCTTTCGTCAATGTTAACGTGAAAACTAGTTAGTAAACTTTACAATTGCTAGAAGGAAACAGAGTTGAAAAGAATCACACATTGAGAAAAGAAACTCAGGGTGTGGGCATATGCCTGTAATCCAAGCATTACAGAGCAGAAGCAGGTAGATCATGAAATAGAAACCCACCTAGGCTAAATAGCAAGATCCTGTCTCATGCCTGATGTGCCCCAAATATAACCAAAACTGCCCAGAAAATTATGATTAGAATTGACTGAGGAAATAGAAAAGCAAATTATGATCTGTTGTGATAAACATTTAACAGCTATATCCACATGTACTAGACATATGCAATTATTTATTATATAAATAATTGAATATTTATATCACTAAATAAAAGAATATCAGAAATATGTTTTCATCTAAACTCTAATTAACATGGCAAGATGAGCTAATGCATTTTTTTATTATAATCCTAAAATACCATTGAAATGATCACAAATGTATAAATATCAATGAATCCAAGGCATTGTTCAGCGAAGGAAAAGATGCAATATTTAAAAGAAACATTTAAATATTTCATGGTAATGAGAGTTGGATGCAGCTGGAGAGACTGGCAATCCAAATGGGTAGTGGGTAGAACATGAGTGACAAGAGAAGTTGGCTGCACATTTGGCCAAACCAGTTCAGAAAGCCCAACCAGTGCGCAACAGTAGCTGAGAGTTTTCTTCTACTGTTACTCTGTCTTCATCTCAGGACCTATTAAGGAAACCCAAATTCATTTTCCAAGCCAGTCATAAGGTTGCCTTTTTTTCTTGTCTGACCAACTCCAACATGAAAACATTTCCGCAAAATCACAGCTGAAGGGTCCCCTCCCTGGACCAGTGACAAACACCTTCTATCTCCTTCCTGTGTTTTATGTCTCTACCTTGGAAATGGTGGCTAGTTCATTGCTATAAGAGTCACTGAGTAGTATTCATTTGTTCTTACTTCAATGATTATTGTTTATTTTACAGACTATACATCTAAGTAGTAAAGGTAAAAGGGATTTGGAGGCTACCACTTCATTGGAAGCAGAATGAACAAAGGAAGACTTTCTTATATATAGGAGTAAGGCCATTTCTGGTATCTAATTTTTAGGTATGCAAACAAAATTAGGATGGTCATCATCCTGATACTGAGCTGGAATATAGTCTGCATCATCCTTCTCTTCCCTCTCCCTGCTCTCCTTTCCCTCCCTTTTCTCTCCCCAAGTCCTCCCTTGTTGTACTTCTCTCAGCAAATAATACTTTAAGAACATTTATTGTGAATGGTAGTAACTGTTAGATAGACAGAGGCATTCTCCACTATGTGATTTTGTTCATCATTGCATCACTTTTTAAAAATCAGCTGAATCTAAAATTCAGATCTGGTCACTATCATATCTAAATATTATAAAATGTGCATTTTAGTGATCTTGACTACTCTGATTTTTCCTTCTTATTGATAATTTGTGAAACAATGAATTTTTATGGCAAATTATAATGTTTTTAACTCCTTTCACAGATATTTTAATGTTTTTTTTACTTTTATTGAGTATCTATGATTTACACATCATGCACCAAAAATCGCTCTCCACCACACAGTAAAATAAAACAAACACACAAACAAAAAATCATCTCACAGAAATTGTAATGTATCACACAGTATAGCCTTTTGTCCAGACATGTTAACTTTCAAATGTTCATCGTTACAAGTCATAGGTCTGGTTTGAGGCCTACACTATCTTTACCGGATCCTCACTGGGACTGCCGTATGTCAAGGAGATTCTTAATCTGTGAATCTGCAGGTCCGGCCCCTTCATGTGTTCCAGAAGGTCATACATGTAGTAGATGTTGGGGTGAGGTCCACTCATATCCCTGAATCAGGGCCAGCTCCCTTATCCTGAAGGCAGGGCCCCCTCTCCTGCTCCCATGTCATCATGAAAGGGCCAACTCTCCTGCTCCCATGTCCTCAGGGCAGGGACAGTTCTCCTCCTCCCATGTCCTCAGGGCAGGGATGGCTCTCCTGCTCCTGTGTCATCAGGGCAGGACAAGCTCACCCACTCCTGTGTCATCAGGGCAAGGGGACTAACCCATTCCCCTGTCCTCAGGGCAGGGCCAGCTCACCTGATCCTGTGTCCTCAAGGCAGGTTAATGTTTTTTTCTTATCAGATAAAGTTGAATACTTTGTGTTGCTCGATGTTTTAATCAGGACTTTCCTAACAATTATTATACCTTGCCTTGTACTAATAAGAACCTGATACCTTCTTTATTCTCAAATTCTTCGTTTTCTGTTTCTGTTGACTTTTCCTGCAATAAATATTCTTATATGTCTTTTATAGCTTAAGGCAAGTTGGATATAACCTCACTAGGCATGGAAATTATTCCCTGTTTATTAGTAAAATATATTTTTTGCGTTAATTCTCACACAGAACTTTGAACTTTCCTCAAAATAACACTAAACACACTGTATCAGTGCTTTTTCTGTCTCCACACTGAAATGCTTCAGGCAATTTACAGGAGAAAAGGCTTATTTTGCTTCAAGATTTTGGAAGTGCTATTCCAGGATTGAGATTCCCACATCTTTGGGTCACAAGTGAAGCAAGACACAGTAGTCTCCAAACACAGTGGGGGGAAAAAAACCTACTGCATTAGCCAAGAAACATAATGGAGATCAGGGCTTCAGTATCCCGTTTTGAGGTCATGAACCAAGAAAGTTCTTTAATTCTTTATTGTCTAAAGTGTGATGGGATTCAAACATCCGCAAAGACAATGCACTTATTAACAGGCCTTTAGAGGACATTCACCCAAGTCACAGGACACATTTAGCACTAGTGACTGTCCAAATATTGATTTTTACCAACAGAATCTGTGATCCAGAAGAGGCATGTTTCTCATGTCTGACTTTATACTGGCCAAATTTTTTTCTTTCTTTCCCTCTTTCTTTCTCTCTCTCTCTCTCTCTCTCTCTCTCTCTCTCTCTCTCTCTCTCTCTCTCTCTCTCTCTCTCTCTCTGTCTCTCTTTCTTATTATAATTTATTCAGATTGCATCCTGATTGTTATCCCCTCACTTGTATCTTCATGTTCCCACCCTCCTTCCCTCTTTTACCATATTCACTTCCCCTAGACCTTGGAGAGAAGGGGACCTCCTCCCCTACCATATGACCACAGCCTATGAGGTCTCATTCTGGTAGCCTGCTTCTCCTTCCTCTGAGTGCCACCAGGCCTCCCCATCAAATAGGGGGCACCGAGTTCATGTCAGAGAGAGTCCTGCTATCCCCACAACTATGGAGAATGAGCTGTCCATTGTCTAGATCTGAATGGGGGTCTAGATTTACTGTATGCATTGTCCTTGGTTGGTAGAGCAGTTTGTGCAGGCCTTCCTTGATCCAGATGCATCAGCCTTCATGGTGTGCTTCTTAGGCTTTCAATAATAATTGTGATTACTACGCCTTATTTGCCTGAGGGTGGAAAAAGAGCATGAAGAAGATACTGTAGGCTTCAGTGTCCATGCTTCCTGATTCTTCATTTGCGTGAACAGTTCTAGAGAACCTAAGAAAATGTGATTTTAATTTTCTTTGAGGAGATATATAGAATATATTGCATTCCTTGGCAGTAATTTACCCTTAGCACTCTGAAAGTGTTTTTAAATCATCCATCAATTGGAATTTTATCAAAATGCATTTCTAAGTAAATAAACAGTGTTTATGTACTCTTTCTATGACTTAGCAAAATTGTATTTATTATTTTGCATTATACTGCTTATTCTAAAATGATATAGTAAAGGAATTTATTCTATAATGTATACGTTAAAGTAGTGAAATCAGCACTTGAAATCTCACCATTTAAAATGTTAGTAAAAAATGTCTATCAGCAGCAGTAAAACACAGAATGTGTTTGAGAGAGTGGGTGGATGATGTATGGCAGTGCTTCAGGAAATTAAAGCTAAGCACCAGAAAGACAACACACAGGCTCTTAAGAGAACTTGGAGATTCTTCACTAAAACACAAGGTGAATCCAACGCCTTTATTTTTCCAATGCAAGCCAGAGGAGACTATCAACTCAGTATTTGAGGAAAGAGTTTAACTTTAAATCTAAACCTACCATTTGTATAGATTTATTTCCAAGAAGAAAATATTTGTGTGTATTTCAATTATATAACTTATAATTTATTTTCAGTAATATTGTTTGAAATACTGCATAAAGAGGAAAATATTGACTTGTTAAAAACATGGTCATTAATATTGTGAATATTGGTTATTTGTAGAGCCATCATTTCTGGGAAGGGCAAGTTTATGACTATTATTTACCACAAAGGCCATTTTATTTACATGGCATTTTGTTATAATACTGATTTGTTCACAAAATTGTGTATAAGAGTGAAGCTCACTTGTGTGGTTTCTGTCTTTGTTTTCTTACCACTAGAGGTATCAAGTGTAAAAATAAACTAATCTTGCTAGCCTATCAATTACATAATTTCATAGATTCTCCTTTTTAGGATAAGATAGATAACACTTGCCATAATTTGCAAGTCTCTACTCTCATCCCTCCCCAGCTCTCTAGAGGTGTCTTAAAAACAAGTTCTCTTTCTAAGCTCATTCTCCTGACCTCAGCTTCTCTTTCTTCCATGTGGTATGCTTCATCTGACCCACACTCTTACTTCACTATGCCCACTGTGTGCTTTCTTACTCTAGCATTCAGTGAAGTTACCATATTCAAAACTAACTAGCTCTTGGACTAGCTCAACCACTGAGTAACTTACTCAGTCACCCACTACCTAATCAACCAACCAACCATCTCCATAGTCCTTAGATAACGTCAAATCCTGTTTCCTTCTCTTTCTATACTAATATTGCCATCATAGTTTCCTCTTATGGCAGTTATCGTTTTATTGTATACAATTACTTAACACACATTTGTCGCTCCAAAGGGAATTGTGTATCTGTTATGGCTCACTGTTTTATCATCTTCTCTGTAGCACAGAGTCTCGCATATGCCAGAAAAAAAAACAAAATTACCATTTAGTTTATAAATATAAGCTATATTTGATATTATATTTACCTATAATAGGATGATGTTTACTTTCAAGAATTAGGTCTTTGTCCTTTATGGAGGAAAGTAGTTCATTCTTGAGTGCTTTTGGGTGTGTGTATGTGTGTGTGTGTGTGTGTGTGTGTGTGTGTGTGTGAACAAGTATTTGTTCAGAATTTTAAGTAAATATGACAAAAAATTTATTTTTATAGGACTTTCCAGAAGACAAGACATCCATGGATACAAGACTATTTCTGACGCTCACAGGCACTTCCGAGAGCAGAAAAAAGAGTGGATGAATAGGATGCCTGTATTCTCTTTAAATATTCTGAAATAATATTTTAGCCAGAGGATCAGATCTTCTCTGTTGGAGTAGAAATTGTAGTAGTTTCTTTGTCAGCATCTATGATTATATTTGTGAAATTAAAGCCGGATAGTTATAATATAGTTAAGCACGTCTCACCTGTTGACTTAATATTCAAGTGCCTAATCCATTCATTCACTATTACTCTCTTTATATGTATAAGTAACCAATCTTTTCCACTTTCACTCAAAGTAAATATAACATAGTTGGTATTTCTGAATGTCATACACATTATATTTGAGAAGAAATTGCTGAATAAATATTAGAAATTGTTTAGTACAATTTAAAATTATTGACATGCTCTGATTGGCAGATGAAGCCCTGTAAAGCACTCATGGGGAGTCGCTGTGGCTTCATGTCATTCTCCTTAAATTGGCTATTTACAACAAATACACACTGGAAATTGATGAATAAAAGCACTTATGTGTTTTTGATATGCTCCTGGGAAGTTCATTCTCACAGTGATGACAGAAGAGAAGAAAGGTGTCAGAATGTACAATTTGCAATTACTGAAGCACTAAAACTAATTTTAAGGCATTTATGTTGTCAGGGAGGGTTTCATTGTAGTCATTTTAAAACATCCACCCTTGAATAAGTTTAAATTACTAAAATCTTACTAACCATTCAGGAAATGAAAAAAAGATGGTTTTGTCTAGTTTGTGTTAGTTATCATGTTTCCCTAAACTTGCTGACATATCTTGATTAATTGCATGCATTGCTATGATGTTTAACTGGTGTGTGTGTGTGTGTGTGTGTCTGTGCATGTAAAGTGACTGATACAAAGTGTACACAATAAATATTGTATTACACAATAATACTGTATAATCTAAAGAGAATTAATAAATGTCACAGATTGGAGGGACAGTGCAATCATCACTTAGGAGAAAATCTGTGGGGTTTAGTGAGATAAGAGCACAAACGTTTTTAGCAGAAATGGGACAGCAAATGGAGAGGTGAAGCTCCCAGTGACCTGGGCATCTCCAGATGGGCTGCTACATGGTCTCCAGCAGCATCCCCAAAGGAATGCTCCCAGGGTACACAAAGAAAAAAGACTCAGAACCCAGATGGTCCAATGAGGTGTCTTAAAGCAGAAAGACAGAAAGCAGAAGACCAGGTTGAGTGGACGATAAAAGCTAATACTTTGTGACCTAAGTTCCCTTAAAGATTACCTGAAACTATTTTAATCCCAGATAAATGATTTTCAGTAGCTAATAAGGGTTGTGTATCATTTTGAGTAGCTGCTGATATACTATAATAAAATCATAAACACATGCTTCTAGAATCACTGACAATCTAGTCTCTGTTTCTATCTGTTGTACCACACCAGCCCTTTCCTTCAAGGCTGTTATAGTCCAAGAACTAAGCTGCAGTTTCATCCGGTAGACCATTGGCACATTCACCCTACTGAGGCACATTCTATACACAGTAGTAACTTTCCAGATATTTCCAGAGCATCTGTCACTTCTACAGGTGTATGTCAGTGAGGGAACACTTGGGGCCAGTGACAGAATCATTATGAGTAGCCTTTTCATAATGCAAGGTTGTCATGAGTGATTAGTATCTGAGAAATGTGTGCTATGTAACCAGTCCCTCCATCTCCATATTTAATGTATTTTCAGGATACATCTATAGAAGTACATTTGTCTCTGTCTAATGTGCCTCTGAAACTGTCTGCTCACATACTTGGTAAAGATCATATAACTGATATGTTTTGTCTAGAACATTTCTTTTATTTATTCTGTCTAACTCATGTGAATATTTGTAAATCTCATAGCAAACACACATGAGAATTAATATAGATTAAGAAGGAATAGTAGCAGGACAGAATGCACTAGGTAAGGACTTTTTACCTCTAGAATCTCTTAACTATTACCTTGTAAGTGGCATATAGGAATTTTGCAAATGAACAAATGGTAAGAAGAGGCATGTGTAAACCTTTGTGACTTTTTTTTTTTTCAGGCTTCACAGAATGAGGTGGGACTAGTGGCATAAGTCTGGCTGAGAATCCACACCTACACCATAGTCCTAATGTTGCTTGTAACCTCCAACATACATGCTGAAATTTAGCCTCTATAAGTGCTACTGCAGACTCTCTAGGATAATATATTATACAAGTTAATTGTTAGTTGATGAATTCGTGGTCAGGTCATTTTTATCACAGAAATATATATCCTACATGTAAAAAAATAGATATGATTCCATAGATAAATAAGGTAAAATATTTAGATAAGTTCTTTTAAAAAAATCTGAGTCCTACAGAATATGGCATTTAAAGATGTTTTTATTGTTTTAAGGATTGACAATAAGATGGATTAACTCCTAGCAACACCCAGACTACCTCAAAGATGATGAGGAGCATCAGTGAACCTCCTCATGAAGATGGCTTCAAATGTGGCAAACCAATCACTGGGAAAAATGTCCTCATTTCAGCTATAGACAAAATTCTGCCTAAAAATAAGTAAGTGAGGATGCAGGTAGAGTCAATGGCCAAACTCTGCCAAGACAGGGTAAGCAAGTCCTCAATAGTTCCTGCCTCACAAATATGTCTGTCATATATACTGGGTCAGAAGGCTGAAGATGATGTTCCAGTGTCATAGAGAGTTTTGAGTTATGGCTCAGGCAGCAAACAGTCTGTTATTATTTTCACTTTGGAAGCTGCTAACCTGCACTTCCTGTTTACTCAGGTAATTAATTTTATTCCTTCTCAAGTCTCTGATGGGGTTGAAGACCAGATGGTTTAGTTTTACAATTGATTTAGTTGTTTAGGGTTAAGAGGCTTTTAGGGCCAGATAAATGGCCTGTGGTAGATACTGATTTACATTCAGAATTTTAGGCACACCAAGGTAGGAAAGATTTTTTTCCAGGTTGCCAAATACAAATAGCCAATACACTATGAATGTAACATTAATATAATTTCTTGTTGTAGGTAGTTTATTCTGTATATGTATAACAATAAAAATGTATATGTTAAAAATAAAAAAGTTAAAATAAGATAAAAAGAGAAAAAAGGATTGTGGCTTATTCACTAGATATTTGATTTTTATTAATTAAACATTTTTTTAAATGCCATACTCTGTATGTCTCTGAGGTTTTTGAAGACCTTGTCTAACTATCCTACCTTATCTTTCTATTGAATCATATGTCTCTGCCACACCTAAGATGTATGTGTATTCTTGTGATAAAAGTAGTTTAGTAATTGACATGACCACGATTTGATCAACTAATAATTAACTTGTATAGCTTATTTATTCTAAACAGCCTGCAATAGCACTGTCAAAGTATTGGAAGTAAACCGTGTATTATAATTCAGAGTTATGTGGGTACAATACCTCATATTAGAATATATGTGTGTGTGTGTGTGTGTGTGTAATGTGTGTGAAGGATAATCTTACATTTGAATTCTATACCACTGTAGCTAGAATTAAACTTTTTTTGCATCTATATACCAAAATCTATACTAGTGAATTAAAATTAGCCTTGTGAGTGACATTTGAGACATTAAGTTGAGGAATAGAGTCACTAATCTACTTTTTGTTCTATCTTCCCTATATATTTCTATATTTCCCCTTCTTTCTTTTCAGCCCCCATCTCCAAACCTAGGAATGTAAGATAAACAAAAAGAGAGACATCGCTCAGTCTAACCTTGTTTATTCTCTAAATAAGACCTGTAATAACTTCTAACCAACTTCCATTGATAATAACCCTCTGTAGGCCAAGAAAGAAACCAAAACCTACCCGACCCTCCTTAAAGGACATGGGGCATTGTTTTCTTATGGTTTCTTCTGGATGATTTGGGGTGAATAATATCTTTGTAGGAGCCCAAATACAATTGGCGAAATGGTTAAACAAGGTAGGAATTGTGGCCCTGTGTCTTAATGTTGAGAAAAATTCAGGCTTAATTAGAGTCCTGTGTGGGACAATCTTTAATGCTGGACCAATAGGCATTAGAGGCTTTCTTTGAAGTGTCCTTGGACCCATCTTGTTCTGATAAGGAACAGCAATTTTGCACTTGGTGCTGGAACGTGAAAGATGCAGGATGTTAATGTTCAACATGCTGAGAGGAATGCATCCCGTCAGGTCTGATCCAATGTCAGTGTCCAGTTCTTTTGTTCTGAAAGCATATAATTTCTTAAAAGCATTATGTAGTCCTAAAATTATAAGTGTATAAGGTGTGCGTGATGCACAGAACAATTAAGGCTGGATTTATTCTCTTTGTGTGAGCAAAGAAAAAGACATCTTTAAATCTTCATCATAGCACATGAGGAATGGCATCTAATAGGAATTCATAGGGGTTCTGTATTGAAGAAGAAGCACTGTTGTTGTCTCTGTTTCTTAACACTTAAACTTTATTATACAACCCAACTATCTTAAACATGAGGGAAAAAAGGTTAAAGGGAAACAAGAGTGAACCTTCCGGTATCCGTTCCATGGGACAGGTCCCTAGGTGTCTCTGGCCTGCTAGTTGGTCTGGCCTGTTTGCTGATCCTTTTCCTGATCAGCTCAAGCTCAGTCCAAACCTGCTGCCCCTCTAGCCCTCTCTGCTTGCCTGTCTCTCACATGCGAGGGCCTGTTTCCTCCTCCCATGGAGGGTTGATTAGAATCACAATAGGCCAGGTGGAGTCCCCAGTTGCTTCCTGAATTCCAGGCACAGGATGGCTCCACCCAGTCTACCTCAAGGTTAATCTCAGGGAGTATCCATGGTGTGCCCAAGGGCAAAGCCCACCAAGACTGCTTTCACCTGAGACAAAGTTTACAATCCTTTCCCACATACTGTCCGTGACTAGACATTTGTGTCTTAGCCAGTCTCAGAGCTATTGGGTTTTCCTTAATTTTTAGTAACAAAATGCCATGTGTAACAAACAGCTTGCACAATAAATAATTGTATAGAATTGTATAGAACATTAATTTTATAGAAAAGGAAAAGGGGAATATTTTCAGGTGACAAATCTCTCCCCTCAAAACGTTTTTTGAAAGAAAAATTAACTGTTTCTGAGTGGGTCAGTGTGACAAATGTACTCAATGACTAATCATTTCCAATTCCTATTGCACTAACTGTTGTTGGAATTAAAAGGAAAACTCAACTTTCACAATCATGTCCTAATAGAAATAACACATGATGGAGTTCTTTCGAATACATGAATTATCATAGCATGTATCGTTATGTCAATAGCCAGAAAGCTGAATTCACATATACAGCATTACATAAGAAACTAAACAAAACAAACAAACTAATAAAACCTATGAGCTCAAATTACAAAAAAGATCTTTATATATTGCTTCATGGCAACTGTGCCCTTTGGCCTCCATCATCCTCACCATGTAATCCACTATCTTTCTTTTCTTTAGGATATACCCACTCTTAGTATATACTAATGTAAATACAAATATACAACATAAGCTAAGCCAACATGTGAGTGACCACAACACCTGGCATATTATATTGCAGTTTTTATATTGACAAAGATAGCCCAATGTTGGCATAAAAGAGCAGTTAAACCAACTGAAGAGAATGGAGGACCCATAAGTAAACAGACAAATCTATGGCCACCTACTTTTTTCTAATATCAGAATTTGAATAACATAGTAACTAGCTCTAAAATCAAAGAATGGGACCATGTGAAATTAAAAGTTTCTGTATGGCAAAATTCCCATCCACATAGTAATTAGATAGCTCACAGAATGGGAGAAAACCTTCACCAGTTATACTTCATATGTGTTGCTAATATCTAGAATTTACAAAGAACTGCAAAAGCTAAACAAAGAAATAAAATTGCTAATTATCAAATGTGTTAATGAAACAATATATAGTGTCCCTTCTTATTATGAGTTCATAAAATTGTTAGGGAATGGAGCGTTCTTGGTGATATAAAGGATTTTTGACTATGATGGGACAGTGACAAGAGCTCAACAAGAAGACCAACAGAGCCAACTAACCAGGGCCCAGAGGGGCCTTTAGAGTCTGAAGCACCAAGCAAGGACCATGCATGGACTGGTCCTAGGTCCTCTACATAAATGTAGCTGATGGGCACCTCAAGTTACATGTGGGTCCACTAGTAAGGACAGTGGGGGCTATCCTTGAAATGGACTCTGTTGCTTGCTTTTCGATAAATTCCTCCTGATGGGACTGATTTTCCAGACCAGTGGGGAAAAGGAATAACTCAGTCCTGATGTGACTTGATGTGCTGGAGTGCCTGGGGAGGGAGGCTACTGTTTTCTGAACCATAAAGGAGGGTGAATGGAAGAGAGACCTTGGGACAGGGAGACGAAGAGGGAGGGGGCTATGGCCAGGATGTAAAGCTAATTAATAAAATAATAATAATAATAATAATAATAATAATAATAATAATAATAATAATAATAATAATAAAACCGAGAGAAACTTTCTTATGAGTTTCTTTACCTATGTAGTTATCAAGTGGGCTGCATTCTGGCAATGTTTGGTGTACCTAGGGTTCTCCTTCTCCACCAATTTTGACAACCCTGCTGTGATTGCATTGGTCCTATTTCTTCACCTTATTTGCATGCCCACATTCAGCCTATCAGGACCTAGCTGTCATTCTGGCACCTCTATAAACTTCAGTGTTCCAGGTGCAAACCAGCATTGCTGTGGGAGTCCAGAGCCACTAGGGACACCCATGGAGGGAGAGGAGAAGCTAGATTCCAGAGGTGTGTTCCTGGCTGTAACTGGGATCATCGCCACAGAAACATTTGAATTTGTTTTTAAAAATGTATAAACTTTTAGATACATTTTAACAGTGACACTGAAACTAAAAGCCGCCTCACTGAGGTTTTCTTAAGGGGTAAAGGCCTTCCACATATGCTGAGCCCTTCCCCACATGTGCTAGAATGTGCTCTTCTATATCTACTCAATAAAGCATGTTCTCCGCTGACAAAAAAACAAAAATAGAAACAAACAAAAACATATAAACTTGAAGTCTTAAGAATCTGGATCCCAGTGTACTCATTTACCAGAAAAGAAAGACACCTGAAAGAGATTTCAGTGAAAATGTGTTACATGCCCATCTTCTTTCCTGGTCAGGGTGCTCACTTGAACCAGCCTCAGGACTCTCACAACAGCTGCAGTCAGAATGACACTTTCATGTTTTAGGTACCAAGACTCCACAGGAAGCTGACCTATAGAGGGTAGTTTATAACTACAGATGCTTCTAGATGTCTATTAGAAACCTCTTCCTCTCAGCATACTAGCTTGTGCTACAAGAGACCACTCCACACTGCCTCCTTGAAGCCCCAAGAGCTTTTGAGCTGCAACTTAAAGTAGTAACACTTGCCAGAGCTGTAATGCTTTCAGCTAGCATCCTGTTGTTACATGGAGTTAAAACTTGTTGTATTTAAATCCCACATGGCAATTGCCTTTAAATGGTTTAGTGTTTCAACCTTATTAATCATTTTCTGACAAACAAAAGACCTTCCATTCACTACTCTTTGCACTCTGTCCACTCCATTCTTGCAGGAAGGTGGGACAAAAGTCATGTTGGACATAAAAGATAATCTGTACTACTTCAGTTCAGATGATAACATACTTGTGTTAAGCATGAACATTTCAGTTCAATACTCGTCTCACATGTATACACTGGCCATGGCAACATACATCTATGATTCCAGACTTGGGGAAGCTGTGAGAAGGAAACAAGATGATCCATGAGGCTTTCAGACCTATTAGCTTTGTGTATAATCAGTGAGGTCCATGTTCAGAAGAGTCTCTATATCAAAAGTCAAGGTAGGCATTGATCGAAGAAAATAGTGGACATTGGCCTCTGGTATCCACATGCATGCATACACACACACACACACACACACACACACACACACACACATGTAAAATGACAACTTATCTACTCTTAGATGTTTTATTATACTAATAGGAATTAAACTAAGATGCTGTGACAGTTTGAATAAGAGTGGCCATCATCGGCTTATATTTGAATGCATAAGAGAGTGGCACTATTTGAGGGATTAGGAATTGTAGCCTTGTTGGAGTAGATGTGGCCATGTGTTGCCATGCCTGGTGTACATAGTGGGGCGGTGGCTTGAACTAAAAAACTCATACTTAATACAAGTGTGTCACCAGCTGAACTGAAGGAGCACAGGTCACCTCTTAAGTACAGCTTCTGTCTTGTCTGGTCTTTCTCCAAGAATGGAGGGGGCAGGGGCCAGAGAGCAAAGAGTACTGGATGGGAGGGACTTTTTAAATTTTAACTTAAAATTTAAACTTACTTAGTTTAATTCCTATTGGTGTACTAAGCGGATATCTTTGCTTCATGTAATTAATCAATCATGAAATAATTTTGTTTCATTTAATTTATTATTTATTTTAATTCATATTGGGGCAGTAACTGAGGTAACTTGGAAGCTCTGCATGTCAGTTATAGAGAGTTGAAGAGGCAAACGGTGTTACTACATACAGCTTAGCAAGAAGCAAGAGTTACTACATATAAACGAAGTAAGAAGGCTTTATTATATACAGCTAAATGAAAGACATAGGTTTAGTTCATCTCAGTAGGCACATTCTCTGTAGGGGAGCAGACTTCAGGCTGTAAATATCCAGAAGTGAGAATGCTACAATGGACAAGCTTTGAAGGACATTTTCAGCAAATGTTATCAATACTTGCACTGGATTGGTCCTTTGAGCAAAGCTTTGCCATCTCTTTCAGCTTGAGCCTAAGGGGTTCTTGAAATGTCAGCATCCAGGTCAACAGCACACATTTACAAAGGACTTCACGGAGGACTCTCTCTGCTCGCTATATGTGTGTATGTTAGAACACATTATTTTTCTATGAATAGTAATACTCAATTTGTTTTTCTTCCTTTTCTTCCTCATAGTCAATAACCTGGTTTGATATGAGGCGTTTGGAATCTCCTTTACTCAGACCTCTCAGGCAGCGTTTCATCATTATTTGTCATCTCACATTAAAAGGAAAAATCTATAACTCTTTTAGATTTCAAGATGAATCTGTCGATTTATGCATAAGTGGATATGGAATGTTCTTCTTTTCTATGAATTATCATTTAGGATGTAAATCATGTGTACAGGATACGGACTACTCTCGCTCACCGCATTAGATCTGCTCCTCTGTTGGTGTTGTTAGATGTTTCCCATTGCAAACTACCAACACAGTCCCTGTCCTGTAAGACTCCTACTTTCCTGTCTAGTTTTCAATTGACTAAATTTGAAAGTCATAGCTCCTTTTATTTTACTTATTTTGTTTTATAGAGGGCAACCTGCTTTGGTCTTTGACATTTTGGGTTTGGAAGTAATATGTTTAGTTTTGTGTGGATTCACAGGAGTTTTAAAAAATATTTTTAGGGGTTTAGTTTATTTGTTTGTAGGTGTAAGACAGCTTGTAATAAGGAAATTTTCAGATGTCATCCTTGCTGTATTTACATTTACATTTGACAAGCCCTCATTTTCTCTTGTTGTCTACCATGTTACTATATATAGTCTGCAGAGTCTAGCATGCTGGGAAAAAGAGCTTTATGTCCCTAATTATTTTTGATTTCTCAGCCTTTGTAGCAACCTGTGCCAAAGATTGTCATTTTCAATGAAATTTGTTTGAGGACAGTGACAAGACAAGAATTTCAGTGTTTTCATTATAGCCTCAGATGTTGTGGACTGTGCTCATATGAAGATATTTCAAAGTACAGACTACTTGAGTAAGTCACCGGGAAACAGTAGGGAAAAAAAACTGCCAGATAAAACTTTGATTTCTGAACAATAAAAAAAATAAGCTTCATTCTCAACACCCACCTCTTCTGAGGTGCTTGGTCATGAGCAGAACAGCAATTTTGCCTGTCAGTGTATAAAACACACAAGAAAATTCCAGAAGCTATCACATCAGACAATTTGAAATGGATTTTCAGAGATATATTGGATCCACATTAGCAAATGAATATTTACTACTCACAAATGTGAATTAAAACACACTGGGATTAATGAGAGTGGACGATTTTTCACTCAGAATAATGTAGCTATCTATAAATGATATTGTAAAAAATATAAGCCTATTTCCATAATTTTTATGAGATTTATGAAAATGTTATTACTTCCAGAATATCTTCAATCTTAATACATTTCTTCCTGAAGCCTGAGACGAGCCATGAAGGTAATATAAGTTCTTGAAAGAGCAAATATTTGAGGGGATTATTAATATTTAATAAAATATGCTTTCCAAGTGGATCATCAAGACATGTAATCTAGAGAATAACATTAGATTTAATATTCTCTATTCCAGTGTCTGTGGACTGTATTGATCCAATCTCTGTATGGATTTTAATATTACTGAGTGTGGAGGAATGCTGCACCAATTTCCACACCACATTTGACTTTGTAGCCATTTTATTAAAACTTGATGAAATGCATTCTATAGTATAGTTTATTAATACATTTTTCCATAAAATTATGACAGAATACAATTTCTTTAGAAAAATTCTCTGCCTCTGTGTTTTCAGTGGCGTTGGGACATCATCCTATACATCAAGCACGGAAACACCCAATGGTGTTTGTGGAGACTAGGTGCAGAGTGATTTAGGTGAGCTTTTCAATGCCATGTCACCTGGCTATCTGTCTTGTAGTTTCATAAGATACTGTTAGTCTCCACATTTTAGAAAAACCCATGACCATGAGATTTCTGAAAAACTTAATTCCACGGCTTTCCTTACCATTTTATTAATTTTAAGTTAAAGTAGATAGTAACAGTCTGTACAGCGATGTGGCAAATAGTCTCTTTCCTTGTAAATGAAATACACAGAGACGTTTATTTGAACATGTGGTGCAAATGATTTCTGATTAAAAGCCGAAGTTATTGTGGGATTGAAGGATCTACATGACATTTCAAAAGCTATACTGGAATCTTAAAGTGGATGTGGAAGAGGAATTTATATTAACATCTGGTTCTTAAATGCAAATGACCTTCCCAAGAGGGTCTTTACATGGGCTTTCTTTATGCATTGCTTTGTTTTCCAAACCAACAGCATCCTTGCTTCTAACTGGTATTTTATTTCTCTATATTTGTCAGCTAAATTATACACTAGTCTTACTCTGGTCTCCAAATTGCCATCTTTTCAGAGCTAAGTATTTCTATATATGAAAATTATTTGTGTATTCTGTTGTTCAATTTTCAGAAGCAAATTTTATTTCCTTATTTACAAATTACTTTGGGGCATTGTATATATAAGCTTGTATAAATTATTACAATGCCCTCTTTTTCACACAGCTAGTGATATAAATGCAGAAATAAATACAGTACATCACTGTAAGTGTTCAATAAACTTACCTCCATATATAAGTGACTTTTGTGTGGGTTCATTATGCCATTGGCATGGGTTTGGTATACATTGAATTAAAATTGAAAAATAATGTAAAATCAATGTGCGTGAATATTTTTGTTAGGAATTTCATCTGATTGCTCTTTGTGAGAATGTTAATATTCAGAAAACGCTTTAATAGCTCAAACTTTCACTAAGAGTCAAGTGTGAATACAATGACATGAGGAAATCTTGGTCCTGGCCGTTTCATAGTGACCTCTCTAACTAGTGTCCCGCTTACAACTTTGGACTTGGCATGAAGGACTACTGGCCATATTCAATTATCAAAGAACACACTGTATGCAGTTATCTTTCATGAACAACTATCATTTGAGATCAAAACTTTCATTGTTTGTTATTTGTTCACAATATTATTACATTTTTGTTTATTAATTTAGGAGTCAGTGTTCATTCTCTTTCTTCAGTGAAATTTCATCTTTTAAAGAATATCAGTTACTTTTAGTTAACAAGCTGGGGCCAGTCTGATCATTACTGTGAAGAAATTGAAAATTATGTGCAGGGTCCTAAATATTCAGAAATCTTTCATCTAGCTGTGTTTAGTATACTTTTGCTATATACCATTCACAGTGTTTTTAGGGTGTCTGTAGGTATAGATGCCACACCACTCTAGCTGAGCATGTCTCTACACTTAAGCCTCTCGGAGGTATTCTGAAGATATTGCATTTAATCTATTCCTAAGTAGTATTGTTTTTTCACTGCTGGGAGCTACAGCCATATGCAGGCAGTTATAATAAGAGAAATATATTATCATAGTGGTAACATAATCTTTTAAAAATACTTTTTATTTATTTATTATTATTATTATTATTATTATTATTATTATTATTATTATTATTATTTATTCACATTACATCCAGATTGTAATCCCCTCACTCTTATCTTCCTGTTCCCACTGTCCCTCCTTTTTATGCTCTATTCCACTCCCCTAGACCTCTGACCCACGGGATGCTCCTTCCCCACCATCTGACCACAGCGTATTAGGCCTCATGGGTAGTCTACATGCCTTCCTCTATGTTCCCACAGGACTTCTCTGCTAAAGGGCAAGGATCAAATTGCAGGCCTCAGAGATCTTGTCAGAGGCAGTCCTCAGCTCCCTTACTCCCAGTCCCCATGTGGAGAATGAACTGTCCCTTGGCTACACCTGAATAGGAGGTCTAGGTCCTCTGTTTCCATTGTCCTTGGTTGGTACATCAGTTTGTGCAGGGCCCCCTGGGCCCAGATCCATCAGCCTTGATGGTCTCCGTGTGGAGATCCTGGCTCCCCTCCCCCACCCCTCTGTCCTTCCATCTCCCAACTCTTCCATACAACTTGCACCTCTTCACCCAGAATCCAGATGGAAGTCCCAGTATCTGTCCCAATTCCCCACTGGGTAGATCCCTTAAAGAACATCCATGTTGGTCTAATATCCATTTATAAGTAAGTATATATCAGCAAATGTATAGCCAACATCAAACTAAATGGAGAGAAACTCAAATTGATTCTATTGAAATCAGATACAAGACAAGGCTATCTATTCTCTCCATATCTCTTCAATATAGGACTTAAAGGCCTAGCTGGAGCAAGGAAAAAAAAATAAGAAAGGAGATCAAGGAGATACAAATTGGAGACGTATCAGTCAAACTATCACCATTCGCAGATATATGATAATATGCATAAGTAACTCCAAAAATTCCAACAAAGAACTCTTACATCTGATAAACACCTTCAGCAAAGTGGCTGGATACAAACTCAACTAAAAAAAAAAAAATCAGTAGCCTTTCTGTATCCAAATGACAAATAGTCTTTGAAAGAATTTAGAGAAACCAAACCCTTCACAATAGCCACAAACAATATAAAGTATCTTGGTGTATCTCTAACCAAGAAAGTGAAAGACTTATATGAAAAAAACTTCAAATCTTATAAGAAAGAAATTGAAGAAGATTTCAGAGGATGAAAAGATTTCCCATGCTTGTAGATTGGGATGATCAACATAGTAAAAATGGCCATCATACCAAAAGTAATCTACAGATTCAATGCAATTACCATCAAAACGCTCACACAATTATTTACCGAATTTGAAAGATCAATTCTCAACTTCATATGGGAAAGCAAAAATCCCAGAGTAGCTAAAACAATCCTGTACAAAAAAAGATCTTCTGGAGGAATCATTATCCTGGATCTCAAGCTATACTATAGAACAACAGTAATAAAAATAGCATGGTACTGGCATAGAAATAGGCTGGTTGATCAATGAGATAGAATGGAAGACCCAGAAATAATCCTACACACCTATGGACACTTGATTTTTGATGAAGAAGCCAAATCCATACAAGGGGGAAAAGCTAGCATCTTCAACAAACAGCATTGGTCTAACTGGATATCTACATGTTGAAGACACAAGTAGACCCTTATTTATCACTCTGCAGAAACTAAAGCTGAAGTGGATTAAAGACCTCAACATAAAACCAGACACACTGAATCTGTCAGAAGAAAAAGTGGGGAAGAACCTTGAATTCATTGGCACAGGAGACAACTTCCTGAACAGAACACCAACAGCTCAGGCCCCAAGATCAGCAATTAATAAATGGGACCTCATGAAACTTAAAAGCTTCTGTAATGTAAAGGACATTGTCAACAGACCAAAGCAACTGCCTACAGACTAGGAAAAGATCTTTACCACCCTCACATTTGGCAAAGGACTAATATCCAAAATATATATAAAGAGTTCATGAACTTAAACACCACCAAATCAAATAACCCAATTAAAAATGGGGCTCAGAGCTAAACAGAGAATTTTCAGCTAAGAAACATTGAATGGCTGATAAACACTTAAAGAAATGCACAACATCCTTAGTTATGAGGGAAATGCAAATCAAAAGACTCAGAGACTCTATGTTACTCCTATTAGAATAGCTAAAATAAAAAAATCAAATAGCAGCACATGTTGGCCAAGATCTGGAGAAAGGAGAACACTCCTGCATTGCTGCTGGGTGTGCACACTTGTCCAACCACTTTGGAAATCAATCTGATGCCTTCTCAGAAAATTGAGAATAATGCTACCTCAAGACCCAGCTATACCACTCCTGAGCATATACTCGAAAGATGCTTCACCATACAATAAGGACATTTGCTTAACTATGCACATAACAGCTTTGTTTGTAATATCTTGAACCTGTAAAAAACCTAGATGTCCCTTAACTGAAGAATGGATAATGAAACAGCTGTACATTTACACCATACTATTCCTCTATAAAAAACAAGGAAATCTTAAATTTGCAGGCACATAGGTGGAACTAGAAGTGATCATCCTGATTGAGGTAACACAAACCCAGAAAGACATGCCTGGTACATATAATCTTCTATACTATTCTCTCACTCTCAATTTTTCATGAAAGATTAGCTAAATAAATCATAGTAAATGATTACGTTGTCCTACCTTTTCAGAATGCTTTCACAATCAATATGATTGGGTTAAATATAATAAAAAGATACAAGCCTACATACAGGTGCACCCAGGAAAACAGACGCACCAAATGTAAGAGACATGGAATATGGGCATGCTCCTGTAAAAAATGTAATAATGTTCTACCAGTATTATGGATGAATCAAATTGAAGAAATTAATCACTGTGTTTTTTATTTTTTTAATATTTTATTAATATTCATATTACATCTCAATTGTTAGCCCATCCTTTTATCCTCTTATTCCTCCCTCCCTCCTGCTATCCTCCTACTCGCCTCCCCTATGCCTGTGTTTTTAAAAATCAATCAGGAATCCCTTTTTCAGAGTATGAAACGTGAGGAGATACTTTCCTCAATAACATAAAAGAATTGGAAAATACTATTACTATTCCTCCTACTCCTCTTATTGGTGGTAATAATAATCAGCAAAATGGAATCCTATGACTTTCTGTAGTTTTTCATAGTAATACTAGCCCGTACACTATTGCCAACCATTATAGAATGGAGTATGTAAGATATATAGATTTAATGTATCTCTAGTTAATATACAGACTTCAAGAAATTAAGCCATCATATCATAGCCTAGGTTTTGTTTTTGGTTACATTGGGCAGACTATGTGTATAGTCAAGATAAATCGTTTAGTAAGTAAAGTGTTTGCTGGGTAAACATAAGAAACTAAATCCAAATCTCATTTAAAAAAAAAAAAACAAAACAAAACAGGCGCAGCCCAACCTAAGCACCATCTCATAGGACAGTGACAACTCCTGATGTTATTAATGGTCCTCTGCTATGCTTATAGACAGGAGCCTAGTATAACTGTTTCTGAGAGTCTCCACAAATCAGCAGATTGAAATAGATGCTGAGACCCACATCCAAACACTAGACGGAGCTGAGAGAGTCATCTGGAAGAGTGAGAGGAAAGATAGACGGTCCCAGAAGGAACAAGAACTCCTCAAAAACACCAATAGAGTCAACTAACCTAGGCCTGGGGGAAGGGGCCTACAGAGACTGAGCATCAAACAAAGAGCATGCATAAACTGGGTCTAGACCCCCTACACATATGTAACCGATGGGCGTCTTAGTTTTCATGTAGGTCTCCTAGCAAATGGAGCAGGGCCTGTTTCTGACATAGACTTTGTTGCCTGATTTTGGATCACTTTCTGCTAGTTGGGCTGCCTTCTTTAGCTTCAATAGAAGAGGATGCATTAGTTCTCATGTGATATGATATGCCGGGGTAGGTTAGTATGGGTGGGGATCTCCCCTTTTCTGAGGAGAAGGGTAGGAGGACAGGGGAGAAAAGATGGGAGGGTGAGAATGGGAAGAGAGGAGAAGAAAGGTTGTGGCTTGTCATGTAAAGTGAATCAATAAACAAATTTAATAATAATGATAACAATTACTACTACTACTACTACTACTACTACTAATAATAATAATAGTAATAATAATAATAATAACAATAATAACAATAATAAAAACAACATCCCGTGCAATGGAGAATATTTGTAATAATGATGGATATTCAGAGATAGTTTTCTGTCAACTTATATGCAGTCAGTTAAGCTAAATCAGTGAGCCTGAAGTTCAGTGAGAGAGACTATCTCAAAAATATATGTTGGAGAGTTGTTGTTAAAAACAGCTTTGACACAACAGATACACACATACACACACACACACACTCACTCACTCACATTTGCCATCTCTCAGCTCTTTACTTCTCCATATTATTAATTTTTCTTTGAGGCTTTATGGGTTTCCTTTTTTCTTGCTTGTGTGACCTGGCTTTTTAACAGGATATCACTGTGTAACCTCTGCTGGTCTGGAATTCTCTCTGTAGATCCAGCTGGCCTAGAACTCAAAAAAATTTGCCTACTCCCTTCTCACAAGTGTTTGGAAAGAAGATGTAAGTCACCAATCTCTAATTTGTTATTAATATTTTTTTCGAGACAAGGTCTCTCTGTGTAGCCTTGGCTGTCCTGGACTCACTTTGTAGACCAGGCTGGCCTTGAACTCAAAGTGATCCGCCTGCCTCTGCCTCCTGAATGCTGGGATTAAAGGCGTGCACTACCACCACCTGGCTGTTATGAATATTTTATAATGGTGTGACTACAGTGGAAAGTTTATGGTTGTATTTAACTTTTTAAACTAAATTCTGTAATTTATATGAGAAATAAGCATATTATTTGTTTGATAAAGTTTGTGGATTTTGATGAATACGTAGTGTCACATAATTATCATTATAACATCATACAAAGTAATTTCATTATATCTAGTTAGCTGTGTCGTATTTTCATCATCAATCCTTCCAAGGTCCTGTACACCACTGAACCTATGTTGTCCTTATAGCCAACTTCTTCCAATGGACCAGATTTTCACAGCTTAATATATTATTTTAAGATTCTGACTTCTTTCCCTACACGTGTTAATTTAAAATCCCCCCATGTGTTTTCATGGTTGCAAAGTTTGCTTCCTTTCATTGATGCATTATATCTCACTGTAAAAATAAATTCTTCCTATTTATTTAATTAGCATTTGCCTCATGAAGGACCCTTTGGTTGCTCCTTTTGCTGAAACAGTAAATACATATTTATATAAAATTTTAGTGTGGATATAGATAATTAACATATATGGATAGACATTTTTCAATGCTGTGTTGAGTCTTATGGTAGGACTAAATTTATATTTATAAGAAATTGTAAACCATTTTTTTGTGTGTAATGATTTCTTTTCTGTTCCCATGAGCTTTAGGGAGGGGTCTTGCTTATAGCATGTATTAGGCAGCGTTAGGTATTATAAGAAATTCTGCTTTAGGCACTCTAAAATGGGTGTTGCAATTTTACATATTGATGTAATCAGATATTTGCTGGTGGCAAATATTATACTTAGTTTCCAGTTATGTGCTACTTTGGGTAACATGTATAAGGTCTCTTGTCCATCTTATCACAGATTTCCCTGTTTTCCTGTTACTGTATTTGAAGCATTTTGTACATTTTATATGTAAGCACCGTAGGTATGTTTTTGAAAACCTCTTCTCCCAGTCTGTGCTCTTATTTTGTGTGTGTGTGTGTGTGTGTGCTCTTAATGTTTTTCACATAGGAGATGTTTAAAAGTATACAAAATTTGGAGTGGAAAAAGTATAATGAAATTCATTGTGTCAGAATTTATTTTCTTTTGTGGATTGTGGCTTTTGTGTATATCTAAAATATCATTGCCAAATCCAGGCTAAGAGCATTTGCTCCAATGTTACTCTAGAGATTTTGTCATCCCCATTTTATAATTAGTCCTATGTTTAAATATTTTGATTTTTGATGAAATGTGAATATTAAGTACACACACACACACACACATACACACACACCTCCCTAAAATATATCAAAAGTTGTATCAGCACAATTTGTTGACATGCTGCACTTTCTCTATTTAATTACATAAGAGCCTCTGCTCCTATATAAAAGCAAAGTTTCAATAATAGTGTATGTCTGGCTTGTCTCCCTATTATTTATAACTTGTTTGTCCTTCAAACAATATCACAGCTATTATTACTGTGACTTCATAACTTAAAGTCTTGCAAATGTTCATGTTGTGCGTCATCATCATATCGGTTATTTTCTACTTTATTGTCCTCCTATAGAAATTCAGGATTAATTTATTGATGTACCTAAAACAATTCACTGGGATTTGTATTTAACATGTAGGTAATAACAGTAAACACTGATTTAATAATGCACCTCACAATCCGTGAATAAAAGCTCTGTTTACTTTTCTCGATTTCTTTCATCAGTTTTATATAGTTTTCTGCATAAGAAGTAATGCACATATTTTCTCAACTTAGGTTTAATTAGTTCCTTTCTTTAGTTGATCTGTCAATGTATTAATAGAAATCTCACAAAAGAAATAAGGGCCAGCTTAATTTGGAGATAAATACAAGTAAACATGGCTAGGGACAGTACTCTGTATTCTAAAAGGTAATGGCTTCAAAGAGTTCTCATAGACAATAGAAGAAGAAGAAGAAGAAGAA